>NW_011494816.1:2995948-3042716 GCF_000754665.1 Bison bison bison | reverse complement strand
CCAAGAGATGCAGGTTAGATCCCTGGGTTGGGAAGATCCCCTGGAGGAGGAAATGGCACCCTAATTCAGTATTCTTGCCTGGAAAATCCTATGAACAGGGATTGTAGGGTTTGTTAGGGCTATAGTCCATGGTGTCACAAAGAGTCAGACATGACTGAGCGTGCACACATGCTGTCAATCAGACTTACAGGACATAAGCATGGAAAAGATTTGAAGATCATCTTCAACTCTCTCATTTTACAGATGAGTACACTGGAGCCCTGCAATGAAAGGGACTTGTCTTTCTAAAAGGCAGATCTGTGTCACCCACACCTCACGTTGCAAGCCAGTGGTTCCACATTGCCCATATCCTTAGCTCAGCATCATCTGGCTGCTGCTGACTACTCAGTTGATACCTCCCCATACAGACTAGACAAACCAATCACTCTGACCCCTACTCCTCTGCTCTAAACTCTTTGGGATATTTTCTCTATGTGGGCTCCCCTTTCCACTTCAGTCCAGGCTCTTGCCACCAGCTCAGACTATGACAGCCCCCAGCTTTCATTAGGACACTTATCTAACCTTTACGGTTGACAGTGGGCACGGTTAGCCAGCTGAGGTCTCCTCTGCCTCCTGAAGCACTGTGGTCATTATCTGTTCTTACATTACTTATTTTACCAGACTGTGAGCTCCTTAAGGATTGAAACCAGGGTTCAGGTCTCAACACAGAGTCAGGCACCTTGTAAGACCTCAATTTATCCCAATGTGACTAATGTTCTCTAGCATGTCTTCGAGGTCCAATTTTCTACATTTTTCAACGGTGAAACCCCAGAGATCAGGGACTTGATATTCCTTCTCTTTCCATCTCACTCATGAGGCCCCATGTATCTGAGTACATAGGCACTGACTCACCACCCAGGCTGACTCGTTCAGCTGTTGGTGACAGGTAGGCATTCCCCTGATGTGCCCCTCAGAGTGGTTCACTGCAGCGTGTTCAGGGATGTTCAAGTGACACAACATGTTGCAACACCAAGGGTAGGGAAGGGATTAGCCTTCAGAATAAGTCATTTCAACTCTGGGCTGAGATCTAGTGCCTTCTAAAAACGCTCACAAGAAAAGGGAACCCTCCGACTGTGGTGGGAATGTAAGTTGGTGCAGCCACTATGGAAAACAGAATAGAGTTTCCTTAGAAAACTAAAAATAAAGTTGCCAGATGATCCAGCAATTCCACTCCTAGGCATGTATCTGGTGAAAACTATAATTTAAAAAGATACATGCACCCAAACTTCATAGCAATTCTATGTACAATATCCAAGACAGGGAAGCAACCTAAATGTCCATCTACAGATAAATGGATTAAAAAGATGTAGTATATTTACCCAATGGAATATTACTCAGTCATAAAAAAGAATGAAATCTTGCCATTTGCAGCAACATGGATGCCCCTGGAGATTATCATACTAAATGAAGTAAGTCAGAAAGAGAGACAAATACCATATGATATAACTTATATATGGAATCTAAAATACTACGTAAATGAACGTATTTTTGAAACAGAAACAGACTGACAGACATAGAAAAACTTACGTTTTCTAAAACGGACAGGGGATGATAAAAGGATAAATTGGGAGTTTGGGATTAGCAGATACAAGCTATTATATATAAAATAGATAAACAACAAGGTCCTACAGTTGGGCACAGGGAACTATATTCAATATCTTCTAATAAATCATAATGGAAAAAGATACAAAAAAGAATATGTACATGTATGTATAACGAATCATTTTTCTGTATACTAGATAGAAACTAACACCGGAGAAGGCGATGGCACCCCACTCCGGTACTCTTGCCTGGAAAATCCCATGGATGGAGGAGCCTGGTAGGCTGCAGTCCATGAGGTCACTAAGAGTTGGACACGACTGGGTGACTTCACTTTCACTTTTCACTTTCATGCATTGGAGAAGGAAATGGCAACCCACTCCAGTGATCTTGTCTGGAGAATCCCAGGGATGGGGGAGCCTGGTGGGCTGCTGTCTATGGGGTCGCACAGAGTCGAACACGACTGAAGCGACTTAGCAGCAGCAGCAGCAGAAACTAACACATTATAAATAAACTATACTTCAATTTAAAAACTAAAATAAAAATTTAAATGTACAGAATAAAATTATGTACTTTGCAAAATTTTTAAAAAGTGTTCACAAGATTTCAAGCTGTGTCCCAAAAGTCAGTTCCTGAGGCCTCCTATCTCCATACAAGAACTGATACAAGTACGTGCTCAGTACATGTTGATGAAGGAATAAACGATTGAATGGGTAAAGAGTTCTGGATTTCTAAATGTAACCAAATGCTTTCAAAAAAAGCAGTTGTGGGAATTCCCTGGTGGTCCAGTGGTTAGGAGTCTGCACTTTTACTTCTGAGGGCTTGGTTCAATTTCTGGTAGGGGAACTAAGATACCACAAGCCACATGGCTCCACCAAAAAAAAAAAAAAGAGAGAGAGAAAGAAGCAGTTGTGCAGGGAGAGAGTTAAAACCAAATGTCACGTAGCATTAAAGCTAAAGTGTTTTAAGTTCTTTACCTTTGCCCACAAGCCCTGTGCAATCTGACCCAGCCTGCCTTGCCAGCTTTGTCTCTTCCCCTCCCATACATACAATTTTTGTCTCATCCCAAAAGATCTGTAGCCCCTAAACATGTCATCTGCTTTCATGGTCCAGTGCCTTCACACACATGTTTTCCTATATCTAGAGTCCTTTCTCTTCCCCTCTTAATTTAGGTAATTCTTATTTGTCTTTCAAAGACCTGGTTAAATCTGCTTAACCAGGGAAGCCTGGGAAAGCCTGCTCCTGGGAAGCCTGCTCTGACTGCACAACTGGGCTAGATGCCTCTTCCGTGCTCTGGTAGGTGCCTAGCTCCTTTTCATGAGTACTGATCATATTGTTTTGCTGTTGTCTACCTTTCCCCGCCCCCCACAAAGATTTGAGCACCTTGAGGACAGAGACTAGGTCTTATTTATTTCTGTGTCCTCAGTGTCCAGTATATGACATGACAGAAAGGAGAGACATTTATTGGGCACATTATCCAGTAGCAAGAATGGAGAGTGAAAGAGTTATCATTAGTCAGGACCTTTGTCACCTGTAGAATTCCACTCAAGAAGAGCTTTGCAGGGACTTCCCTCATGGTCCAGTGGTTAAGAATCTGCCTTGCAGTGCAGAGGACACAGGTTTGATCCCTGATTGGGGAACTTAGATCCTATATGCCACAGGGCAACTACACCAGCATGCTGTGACTACTGAAGCCAGCATGATGCAGAACCCACGTGCCACAACTAGAGAGTCCACACACCACAGTGAAAGATCCTGCATGACACAACGAAGATCCTGCATGTGGCAAATACACCCAACTTCGCCAAATAAACAAATATTAAAAAAAAACAGGCAAACAAAAGACCCGAAGAGACCTCAACTTTAACTCCAAGTTTGTAAGTTAATTTAAGAGTACTTGTTTTAATGGTAATGTTTGGCAGAAACCAACAAAACACTGTAAAGCAACTATTTTTCAATTAAAAATAAATTAAATTTTAAAAATGAGTACTTATTTTTAAAAAAGAAGAGCTTTGCAAAGCCTCATTTAATATTTGTTGATGAATAAATTATTTACACACATATGAAAAGGGCTGGGGCAGTGAATAGTAAATGACAGGCAAGGACGCCTGGGGAAGCAGAATTTTACCACCGCCACTATCACCCAACCCTGCTGCAAGTCCACAGTAGATGAATGAGGAGGACATTGACAGATGACCCTCTACAGAAGGGCACGCTGGGGACAAGACCCCAATAGTCTGATTGGAATGACTATTCCAAACTAGCTGCCACTTTTTCCTTTCTCCTACCCTACCCTGACAGAGAGTTTCAGAAGAGTTAATGACAAGAAAATATCATCTGGATCAGTTACCAGACCTGAGAATCAAGTCAGTTTTACAACCTAGGGAAATTCACTCCTCTAAGCTTCAGTTTCCTCATTGTAAGAAGAAATAGTAATATCTAGCTTGTGGAATTGGCAGGAGGATTTTATAATAATAGTTAATACTTATATAACATATATCATTGCAAGTCCTATTATAATACAAATATATTATTGCATATTATATATGTATATGTACATATATGAATAGTAACTCAATTAATCCTCACCAGAACTCTATAAGGTAAGCACAATTTTCATGTCAATTTTATAAATAAAGAAACTGAGACACAGAAATATGACAAAACTTCAGGATTTCCCTGGTGATCCAGTGGCCAAGACTTCACGTTCCCAACGTAGGAGGCCCAGATTTGACCTCTGGTCAGGGAATCAGATCCCACATGCCACAGTGAAGACTGAAGATCCCATATGCTGTGCAACTAAGACCTGGCACAGCCAAATAAATAAATATTTTTCTAAAAAAGAGAGAAATGTCACATAACTTTTCCAAGATCATACAGCTGGAAAGTGTGAAGCAGGGAGTGAAACCCAAGCATATTGGTTTGCTCTAGAGCCTTTAATCTTAGCCAGATCTTAACAAGTACTATACTCTGCCTCTTAAGATAATTATGTGAGAGTGAAGATGTCTGGCTCATAATAGTACATAAGAAACAATGACTGTAAGTAAAGTAACCCATGACCTGAGATGGCATAAAATGGATTAATATTAAGAGGTACAATATTACCTTATAACTCTTTAAAAATGTCTTATCTTTAAACTATTACATAGTGTTTATGTACAAGTCACATAGTTTATGTAATAGTCACATAGTCCTGTGATTGGAAGACTATTTTCTGCTTGAACAATCTGGGCTATTTTAAGATGCCCTAAAGGTAAGCTGGCTTTGCCTTCTCCTGAGGAACTGAAACAAGCTCTTAGCACTTCAGCCAGAGAACTTTTGAGGGGCTTGACGATCTCATGAAATTAATTCCTCCAGTCAGGCCCTGAAGACAGAGACAAATTGAATCCAGTCAGTGCTCTCAAGGAACTCACAACTAAATTGGGGAGACAAACAAAAGAGATCATCTCAATATAACACTGTTATATTGGAGGGAAGCTTGTAAAGGACATTTAAGTTAATTATGGACAGAGTGATCAGGGAAGACCTTTCAAGAGAAGGAGGCACATGAAGTCTAGTATCAAAGGGCAAGTGAGACATTTGAAGACATCAAGAAGGGTTTTCTTGGTAAAGGGAATTCTATGAACAAATGAATGGGGGCTTGAAATAGCACTGTATATTCTAAGAACTACAGTACTGTAGTTCACTGTGGCTAGAACAGAGCAAGAGTCATGAAATGGTAGTGCCAGACAGAGGCAGAGGCCAGACGGGGAAATGCCTCAGTTGTCAAATTAAGGGGTTTGGCCCTAATCTTACAGGTTATGCAGAGCCATTGACTGAAGTCCCAAACAAAAATATAATATGGTTTAAAAGATAATCTTGGTAGCAAAGGTGGGTTAAACTAGAGGTTTAAAACTATAGATATCTTTTAAGCACGTGAAAAGATACTCAATATCATTAGTCATTAGAGAAATGCAAATTAAAGCCATAATAGATATCATCACTGGGATGCCCATAATAAAAAAAGAGGAACAACAACAAGTGTTGGCAAGGATGTGGAGAATTTGGAACCCTCATACATTGCTGGTAGGATTTGAAAATTGTGCAGCTGCTTTGCAAAACAGTTTGGCATGTCATCAAAAGTTAAATATAGAGTTCCATATGACCCAGTAATTCTACTTCTAGTTATATACTCAAGAGAAATGAACATACATTGACATAAAAACATTTACATGCAGCTTTATAGCAGCATTATTCATAATAGCCAAAAATGGAAACAACCCAAATATTCATCAGCTGATGAATAAACAGAATATGGTACATCCATATGGAATACATAATTGAATATTATTCAGCCATGAAAGGCTATAAAGTCCTGATAGATGCTACAACATAGATAAGCCTTGAAAACATAATTCTAAGAGGGAAAAGTCAAACACAAAGGGCCACATAGCATATAATTCGATTTATATGAAATATTCAGAATAGCCAGGCTCATAGAGATATAGATCAGTGGTTGCCTGGGGCTGGGGGTAGGAAGGAATGAGGAGTGACTGCTATTGAGTACACTTGTATGTGTCGCTTCTGTTGTGTCTGACTCTTTGTGACCCTATGGACTTTAAAGCCTGCCAGTTCCTCTGTCCATGGGGTTCTCCAGGCAACCATACTGGAGTGGGGTGCCATGCCCTCCTCCAGGGGATCTTCCCAACCCAGGGATCTAACCTGCATCTCTTACATCTCCTGAATTGGCAGGATTCTTTGTCAGTAGTGCCACCCTGGAAGCCCTCCTATTGAGTACAGGTCTCTGGAATTAGTGGTGATTGGTGGTACAAGATTTTGAATATACTAAAACCCACTGATTTGTGTTTAAAAAGTGTAAGTTTTATGACATGTGAATTATATATATAATAGAGACTGGTGGCAGAGTGACAAGTGAGGTTACTGAAATGGCCTAAGCAGCAGACTTCAAACAGGGGAATCCACACCCTTGGAAGTTCATGAAGAATTTCTGGGGGCAACACAGGCATAAATAAATTCCATATCTCTAACTGTTTTGTGTCCATTCCTTTCTAAAACTAATCTGCCTGATAATGTGTATTTTATTTCTCCTCTTTCACAGTAACTTTTCTCTCATCTTCAAAGGAAAGATATGCCACTGATGAATCTTGACTATCACTATGCAAGTATTGAAGTGAAGTGAAAGTCACTCAGTTATGTCTGACTCTTTGTGACCCCAAGGACTATACAGTCCAAGAAATTCTCCAGGCCAGAATATTGGAGTGGGTAGCCTTTCCCTTCTCCAGGAGATCTTCTCAACTCAGGGATTGAACCCAGGTCTCCCACATTGCAAGCAGATTCTTTACCAGCTGAGCCACAAGGGAAGCCTAAGAATATTGGAGTGGATAGCCTATCCCTTCTCCAGTGGATCTTCCTGACCCAGAAATTGAACCTGGGTCTCCTGCATTGCAGGTGGATTCTTTACCAACTGAGCTAACAGGGAAATCCCAATGAAAGTATAGCCCTGGGCTAAAAATGTCTGGACCATCACTGAAAGGATAATTTGAATGTTCTGGACTTCTGATGGACAGCAAAGCAAGAGTGTTCAGTAAGCAATGATTAAACTGATAATAAAAATGTAGATGTCAAATTAAAAGTGTGTGAGGAGGGCCATAGTGTCTCAAAATTCTTCTAAAGGGTACCAAAAGATAAAGTCTAGAATTAGCTTTACCTTAGGATCACCAGGTTGCTTAATGTTCAAAACTCTAGTTTTGTGGTACCTTCAGATAATGGAACATTATTTAGCACTAAAAGAAATGAGTCAGTAAGTCACAAAAAGACATGAAGGAAATGTAATACTTAGCACTTTCATCATGTAAAAGAAACCAACCTAAACAGGCTACATATGCCATATGATTCTAACTATACAACATTCTGGAAAAGGCAAAACTGTGGAGACAGTAAAAAGATAAGTGGTTGTCAGGGTTAGGGAGAGAGATGGATAAATAGAACACAGAGGATTTTTAGGGCAGTGAAACTTCATACATCTAATTATATATTTGTCCAGATCTTTAAAAAATAAACTCACTTTTTGGCATCTGCTCCTGCAATAGAGAACACAAAAAGGGAAATAAGTTTTTAGGAAAGATAGGGAGTTAATCTTTGAGCCTGAGGTTATGAGATATCAGTGGGATATCCAAGCAGAGTCTGCATTTGACATTAGATGTAGAGGCCTGGAGCTTGGGAGGAAAATTTAGAATAAAAATTTTGGACTCATCAGAATAGAGGGCTGGCCCCTCTCCTTGCCTGCATGAAGCCATTGGAGAGTTTGTCACCATTCAAGAAAAGCATAGAGAGTACAAAGATAAAGAGACTGTGATGCACGGATAGGATGTTTTTAAACTTCACACACGAAGGAATTTTCAGTTTGACAAGGTTCAGGGTGCAGCCATAGGGTGCAGGGTGTGGTCAGTCTAATGACTGATGTGGAAAGGGGAGTCATTAGAACTGAGGAAGTCAAGGAATAGAGAGGCCAGGGGGCAGGACGGGTCATTAAGGTGAATGTTGAAGTCACCCAAGTTACTGTAGTATTGTACCAGCCTAGTGGCTCTTTAACTTTAGTGTGGATCAGAATAAGTTGGAAGACTTAACAAAACATAGATTTCTGGGCCCCGTATCCAGAATTTCTGATTTAGTTTGTCTTGACGGCCCAAGAATTCGCATTTATAATAAGTTCCCAGATGAGGCTGATACTGGCAGTCTGGGGACCACACTTGGACAATTACTGCAATGGAATGAGGACTGAGGACTGAGTCAGGTGTTAAGGTTTTCTATGAATGTGTTTAGTTGGTGAGAGTAATGAAGAGGGAGCAATACCAGTCCTAAACAATGGATTTAGAAAGTGGCCCTGACAGTTGGACACTTCACCTGATGGTCAGTTCTTTGTTCATCTTAGGTACGTACTTTTCACTACCATCTATACCAGAAATTTAGGTCGCCTTCATCTTCCCTCTCTGGTTTAAACCTCTACCTCCCTGCACTTTGATTTCTTGTTGGAATAAAACAAAGGCATGGAATACATGTCACCTTGATGTTTGAATCAGAAATAGCTAGAAGCATCTTAACTCTGAAACCATCAACTGCAAGGGAAGAAAGAAGACTGAATTGTCAAACTGCTTTCTAACCCAGAGATTTCATTATGTGTTGGGAAGTTAAGAAAAGGAAAAGAAATCACTGCAGAGGCCATGTATAGATTAAGTGAGTAACAGCTGGCATATTTCTCAGACTTTCTCACAAAAAATGTTTTGTGCCTTTATGCAAGTCTCTGAAACATATATTATAAGTCTTAAAAGTTAATTTTATCTATTCACATTAAAGATCAGAAAAATACAGGATGGACTCATAACTTCTAATAAGAGAGAATGGTAGGGAATTCCCTGGTGGTCCAGTGGTTAGGACTCTACGCTTTCACTGCCCAGGCCAGAGTTCAATCCCTGGTTGGGGAACTAAAATCCCACAAACCTCGTGGAGAGGCTTAAAAAAAAATAGAGGGAGAGAGAGAAAATGTAATCTTACTGATTAGTCACATAAGAAAATTCACTTGAACTCATGTACCACGATATTTGTTGGAGCACTGTTTACAATAGCCAGGACCTGGAAGCAGCCTAAATGTCCATCAACAGATAAATGGATAAAGAATATGTGATATATATAAATAGATAATGAAATATTACTCAGCCATAAAAAGGAATGAAATTGGGTCATTTGTAGTGATGTGGATGGACCTAGAGTCTGTCATACCGAGCAAGTCAGAAAGAGAAAAGCAAATACTGTATACTAACCCATATATATGGAATCTGGAAAAATGGTGCAGATGAACCTATCTGGAAGGCAGGAATAGAGACACAGATGTAGGGAATGGATTGTGGATACAGGGTGGGAAGGGGAGTGTGGGATGAATTGAGAGAGTAGTATTAACATATACACATCACCACGTGTGAAATAGCTAGCTAGTGGGAAGCTGCTGGACTGCAGAGGGAGCTCAGCTCTGTGCTCTGTGAGGGGTGGGTTCGGGAGGGTGAGAGGGAGGCTCAAGAGGGAGAGGGTATATGTATACACATAGCTGATTCACTTTGTCATTCAGCAGAAACTAACACAACATTGTAACACGATTATACTCCAATTGAAAAAAAAATCTCACTTTACATTATTGTAGGTCTAGGTCCGAGGAATTTGTTTCCTTTCTGAACAAAACTCTCTGTTCATTGTTCCTTGTTAATTAAGACAAGACGAGAGGATACTTAACTGGTTTTTAATCCACATTTCTCTTCTCTGGAGATGTATTTCTGATTCCACAGTCAGAAGTTCTCACCAATTTCCCCACAAGCGCTTAGAGCCACGATGTAAAGAGGATTTCTCATATATTAATACACTAATTTTTCAGAGTACCCTGGTCAATTAAATATCACCTACGCCTTGTCCACCCTGGAGGCATAGATATCTAGGGGAATCGAGTCTCTTGCTAGGTAAGTTCTGAACTACAATGTTAGAACTGGTAGAGAGGACTTGGGGGCCACCCTTCCAGGCCATTTAACCCTCAGGACATTTTATAAATGATTACACTGAGCCCCAGAGAGAGGAAAGATTTGCCCAAGGCTTCAGCATCTCAGGGTTCCAAGGTTCCTTAGAAGTATCAAATCCCACCTCCCCATTGTCTGGAAAGCAGCCCTTCTGATTCCTGGTGTAGTGCTCCAGTCTCATCCTGAGGTATACTCGCGTCTCAGCAGTGCAGAAAGCTATAAAATCCTGCTGTTTTTCTACTCAAATCACTCTTATTTGCCTTCTAGCATCTTACAGAAGATACTAGGAAGGAGAGACTTCCCTGGTGGCTCAGCAGTAAAGAATCCACCTGCAATGCAGGAGACACAGCAGATGCACTTTTGATCCCTGGGTGGAGAAGATCCCCTGGAGGAGGAAATGGCAACCCACTCTAGTATTCTTGCCTGGAGAATCCCATGGACAGAGGAGCCTGGTGGGCTACAGTCCATAGGGTCCCAAAAAGTTGGACACTACTGAAGCGAGTTCATGTGCACAAACACACTATGAAGGAAGGATAGAGTGGGAGAGTGATTTTCCCAGCGCCTTCCTGGACTAGTATCATCAGCATCTCCTGGGAACATGCTAGTGGCACAAACTCTTGAGCCCTCACTCAGACCTAATGGATCAGAAATTCTGGGGGAGACACCTAGCAATCTGCTTTAACAGGTGCTCCAGTTGATTCTGATAGACACTAATATTTACAATGGATTATGGTCCAAAAACAATTTCACATTAGAAAGACCTCCTGTTCACCAGGTCCTTCCTATCCTAGAGAGAAATTCCAATTCTCGCCAAGGCAATGAGGTAGTGGGATTGATTGTGGGGTCAGCATTAGTTCTTACATGACTGACTTGAGCGGTTTCCTATCTCTGAGCCTGTGTTTTCTCATCTATCAAATGGAATAGTCACCTTTTTAACCAGCCCCAGGGGATTGTTGGGAGGCTTGAATGTGAAGCTTGCTGATAAACTGCTTTCTAAAACACTGCAGTGACTTTGTAAGAGATGGCTAGAGTTAATATTTGGATTGCTACTTTCAGCCTGAAAAAAAAAATCCCTTTGATACTGCCTAGCTCTACGCAGAGTAGCCAACCCAGTGACTAGGGTAGACCTCTGTTAATAGAGAGAATGCTTATCGGAAACTTCCGCTTGGGTTCTGATGAGTGGTTGGAATGGGGCTCAGCACCTCACGCTCAAGAGAAACCAGCTGAAATTTCATCATACTAAGTTTGCTTTCTCTCATATTAAACTGATAAGGAGGATCTTGTGCTTATTTCTAACTGGAAGTCTTTTTCATTATCCAACAGAGTAGTACAAAAGACAGTAGACCTTTAGAATGGTTCCCTCCCTTAAAGCTTCAGGGTACTGAGTAGTAAAAAATATCACGAAATCCTGCTTTAGAAAAATAAGTGAGTTGTGTTGAAATTCTTATTCCTTTGCTTTTGTCTTTTCCCATTTAACTTTCTTGAACTGCTGACTTTCAGAATTAGGAGAAAATTGAACAATTATTAAATTTGTTCTAAAACTCATTATTAGAACTCCCATCTATTATATCCCCAACATTTTATCTATCAGCCCCTTTGGTGACCAAGAGTTTACTATGTCACAAATACACAGCCTATCCCATGTGAGATAGTTTTTGCTCTTAGAATGTTCTCTTATTTTTTGAGCTAAAAATGTACCTTGGAAAAGCTTCTTATTCTCTCTTTGCCTCCAGCTTTGCCTTCTAGAGCAAAGTGGAACAAATCGATATTCTTGTCATAATAATAATAATAATAACAGCTATTTAAGAATAAAAGAATCTCCCACATTCTGTAAACAATTGATTTTCTAGAGAAATAAATTATCATTAACCTTGAATACCTTAGATTCAGCCTTGACTATAGTTAGAGACCAAAGGCCACAAGCTTCAATAGCAGGAATTTTTAAAGGATACAAGTGTTTTTGAGAGGATGAAGCACTCACTGAATTAACCATTAACTTCTGTTTACATAGATAAGAGGAAAGAATAGTATATAATTATATGCCATGTGTCATTGAATTTAAGTTAAATTTAAGTTGAATTCAGTTAGTCTGAATCTTTTCTTGTGAAGTTGAATTTCTGTGTTTATAAAAGGAGCAGACTTTCCCAATGATATCAAAAGGTTTATTTTCATAGTTCTAAAGACTCTATAAATTACTCTTTATCATCCTGAGATTATGAGTTACTATAGGAAACTATGTTTGTTGTAAAGTATTACATTTGTTCACTTTAAGTCATAAACTCTGTTTGCCAAAGGAGGTTGATTATATTCGCCAAACATGATGAGTAACTATTAACCTGCTGCTGCTAAGTCGATTCAGTTGTGTCCGACTCTGTGCGACCCCATGAACTGCAGCCTACTAGGCCCTTCAGTCCATGGGATTTTCCAGGCAAGAGTACTGGAGTGGGTTGCCATTGCCGTCTCCTAACTATTAATCTAGTTCTGATTAAATCAACCATAATAAAAAGTATACAGAATCTCTTATAATAGGGACATTATAAAGTCATTCCTCGTGGTAAAAAAATTGTTTTAATTGTAAAATGAATAAGCAGCTCCAAATCAGTTTTATTTATTTACTTTAAGAATTGGTAACACATCCTTATGATTAAAAAGTCAAAAGGCTAGTCTGTGAAGATCTTCTACCTGTCTCCTGCCATCTAGTTGTTTTCCCTAGCAGCAATCAGACAATCGATGGTGTCTATTTCTGTTAAATTCTTCCAGGGATATTTCCTGCAAATAAGCAATCATGAATACATATTACTACCCTCACTTCTTACAGTAACACTAGTATGCAATATACATTTTTAGCACCTTGCTTTTTCACTTAACAGTAGATCTTGAAAATTATTTGAAGAACTTTCTTGTTCTTTTTTATGGCTGCCAGGTAAGCTTTGTAGGAATATACTACTACTGTGTTTAACCAGTGTATTAATAAACAGTGTATTAATGTTTATGAATAAACATTTGTTTCCAGTCTTTTGCTATTACAAACAAAATTTGTACACATGCTTGAGTGTATGTGTAGATTAAATTTTTAAAAGTAGAGGGAATTCCCTGGCAGTCCACTAATTAGGGGACTTTCCCAGTGGCTCAGCAGTAAAGAATCTGCCTGCAATGCAGGAGATGTGGGTTTGATCCCTGGGTGGGGAAGGTCCCCTGGAGGAAGGCATGGCACTCCATATTTTTGCCTGGAGAATCCCATGGACAGAGCCTGGAGGGCTATGGTCCACTGGGTTGCAAAGAGGCGCACACTACTGTATCTACTGAGCACACACACACGTTCCAGTAATTAGGACTCTGCACTTACACTGCAAGGGTCACAGGTTGGATCCCTGGTGGGGGAAGAAAGACCCTGTATGCCGTGTCACCAAAAATAAATAACAAATTTTTAAAAACTGATAATAAAAAAAGCCCTTGTGACTTAAATATTCTGAACAATTTTTTTTAGAGGTAGAATTGCTGGGTCCAAGGGAACAGTAATTTAAAAATTTGATAAATAATGCCAACAAGGGACTTCCCTGGTGGACCAGTGGCTAACACTCCGTGCTCCCAATGCAGGGGGCCCTGGTTCGATCCCTGGTTGAGGGAACTGGGTTCCACACACTGCCAGTAAAGATTCTGCATCCGCAACTGAGACCTGGAGTCGCCAAACATATAAATAAATATTTTTTAAAAATACCACTACTGAACTGTCCTCCATAAAAATTGTTTGAATTTACACTCCCACCAACAAAATATGAGAGTACCTGTTAAAACCACCACTACCACCACCACACAGTCTTAAGAGTCTTCTAGATCCTTGTCAATCTGATAGGTGAAAAATAATATTTCAAAAACATTCTAATTTGCATTTCTCTTATCCTGGGCAAGAGTGAGCATTTAAGAGCCATTGCTATTAATATCTCTTTTTCTGTGACTATTGGTTCATGTCTTTGCACTTTTTCCTCTTGGATTTTGGTTCTTATAGATTTAATCTTTTTATATAAATATGACAATCACCCATTTTCTTATGATATAAACTGCAAATACATATATATATATTTATATATAGTCATTTTCATCTCACTCTTCTTATGGTGGTTTTTGCATTACAAATAATTTTTATTTCCACATAGCTGTATTTATCCATCTTTTATAGCATCTACATTTTGTTTTGTACTTTAAAAGATAGTCCTCACTTTGAGATTATAAAAACTGCCATGGTCCCTTCAAAAACATTTTGATTTCTTTTTTTTCCTTTTTAAAGTCGTTGATATATTTTAAGTTTCTCTTGAATAGTGAGGTGTAGGTCCAAGTTAAATTTTTCTAAATGGCTGTCCATTTATTGTAACACCAAAAATACTGCCGCTTTTTTTTTTTTTAACTGACTTGAAATTTTACCTTTATCATACAAAATTATCAAGTATATTTGGATGTACTTTTGGACTTTCTGTTCTATTTCATTGAATAGAGGTCAATTGTGGCTCCATTCTTCGTTGATGGCAGAGTCCTGATTTTTTTATGGTGATTTTCCACCACTACCATTGGTTTCTTTTCTTTCCCTTTTAAAATCATTGATATATTTTAAATATATTTAAAATTGGGTCCTCAGGGAAGGTGATCTTCAGCTCGAACTCAGACAATAAATCATTATTGGTCTAAGCTAATACTAGTGGCCTTTTTTCTTTTTAAAAATATTTATTTATTTACTTGGCTGCTCTGTCTTAGTTTCAGCATGCGGGATCTAGTTCCCTGACCAGGTATCGAATCCAGGCCCCCTGCACTGGGAGCTCGGAGTCTTATCCACTGGACCACCACGGAAATCCCTCCCTTTTCTATTTATTGGTTTATGCATGGCCAGTAGACTTGAGAAGAACCATACTGAATGGCTACTAGGAATAATAAAAATCTATTAGACATACAAAGGGGGATGTTTACAAGTCAGCAGTTGGATGTATAAGTCTGAAATTCAGAAAAGAGGTCTGGAAATGGAGGTGTCCTTTGGGGGTTTATCACTACTTAGACTGTATTTTTAAAAAATGTGATAGGATATGATTATCAAGAAGTGAGTATAAATGGAAAAGGTAAGAGGTCAAAGTATTGAGCCCTGGAACACTGCAGTATTTAGAAGTCAGAGAAACGTGGAGAGATGAAGAGAAGCCAGTAAGGCAGAAGAAGAACCAAGGGAATGGAGTGTCATGTGGGCAAGGAGGAGGAATTGATTAGCTAAGTCTACTGCTCTTGGCATGTAAAGTAACAATGACCATTGATTTTTGTGAGTAAATGGATGTCACTGGTGTCTCTTGACGAGCATTTCGGTGGAGTGGTGGAGGTGAAAGCTCAACTGTACAGGGTCCCATAGGAGATGGGAGAAGGGAAATGAAGACAGTATAGTACTGGCCACCTTTGTGAGACATTTTGCTGTGAAAAACAGCAGAGAAATGGGGTAATGGTTGGAGGGTTAAGCCCAGTCAAGAGGGTTTTTGTTTTAAGATGGAAGAAATAAATTTATTTTGGTAAGTCAATGGGAAAGAAAAACCATGATGAGGAGAACTGCTGGATAGATGACTTAAAGAAAGTGAAACAGCAGCACAGTAGCACTGTCCTACTCAAAGTGTGATCTGCACACTAGTGATGGCCCCCAAAAGTTTGTCACCAGTTTGTGACAGAAATTGAGAGTAAATATTTAGAAATTTTTATAACAATTTGACAGAAATTTTATGTCTATTGGATCTAATAACAGCAACAAAAAACTCTGACCTGGAGTGGCCAAATTTTTAGAGATAGAAAGTAACCTGGTGGTTGTTATGATCCGAGGTGAGGAGGAAATGAAGAGTTATTGTTTAAAGAGTACAGAGTTTCGGTTTTGCAGGATGACAAGAACTCTGGAGGTAGATGATGGTTATGGTAGCACAATAATGTGAGGTATTTAATGCCACTGAACTCTAATAATGGTTGGGAGGGTTAAAAAAACTTACCTGGGCTTGCATTTTTGTATGTCTATTTTTAAAATTTAATTTTTCTAGCAATTAATTTTTATCACATTTTATAAAAATATAGGTTTATGGCTAATTGGGGGGGGGGGGGACAAGTCTTTTTGCACAGATAGTGTGAGAATAATTGAGGAGGGTTTGACCTTAGCTAAAAGGTAAATGCTGCTGCTGCTGCTGCTAAGTCACTTCAGTTGTGTCTGACTCTGTGCGACCCCATAGACGGCAGCCCACCAGGCTCCCCCGTCCCTGGGATTCTCCAGACAAGAACACTGGAGTGGGTTGCCATTTCCTTCTCCAATGCAGGAAAGTGAAAAGTGAAAGTGAAGTCATTCAGTCGTGTCCGACTCCTAGCAACCCCATGGACTGCAGCCTTCCAGGCTCCTCTGTCCATGGGATTCTCCAGGCAAGAGTACTGGAGTGGGGTGCCATTAAGCAAAGGAAGGCAGAGTATAACAGCACAGTCAGGAGCATAAGCAAAGGTATAAATAGGTTGGAGGTCATGGCACTGGTGGGAACCTAGAGATATTTTCTTTTGCTTGCTTCATTTTCACAGTAAATTGGAAATGAAATCATCAGACAAGTGAGAAGCCTTGGAAGTTTCAAGAGAGTTATTTGACATAGTCACCCAGTGGGGAGGGGGAGTGATGGAACTGGATAAATGTAGTAGGAAAGCCAAGCATTAAGGGCTTATTTGACAATAATGATATAGAATTGTACGTGGAGGTCAGTCAGTATGATTTCAGATTTTTCTCCACTCTACCCCATTTTGCTGCAGGTTTAGGATTAAAGTTTCCTCAGGTGAGTACAAGGGACAGAAAGAATTAGAGAAATGAAGGTGAATACCTAGGAAATATTTTCATAATGGACATAGAAGCTAAGCTGTTCATGAAGGGAAATGAGGATATAGGATAGTGTAAAGAACAGTGAAAAATGTATTAGGACAGTGGATTCTGAGTCTTGGTGGACATGATCAATTTTGGAGCTGGTATTAGAAGTGAGCTAGAAAGGAAGGAGGTTGAGGTGGGAGAGTTGGTGATTAAAACTGAGATTATATTAATAGATTTCAGCACAAGCTGGAATCAAGATTGCAGGGAGAAATATCAATAACCTCAGATATGCAGATGACACCACCCTTATTGCAGAACGAAAAGAAGAACTAAAGAGCCTCTTGGTGAAAGTGAAAGAGGAGAGTGAAAAAGTTGGCTTAAAACTCAACATTCAGAAAACGAAGAGCATGGCATCTGGTTCCATCACTTCATGGCAAATAGATGGTAATTAAGAAAGCTGAGCACTTAAGAACTTAAGATGCTTTTGAACTGTGGTGTTGGACAAGACTCTTGAATGTCCCTTGGACTACAAGGAGATCCAACCAGTCCATCCTAAAGGAAATCAGTCCTGAATAGTCATTGGAAAGACTGATGCTGAAGCTGAAACTCCAATACTTTGGCCACCTGAAGCGAAGAGCTGACTCATTTGAAAAGACCCTGATGCTGGGAAAGATTGAAGGCGGGAGGATGAGATGGTTGGATGCGATCGTGGACTCAACGGACATGAGTTTGAGTAAACTCCTGGAGGCCTAGCGTGCTGCAGTTCACGGGGTCGCCAAGAGTGGGACAGGACTGAGCGACAGAACTGAACTGAGCTACAGTTATTGGAAATAAGAACAAAAGTATGAGCAGGGAAATGAAAAGCTGAGGCAAGGGTGGACCCTAGTGGAGAGAACCATGAGAAGTTAGGGCATTGGAGGTATAATCTAAAGTAACTGAAATGATCAAGAATTATGATAATGGTAATTAATGACAATGAACCAGAAGCACAGCGATCTGTAGGTTACCGAAACGAGTGACTGCTCTAGTCTCCTAACAGGAGTTTTATTTTTAAAGCTCTGGTTATTTGAGCAAGTACAGCTCCCTTAAAAGCCTGGGAGAACGAAAAGCCACAGAACCAAAGCTGTGCAGGAGCTTTTGTCGGGACTCCTCCGCCGAGACTGCGCAGAGAGAGCGGAGGCGGGGCCAATCGTGGGCTCGCGGGCGAGGGCGGGGCCTTGGGGGCGGAGTCTGAGCTCCGGGTTGGGCTGCGGCTGCGGCTGCTGCACTTCCAGCTTCTGAGGCCAGGAGGCCGAGGCCTGGGCCCAGCCCGGAGCCGCCGCTCGTCGGAGCCTCCTGGAGCCCCCGCGCAGGCTCAGCCTGGGGGCGGGCTTAGGCCCGGCCCGCCGCGGAACCCAGGACAGAGGCTGCATGCCCGAGGACCAGGCCGGCGCAGCCATGGTGAGAGAGCGAGGCCTGCCTGACCCGCGGCCGCCCGCCACCCTGGCCCCCGCGGGCCTGCCCTCCCCAACTCTGATGCCCCGTCTGCTCCTGCCTTTACCTCCCTTTCTTGTTACCTACCCCTGACTGATCCGCTCCTTCTTTCCCTTGTGCCCCGGCCACCTGCTGGGGTAACACCCCCCCCCAACCCCCCCTGCATCTCTCTCCACTCGGTGCCATTCCCCCTTTTTTTAAATCACCCCCCAGTGACAGCCTCTTTAGCGTTCCCCTTTGCCTCCCCCTCCTCGTCCTTTAATCCGACCTTCCTTTTCTCCTCTATGGTTTTGCCTTGTTCTCTCTTTTGGGATCTCTACACCTTCCTTCGGTTTCCTCCCTCTTTTTTGCTCCTGCTCCTTTTCTTCGCTACTTGCCCCTTTCATCATTTTATCTCCTCTCCGTATCCTTTCTCCCCTTCGTCCTCCACCATCCACATTTCCTTTCCCCCTTATTGGATGTCCTCTCTTCCGCGCTCTCACAGCTGTCCCCATTTCCTTCTACGGGATTCAAGGGTCTAAGCAGGAACAATTTGAGGGCGGTTGCTTCCCAGGAGCTGTTGGGCGGGCAGATAGGGAGCCGGAGGCTTTCTTCTTCCTTTTCTTCTTTGTCGAGGGAAGGGAGTAGATTGGAGAGAGCTTGCAAGCCTGATTACCTAATGTCTTTGCAAAAACTGAGTGATAATGTGTTTGGAGCGGCGGAGTGAGACGTGGGATGCGGGCCGACATGCATACTATGGCCTTATGAGATATCTAGCTTTTTGATAGAAGTAACTTAAAATGTTTTAAATCGAATAGTTATTTTGAGCATCTTTTAATGTGAAAGTATAGTTTGGGAAAATAAAAATATTTATTTACAGGCTTTTTTTGTTACTCAGAACAAATGGTTTGTTTTTGTTTGGAGACTGAGACCAGGGCATCTGGAGATGGAAAATCAGCTGGGCAGTCAGTTTGTGACAGTCTCCTTAGTACCTCTATTATCTTCATTTATTTTACCCTCTCTGCTTTTAGTTGGGAGAGCCTTACATTTGCAGATTTTCTCTCTCCTTCCTGTTTGAAGCTTCAGTGGGTCTTTCATTGAGTTGGGTTACACATGGTTTGCAGTTCATTTGATTAATCCGTTGCTCCAGCATATACAGCAATCTAAATTTCGGTCTCTGGGAGGAATAAGACATTCTAATAAAAACAAAGTCCTGGTAATTATGTTCTCCTAGGAGGATAGTCAGTTTCTGTTTTTTTCCCTGTTTTTTGAAGAGTGGTTCAAAGTTACTGAATTTGTGAACTTTGTCTAACTCACTGACTCTGCATTTTTAGGTGGTCATTCTCCAGTGTCTGCCTGCACAACAACCCTTCACATTCACAACCCATCACACAGCTATTGTATGTTAATCTGTTTCTTCCCCTGAAATGTGAGTTCTACACAGTTACTCTGCCTTACTCCTGTTATTCCCAGTGCCCAGGCCAAGTAGGTGCTTGAAATGATTTCACTTTATGGTCTCATTTTTCCTATCTGACAAATGTGATCTTGAACTGAAATTTGAGAAAACTAGTGGACTACTCAGAAAGAGTGAGTTTGAGATTCTTGTTTTTGGTGCAGAAAGGAAATTTATTAAGATGGGACCTTTTCAGAATAAAGAGCTGGTCCCAACAAATACACCAAGTGGCTAGATTTTTGAAAATGTTAGCTTTCCCACAGAGAGTGAATGTATGAGTACAGAGAGAGAAGTGATAAACTCCTTTTTGGGGGTTTAGGATCCAAGTGTTCCATTTGAGCTGGGCTTGAAAAGTGAATAGGGCTCATATAGATCATTTTGGGTAGGGGAAGAATGTTGTGAATGTGAATAGGATTCACATAATGAGGATGTATTGTAGGTAGTAGGATTACTTTTATGTGGCATGAAGAATGCAGGAATGAGACTAGAATTAGATATATTAGACATGGTTATGGTTTAGACTTTGTCTCCAACTAACTGGATTTTTCCTTGTTAAAATACATACACACAGTGTAAAAGTATTTATGTATGGGAGAGTGGAAGAGAAGGCAAAAGTTTAGCTTGTTATGAGCTAAAAATTATTTGTAGAGGCTATTTAAAAAAAAATTTCCTTGTGTAATAGGTGTAACAGGCACTCAATAAATAGAATCAAATATTATTATAAAGCTTTGTGTTTGACATTTTTCAAAATGTTCATTGTTAGGTTGTGTTTTGAATAGTTGATGTGTCTAAGATGGGTTCTCAAATTTTATCATGAATCAGAATTACCTGGAGGGCTTGTGGTCTGCCACTTCTAGAGTTTGATTTATTAGGTCTGGAGTAGGACCTGAGAGTTTGCATTTCTAACAAGTACCATGTCATGCTGGTGTTCCTGATCTATAAGCTATATTTTTGAGAACCACTGGTTTAAGATGTAGTCCTTTTTATTCATTTAACAGTTTTTGGACTGCCATTGACTGGTGACATTGAAGATATTGCAAGTAATAAAACGGATGTGGTCTCTGCTTTTTTGTTTGTTTTGTCTGTGGACAGTATAGCATCAAGCAAAAAGAGTAATTATAAATGTGAAGAGTGCTAAAAAAGGAAAAGTGGCAGGATCATGATATGGGAAAGTTAGGGATGGCTTCCCAGAGGGTCTTACTTTTAGGAGAAACCTAAGGGACTGAATGACAGGAGTTGAGTTGTGTTGCAGAAAACCTGTTTAGAAGGAATAGCATATGTAAATGACCTAGTACTGTCTCTTGCCTGCTTAACTGCGTATCCTGGAGTTCTCAGCTCAAGAAAGTCAGGGAAACCCCAACTCCCCTGCCTACTCATCAAAACAAAACAAAAACACTGTGAAGTCACACACTTGCGTTTTGTAAGTCTCTTTGATAGAATACACATCAATTGTAATTTTATATTTCTTGCTATGATTTTTCAGTTAATATCTGTCTCTGCCTTCAGACTATAAAAATCATTGATACAGAAGTGACTTGACTAGCTTCTAAGGGCCAGGTGATGTTCTAGGCATTGTGGTTAAAGTGGTTTAAAAAAAAAAGACAATAAACAAATATATTATGAGAATAGTTGTAAATGCTAAGAAGAAATAAATCAGAGTAAGGTATAAAATTAAATATATTTGTGTGTGGAATTATTTCAAATGATATGGTTAGGCAGCAGCATTAATAGCTGCTATTTACTGAACATGACTGTGTATAAGACCTGTTTTGTGTCTCATATTGTGTCTTTAACACCTAAATAGCTCCTGATGTATAACATGTGCTTAATAAATGTTTGTTGAATGGATGGCTGACTTTGGGAAGGATCAGAAAGTCAGGTAGACTTTGGTGAGAAAGACCATTTCAGTTGGAGTTTTACCTTTTGAGGGTTTATTGGATAAGAGTTTGAGAAGGAAAGCTTCTTGGCAAAGGGACTGACTTGAGCACAGAAGCTGAAACGAAGGAGGCATGTTGTATGTGGGGAAATGCCTGCCGACGGGTTCATTCCCTGGTCCTGGAAGATCCCACATGCCGCAGAGCAGCTAAGCCCGTGCACCACAACTGTTACGGCTGTGCTCCAAAGCCGGGAAGCTGCAACACCGAAGCCCACAGGCCCTAGAGCCTGTACTCTGCGCAAGAGAAGCCACGGCAATGAGACGCCTACGCACTGGCAACTAGAGAGTAGCCCCTGCTTGCTGCAACTAGAGAAAAATAAAAGCCCTTGCAGCAACAAAGACCCACATATTCAAAAATAAAAATTAATTAATTTTAAAAAATACATAAGAACTGACTTTTAACCTTAAATTAGGAATTCTTGCTTTTTTGTACTTTAACAATCAGTAGGTCTTTTTTTAAAAATTAATTTTTATTTGACTATAGTTGATTTACAATATTGTTAGTTTCTGCTGTACAGCAAAGTTATACATACACATATATCCACTCTCCTTTAGATTCCTTTCCTATATAGTTCCCTGTGTTATACAGTAGGTCCCTATTAGTTAACTTTTTTTTATAGTAGTGTGCATATGTCATTGGAGAAGGAAATGGCAACCCACTCCAGTGTTCTTGCCTGGAAAATCCCAGGGACGGGGGAGCCTGGTGGGCTGCCGTCTGTGGGGTCGCACAGAGTCAGACACGACTGAAGCGATTTAGCAGCAGCAGTGCATATGTCAATCCTAATCTCCTAATTTACCCCTCTCCCTTTCCCTGATGGCAACCATCAGATTGTTCTCAGTATCTGTGACTCTATTTCTGTTTTATAAAGAAGTTCATGTATACCATTTTTTAAGATTACTTGAGCGCTATCATATGAAATTTGTCCTTCTCTGTCTGGCTTATTTCACTCAGTATGACAATCTCTAGGTCCAGCCAGGTTGCTGCAAATGGCATTATTTAGTTATTTTTTTATGGTTGAGTAATATTGCTTTGTATATGTATAATACATATTGTATGTGTATTGTACATATAAAGATATAAAAATATCTTCTTTATTCATCTGTCCATGGACACTTAGGTTGCTTCCATGTTCTGGCTATTGTAAATAGCGCTGCAGTGAACATTGTGGTGCGTGTACCTTTTTGAATTATAGTTTTCTCCGGATATATGCCAAAGAGTGAGATTGTTGGGTTATATGGCAACACTATTTTTAGTTTTTTAAGGAACCTCCAGTCTGTTTTCTATGACTGTACCAATTTACATTCCCACCAACAGTGTAGGAGGGTTTTTCTTTTCTCCACACCCTTTCCACCATTTACTGTTTGTAGATTTTTTGATGATGGCTCTTCTGATTGGTGTGAGATGATACCTCATCGTGGTTTTGATTTCCATTTCTCTAATAATTAGCGATGTTGAACATCTTTTCATGTGCTTTTTGGCCATCTGTGTGTCTTGTTTGGAGACGTGTATGTTTAGATCTTCCATCTGTTTTTTGATTAGATTGTTTGATTTTTTTTTTTTTAATATTGAGCTGCATGAGCTCTTTGTATATTTTGGAGGTTAATCCTTTGTCAGTTATTTTGTTTTGCTTTTGGTTTCCTTGGTTGTGCAAAAGCTTTTAAGTTTAATTAGGTCCTATTTGCTTATTTTTGTTTTGATTTTCATTACTCTGAGCGGTGGATAAGTAAAAATTAGTAGGTTTTTCTAATTTTTCTATTTTTTTTCTAAATGACAAAATAAAAAGAATGCTTCCAGGCTGCTGCTTTCAAGCTTGTCTCCACAAATAAAACATTGGAAGTATGGATATTGCAGTAATGCTAGTCACTTAGTTGTGTCCGACTCTTTGCAACCCCATGGACTGTAGCTCTCCAGGCTCCTCTATCCATGAGATTCTCCCGGCAAGAATACTGGGATAGATTGCCATTTCCTTCTCCAGGGGATCTGCCTGACCCAGGGATCGAACCTGGGTCTTCCACATTGTAGACGGATTCTTTACCATCTGAGCCATCAGGAAGTATGGTTAGTTTACTTCTAATATTGAAAATCCAAATTGGATAGAATTATCATCACATTTCTTTTTTTAATACTTAAAAATACTGAAATATCTTGATGTACCATTTAAGAGTCCTGATAAGATAAATGCACTCATTTACTCCTATTTTGTCATCACAACTTAGGTTTCCTGTCTTTCTTTTACCAACAATTCATTATAAGAATAAAAATAATTTAAAATTCCTGTGTTGTTCAGTGTGTAACAATTGAGTGTCTGTAATATGATGAGCCAGTTTCCTAATTTCCACTAATTCACACATGTTCAGTAGATCAATTTTTGGATACTTTCAAACTATTCTATTTTCAAAGGAGAATATTTTAAGTAATTTTTTTATGATATGGTAAAAAAAAATACACAAATCAGTGTCTATTTGTGTATAACTGAGTCACCTTGCTGTACGGCAGAGATTGGTACACCACTGTAAATCAACTATACTTCAATTAAAACTTAAAAAAATGCAAAGCAAAATATCAATGTTGAATTTAATGATTGAGTCATCCTTGAATTAGGAAATTTTGGCTGGAACACTACTTTTTTCATAGATTCTAAAGCTAACCCTTAAAAACACACAATGAATAAATAGCAGAAATAGTCATTATTTGAGGTGGAATAAAAGATACTTTTAATGCTAGTAATTAATAGAGGAAAATGTTAAGACAAAGTTCTTGAATGCTGGGACATTTATTTAGAGAGCATGATCTCACACATTTAGTGAGCACACAGTATCAGATGATGTACTAATTAATCTTCACAATTCCATGCGGTTGTGATGTTTTCTCATGGCACAGTTAAGAAAACTGAGACTTAGAGAAATCAGGCAATTATGGTCATATACCAAATAAGTGACTGAACAGGATTCAAGCACAGGTTTGTCTGACCCCTAAGTCTGTGCTATTTCAAACACCTTCCCTGGACTCAGATTTTCAGAATCTAAACTGAATTCATGCATTTAAAATATTTGTACTATTGTTTCCATTTTAAGAGTAATTTAATATTGAGAGAAAATCGGTCAAAGAGTGTGTATAATCTTATGGTTCTTGATCTGTCTTGCCAAATCACTTTCTGCAGAGCATTTGTAGAGTGTCAGATGTTGGTGGCATTCTGTCTTTAGCATTTAGATACCTTTTTCATGTTGAAAAGCTTGAGACACATGACAGGAATATACTTTTAGAACACAGTAATTAGGGGGAAAAGCCCCAGAGGCTGGTGGGAATCATTATTCTAGTAGCATCTGTTGGGCATTGAAAGTGTACATTTCAAGATATTATTGTGTACAGAGCATCCTTGGTATGCATGTGAATTTGTGGATTCTTCATTCCACATAAGAAACTAGAGTTTAGGGCCCACTGGTTTACAGTGGTCTTACAGGGCTGCTGCGGCCACTCAGATTGTACTGCACAACACAGGTAGCAACTGTACCTGTGGCCAGCAGTGGGTCTACAAATATCTGTATCCTGTGTACTTGGCAGCGTAAATCACATAGTGGGAGTCCAGCAAATAGTTCTGCGCAGTATACGAGGATTCTTAAGGTCTAATTCTTTAATGCACTAATCATTTCATGAGAAAAAGTCCTTGCATTTTATGTTCAGGCATACTGAGCACACATACTGTTTATCATGCCTTTAGTTTTGCTTAGACTCTTCCTTTAGCCTGGAACGCTGTCTGCTTGACTAACTTTCAGGTTCCCTTTAAGCCCTCCCTCTGTGAAGCCTTCATTTGCCCTCAGGTAGCCTTGGGCTCCTCCTCTTCCTATGCCTTCCTTGTACATTATATGTGCTTTGGGTATGGAAATTACTGTATGGTGTTAGTATTTTTAGTGAGGCTGGCTGTCTCTCCAGATTATGAGCGTTCTGTGGGTAAGTACAGTATTGTGTTTTTTTCAGCTTCATGTCTTAAACAGTTGGCATAATTCCTGAGACTGAAAGAATGTGAGTACTCTGTAGAGAATTGCATAAGGTGAATGTTTACTGAGATGTGAGTCATGAAAAAGGGGGAAATAGATGAACACTTTGTACAGGTCCTCTGAGGAGGGAAAAAGAGTTTTGATGGGTAAGAAATTTTGGATCAGATAGTTTCTCTTACTAGCATAAGTAGTAGTTTTCACCCGGGATAAACATTTCTTTTGAGAGTTCATCAGGAAGAGCTGGGGAAGAAGCCAGATGATTTTGAGATGAATTGCAAAGCACTATCCCTTTGTATAAACATTTGCAAATTATTTGTCTATAATTTGTGGAGGTACCCTTTCAAAAGAATAGAATATTTAAATACAGATAGTAAAGAATCAGTTACTTGTAAATGTAGAGGGGTGGTTAAATTAAATATTTTGTTAACTCTATATAAAGATTTTTTTTCTTTTTTCCGATCTCCAGTTCTCCCTTGTATGAACACTTTGCTTAGCTCTCAAAAGCATCTTAATGCATGTTCAATGTCATAGTCTCCTTTTCTAAGGGCATTTTAAAAAAAGTTTCAGTGCTCTTGGTTATGTAATATCAGTTATTTTCTTTCCATAGGCCTTGTAACCTTTGGCAAGTCATTTCATCTTGATGTGCCTCCAATTTTAAATCTCTAAGGTGAAAAGGTTGTATTAAATCCTCTCTCTCTGACCTTTTACACCTGTTAAAAACTGTAGGAAGATTCTAGCATGTTAAAGGTAAATATTTTAGTAAAGTAGGTACATTCTATTACCTGTAGTGGCAGACTGCTTTAATAGGTTTTAATTTCGGGTGAACCTGAGCTCTTACCTCCATTAATATACTATACAACTTTTCACAGCGGAAACCCTTCTTTCAATTATGTTAATATTTCCATAGTATGTTAGTATTTTAAAGGCATTTTCATACACATCCCATTTATTCCTCAGTGCCATTTTGTGAGGTAGTCAAGATAGAGGTTTAGCAGACAGGAAAACTGAGAAGTTAATTTTTTTACCTAAGGTCACACAGCTACTAAATAGCAGAGCTGGGACTGACTGCAAGCCCAGTGCTCTTTCCATTATTAACCCAGCTTCTCTGTTTACCATATTATATTTCAAAACTAATGCTAGTAGTTAAGAGGAAAATAATGCTAAAGTATCTCTTTGAGTTAGTGATTGCTATGATCTGCTCGTCTGCTAAGTGACTGCTGATCTGAATTTTCGTATTGTTTCATGGAATAGCTTTATTACATGAGCTAAGATGGAAGAGAAGGGGATTTATTTACCTTTGCAAGCCTTGATCTTTTGTAGATAGAAATCTAGCTTCTTGCCCTTTAACACAGAGCCCTTTGCCACACTGGCCAAGCCTTGAAGTGGTACATGCAAGAAGGTTGCCTTTAGCTCATTTCAGCTCAGTCGCTCAGTCGTGTCTGACTCTTTGCGACCCAATGAACCGCAGCACGCCAGGCCTCCCTGTCCATCATCAACTCCTGGAGTTTACCCAAACTCATGTCCATTGAATCGGTGATGCCATCCAACCATCCCATCCCCTGTCGTCCCCTTCCCCTCCTGTCCTCAATCTTTCCCAGCATCAGGGTCTTTTCAAATGAGTTAGCTCTTTGCATCAGGTGGCCAAAGTATTGGAGTTTCAGCTT
The DNA here is from genome assembly GCF_000754665.1 of Bison bison bison. Lineage (NCBI taxonomy): Eukaryota > Metazoa > Chordata > Mammalia > Artiodactyla > Bovidae > Bison > Bison bison. Next base: position 3,015,244 of record NW_011494816.1, on the reverse strand, counting down.
CAACATCAGTCCTTGTGATGACTATTCAGGACTGATTTCCTTTAGGATGGACTGGTTGGATCTCCTTGCAGTCCAAGGGACTCTCAAGAGTCTTCTCCAACACCACAGTTCAAAAGCATCCATTCTTCGGTGCTCAGCTTTGTTTATAGTCCAACTCTCACATCCATACATGACCGCTGGAAAAATCATAGCCTTGACTAGACAGACCTTTGTTGACAAAGTAATGTCTCTGCTTTTTAATATGCTGTCTAGGTTGGTCATACCTGCAACTTTATTTGGTGTCTAGGGATCTCTGAAGAGTAGTTGGTCGTTTTTGCTTGTTTTTTTTCTGGCCATACTGCACGGCATGTGACCAGGGATCGAACCCATGTCCCTTGCAGTGGAAGCATGGAGTCCTAACCACTGGACTGCCAGGGAATTCCCTAGTTGGTATTTTTTAAAAAAGAAAATAACTCCCCTCAGTCCATGCCAAATAATTGAAAATATCTGTACCCTTGAGTATAATATACCTGTACCTTTACTACTACCGCAAGGAGGGGAAAACTCCATAAACTAAAAAGAGATATCCCATGGAGTACTACTAAAACAAGGAGTCAAAGATTGTTTCAGTATCTTGAAGTGTCTTATATCCATGAAGTCCAATGACACTGTGTGCTTTTCAATCCCATTGTTTAATTTTATTGCTAGACTTGGGACTTCATATTTCTCTCTGAACATATGGTCTCTTTCTCTAGGGGCAAATAAATACTTTAAACACACCTAACAATAAATTTGTGTTGACTGTTCATTTACTCATTCAATAAACATTTAGTGCCTATCTGTTAGACATTCTTGTTGGCTCTGGGAATATAGCAGTGAACAAAAATAGTGTTCGTTTTATGGAGTTTACATTGTATAGTAATAGCTAACAATTATTGAGCATTTATGGCTCCCTTGGTGGCTCAGATGGTAAAGAATCTGCCTGCAGTGTGGGAGACCCAGGTTCAATCCCTGGGTCGAGAAGATCCCCTGGAGAAGGAAATGGCAGCCCACCAGTATTCTTGCCTGGAGCATTTCATGGACATAGGATCCTGGCAGGCTACATGGGATCACATAGAATTGGACACGACTGATTGACTAACACACACACACACTGAGCATTTAATATATGCCAGAACTTGATGCTTTTGAACTGTAGTGTTGGAGAAGACTCTTGAAAAGTTCCTTGGACTGCAAGGAGATCCATCCAGTCCATCCTAAAGGAGATCAGTCCTTGGTGTTCATTGGAGGGACTGATGTTGAAGCTGAAACTCCAATACTTTGGCCACCTCATGCGGAAAGCTGACTCATTTGAAAAGACCCTGATGCTGGGAGGGATTGAGGGCAGGAGGAGAAGGGGACAACAGGATGAGATGGCTGGATGGCATCACCGACACAATGGTCGTGGGTTTGGGTGGACTCTGGGAGTTGGTGATGGACAGGGAGGCCTGGCGTGCTGTGGTTCATGGGGTCGCAGAGAATCTGACACAACTGAGCAACTGAACTGAACTGAGTCACTGTTCTAAGTGTCTTACACCTAAAATTTATTTATGGCAATAATCCTGTGATGTAGGTACTGTTATTGTGTGCTTTTATAGATCAGGAAACTGAGGTACAGGGAGATTAAGTACTCATGCCTAAAGTTACATCGTTTTGTAAGTGGTAGAGCTGGCATTTTAATCCAGGCAGGCTGACTTCCAAACCCACACTTTTCACCACAGTATTTATTACATAGTCCCTCAGAGAGACGTCAGTAAAACATTTATTTCTAATACTGAAATTGTCAAGTTTGTGATCTTTGTAGTCACCTGGTTATTGGTCCAATCTTTAGGAAAAAATCATCCGGGGATGTGGAAAAAACCAGTATCAGAGGCTTTGCCTTCTATTGGAGGCTCTATTAGTCCTAGGAACTTTTCAGGTAGGAGGTAAGATCTTGAATCTGATTCATGAATCATAACCGAGACAACTGCATAAAGCCAGGACCCTAACACCTAACATCACACCATTGGTGAAAACATAGACTAAAAAATATCTGTCTCATGGTGTAGGGAAACAAAGGAGCTTACTTGTCTTGACATGGTCTCTGGATGGGAATAGTCTCTCTCGAGAATTTACAGTCATGAACTTTCTGCCTTATGTGCCTGAAACTTGAACTTATATAACTTATGCAAGATCATGGTATTAAGTAGGAAGGGAACATTTACTGAGTAATTACACTGCCAGACATTGTGCTGGGGGCTTTAAAAGCAGTTTCTCACTTCACCCTGACAATAGCACCATGAGATAAGTACTAATATTATCCCCATTCTGCAAAGGATAGGACAGAGGATCAGAAAAGCTAAATAATTTGCAGTGTAACACTACTGAATTCAAATCAAGGTCGAGTATTCTTCCTGTTAAGCACAGGGTCTCTGGAAACATCATTTCATTTTTGTGCCTCAGCTTCCTTAACTGTGAAATGAAATTTGTAATATTTTTCCTTTTACTTCATAAGGTTATTATAGATATCAAATGATAATAAAGGATGTGAATTTGATTTTTTTTACTGTTAAGATACTGTTCCTGGTATCATCCATAAAGTATATTTTTCCTTTTAATTAATTAACCAAAAGAGAGACCTCATTATTTAATAGTTTTGAAATCCACAAGGTCTGTCTTGAGGAATTAAGGCAGTCTTACTATTTTTTTGTATCAGATGTTTCCTGAAGTAGTTTCTTGAGAAATATATTAATTCTGAGATGTCATCTAGTAACTTACTAATTCATTCAACAAATAAGTTATCTGATGCATTTTTTGGAACTTTAGGCCCTAAGTATAAAGGATGCCTGATCGATGAGGACTTCATTTTTTATCACTCCAGCAACAGTGGAAGCCCCAGTCTCCTCCAGCAGTAGACTACAGTTGCAATATGTAGTCAATCCCCAGTGTCCCCCACCTCCCCACTTGCTAGAAATGGGTAGACCACTGCTCAGAAAGCTGAAATGCTTCTTTGCCCTGACCCTGGTGACATAGTAACAGAGTGAAGCTTTTACCTATAGAAAACAAACCAACCAACAAATTATGTAACTAAGTCATGGGAAAGTGACTGAGTATGCCTCTAGCTGAATATTGCATAGATGACTAAATATGTCAAGAATGGAGAATATAAGGAAGAAAATTTTAAAAAATTAGGAAGATTAAAAGAAAGCCATGAGAAGATTAGGAAGAGCTAATGAGTATCAGCATGTGATTCCTCAAAGACTCCTTAGGAAGAAGTCTGTTCTTCTGTATGATACTTAGAAGTGTTGCAAATCTCCTACGACATATGTACAAATGTAGCTTATTGTAATTCCCGTAATTTGGAAAGGAGATTTGTACTCAATGCTTCAGCATTGTTGTATTGAGATGATGGTACTTTTTTTTATTGTTACTAGTTTTGTATCTTAATTGTAAATTATCATTGACTTAATCTAGTGTGTGGTTATATATATATTTGTACTAAAAGAACTTTTGACATAAAAGTTTCCAGATTTAGACTTCGACAGTGTTTTGTAACTTGAATAGGAAACATCCATTTTTCTTGGTGAAGCAAATGTCGGTAAAATTCCCTTGTAGTGATATTGTTAATATGGTTTTGCGTTGGAACTTGGGAACCAGGAGGGATGGATAGGCTATGAGGTTTTTTTGCCCCACTTATGTGGATCTTAGACAAAAAGCATTTGAGAACTACTAACTTTCCTTGAATTTGTAGTCTTGAGAGGGAGACGGCCATCTAAACAAGTAAAAATTATACAGTGGATGATTGTAATAGAACTGTTTAGAGAATGTCATGTGATTGTATCAGTTGTATTTTGGGATATGAGGAACAGCTTCATGGAGCAGTGGACATGTGTCCTGGCTCTTGTAGTATTGGTAGGAATTTGATAGATGAGAGGAAGAGAAGGGTATTCTCAGGAGAGAGGACAGCATGTATTGAGAAAGGTAGGCATGACTGACTACCACTGGTGACATTTCTTCTCTGAACCTCAGCTTCTTCAACAAAGATAATCTCTTTCTCCTTACTTTATAGAATCATAATAATGATTGTTTTCAAAAGACTTAGTATTCATTTAAAATTATTTTTGATTGCACTGGGTCTTCGTTGTTGCACACAGGCTTTGTCTAGTCTTGGTGAGCAGGGGTCACTCTCTGGTTGCAGCATGCGGGCTTTTCTTTGCAGTGGCTTCTCTTGTTGCAGAGCACGGGCTCTAGGTGCTCAGGGGCTCAGTAATTGCGGCTCATGGGCTCTAGAGCGCAAGCTTGGTAGTTGTGGCACATGGATTTAGTTGCCCTGCAGCATGTGGGATCGTCCCAGAATAGGGATTGACTGGTGTCCTGTGCGTTGCAAGGTAGATTGTTAACCACTGGACTACTGAAAAGACGTTATAAATCGAAGAGTTAGACAGCTGTTTAATGATGAAGGTGTGGACCTACATCTTGGCTCTTGTAGCATGAGCTGTTAGTGTCATTATTACTTTTTTTTCCTTTTCCTCATTTGAAAGCCTTCTGTGTCTCCAGGGAGGCCTGGCGTGCTGCGGCTTATGGGGTCGCAAAGAGTCAGACATGACTGAGCGACTGAACTGTGTCTCCCTGAGGTATCATCTCAAGACCTCTCTTAACCTCCTTTCAGTCCAGTTGTTCTTTATTTTTGTTGTTCTTTTCTTTTGTTGTTCCTTCAAGATTCTACTTTGTGGCATCTAAAGACAGGAGCAGAAGAGAAGATACATGTTTGTCTAACTAGCTTTAATAGCAGGAAAAATTCTTTAATTGTTTATGTATAACTAAACTATGATCCATGTTGTTTAGCCTCAGAGCAGTGTCATAATCTATGGAATATAATCCTTCAGCCAAAAAGTCATTTAGTAATAACTCAAGAGTCTTTATTTGCAAAATGTTTGGACAGCTGAAATAGAACAGAGTTCACAGATATATTTCTTAAAATTTCTTTTTTATTTCCTATTTACTTCCCTTTATATACATCATAATCGTCCCCCTGCCTTTCCCCTGAAACCCTTCTCAAGATGCCCTTTTCAACCCAGTCCATCACTGTTAGATGGTAAAACCTCAGAAATGTAAGACTGCATAGGGAAAGGGTGTAGGAGCAGTGGTGAGAAGTTACATTATGACCAATTTAGGAAAAATAAAAATGTGTGTGTGTACCATGTATATGGGTTTCCCTGGTAGCTCAGCTGGTAAAGAATCTGCCTGCAATGCAGGAGGCCCCGGTTTGATTCCAGGGTCCAGAAGATCCCCTGGAGAAGGGATAGGTTACCTACTCCAGTATTCGTGGGCTTCCCTGGTGGCTCAGTTGGTAAAGAAACCACCTGCAATTCAGGAGACCTGGATTTGATCTGGGTTGGGAAGATCCCCTGGAGGAGGCCATGGCAACCTGCTCTAGTATTCTTGCCTGGAGAATCCCCTATGGACAGAGGAGCCTGGTGGGCTGCAGTCCATGAGGTCTCAAAGAGTCGAACATGACTGAGCGACTAAGCACAGCACAGCATGTATATTTTTATTCATAATTAATATAATTTTAATTATATGTATAATTAAATGTAAAAGGTCTATTATAAAGTCTAATATAAAAGGTCTGTTCTTACTAGTTTGAATACATATATTGAAAAGTATGACTATATTGATAAAATATACACTGATTTTTGGTTATTTTGAAGTATTTGAAAAGCACAAATGTGAACACAGTTCTTTTTTTTCAACATTTTCACAAGTTTTTGCTTTTTTTTCTCTTATTTTTAATAACGGATACTTTTAGGGACTTCCCTCATGGTCCAGTGACTAAGACTCTGTGCTCCCAGAGCAGGGGACCAGGTTTGATCCCTGGTCAGGGAACTAGATCCCACATGCTGCAACTAAAACCCAGTCCAGTCAAATAAATAAATAAAAATGAATCTTATTTTTTAAAAAATGATAATTTGATACATTTAGAAGACCATAGAAAACATTTATGTAAGCCCTGAAACATAGTAAACAAACGTCTAAAAACCAGCATCCAACGTAAGAAATAGAGGATAACCACTGCCAGTTTTTCCTCTGCGTGCCCCATTCTTCTATGCTACTTCCACCCACCCCCACCGTCCTTTTTAATTTTAAATCTTTCCCTTGCCTATAGGTTTACTATAACATATTGTTTAGTTTAGAAGTAGCTATATAATCTTCTGAAATTTGCTCAGTCATGTCCGACTCTTTGTGACCCATGGACATTACAGTCCATGGAATTCTCCAGGTCAGAATACTGGAGTGGCTAGCCGTTCCCTTCTCCAGGGGATCTTCGCAACCCAGGGATCAAACCCAGGTCTCCTGCATTGCAGGCTGATTCTTTACCAGCCGAGCCACAAGGGAATCCTAATCCTATGCCTGTATAGATGTTTAGTTGAGCTCTTGCTGCATATACAGTTTTTGTTTAGCTTAGATTAACTTGATTCTTAGCATTTTACTGTCTTTAACCAACAAGGATCTACTGTGTAGCACATGAAACTCTGTGTTATGTGCCAGCCTGGATGGGAAGGGGGTTGGGGGAAGAATGGATACATGTATATGTATGTCCCTTAGCTCTTTAATTGGCTATATCCAAATAGAAAGTAAAAAGTTTGAAGTTTGAAAAAAAAAAACAAAAACAGAAAAACTTAGCCCAAGCAAACTCAAAGGTATTTGATTATAGCTCAAGAAAACTTGAATTCTGAACAAAAATTATTACTCTACTACTGGAGAAATTCATTTAAGAATTCACATAACACATATCTAAGTAAACTTTTTTTCCAGAAATGAAGTGTAGAGACAAAAAATAAAAATAGTTTTGACATTGTATCCTTCTCACACATATACATAACTGAAATTGAATAACTTTTCTTTGTTTCATCATTTCAGAATAAAATGTGAAAAAGATACTTTAAAGACTGGGTTCTAAAAAAGAGTTATTCATAAACATATTATTATGAAATTATCTATATAGTTGATATACCATAATTTGCTTGCCATTTCCCCCCTATTTTAGAATTTGTATATGTATTTTAGCGGGGAGGTTAGAAAAACTGTGAATAAGTCTCTTTGTGTAAATTCCTTTGTTAATATCTCTGGTTATCCCTCCCCCCCTTTTTTTTTTAAATTTTTTCTTTTTTGTTCCTGGTAAATTCTTAGATGAGGTCCTGGATCCAGGGACTGGGTGTTTTTGAGATTGCAATTAAGTCTTTTACATCCAGAGAAATTGTGACAATTTATACTTTGAGCAGCAGTATTTGAGAGGACCAATCTGGATATACTTGATTTGAATGATTCACAATGTCAGGATTTTATCCAGTTCCAGAAAACACCATGTTAACAAAAAAAATTAAAGAGCTGTGCTGTTCTTTCAGACTGGTGTTATTTTTCCTGTTTTCCATAGGGTGTTTTTTCAGCCAGTGTTGAGGGACCACGTCATTCTGCCTGCTGTACATGTGATAGTTAATTACAGGGCTTAGTTATCCTGTCTGATCACTCCTCTGAGAATTTATCTCTTCTGTGACTCAGCTGTCACCAGTAGGGGGTGATATTTAAATCTGTATATTCAGCTCAGTTCTTTCACAGAAGCATTTTTAGTTCCTTTTCTGTACTTGCCTAAGCAGACAGACTTTTCACAGCCATAACAAATTACCTTGAAGAAATAAGTCTTTGCCTTGTCTTCTTTTCAGTCTTGTTAGTGAGATCATGGGAGTATTAATTCCTATTTCATTTTTTATTTTCTAACTTTTTGAGGACAATTTCAGACTTACAGAAAGTTGCAGAAATAACATGAATTCTCGTATAGACATTCACCCAAATCCTCCAAATGTTAGCATTTTATCTTGTGTGCTTATCTGTGCTATGTCTACGCACACACAGACACACACACACATTTGGTTAATGACTACTTTAAATCTTGGAGTTTGTTTTATTTTAAAACCTCAGCTTCTCTGTCTTCCACCCTTTTCCCTCCTTCATCTGACAGCACTCTATGGAATAGGAAAAATTAGAACTAAATATGTTGTTGGAGAAGGAAATGGCAACCCACTCCAGTGTTCTTTCCTGGAGAATCCCAGGGACAGAGGAGCCTGGTGGGTTGCTGTCTATGGGGTCGCACAGAGTCGGACACGACTGAAGTGACTTAGCAGCAGCAGCAGCAGCAGCAGATCCTTGTTTACCTTTTTAGTTATTACCAAAGCTGTGGGCCTGTGGAGTTGATTTCCACTCTTAGTTATTGATGATGCTAAAATTTGTAACTTTTTTTTTTTTTTCAAATAAATGGTCAATTTTTATAAATCATAAAAAAAAAAAAAAGAATTAAATATGTTGGTTCAAGGCCTAATTCTGCTACATTTTTAACTCGATGAACTTGGGTGCATTGTTCTTTCTGATCTCCAGTATCCTCATATACAAAGTAGCGTCTATTACACCAGCTCCACAAGTCTGCTGTGAGGGCCAAATATATGTCAAAAGGATTCTGTAGGAATGCTGGTCAATCCAGAGAACACTCAGGCATCTAGGAGAGTGCCAGGCATTATGCTGCTGCTGCTGCTAAGTCGCTTCAGTTGTGTCCGACTCTACGACCCCAAAGATGACAGCCCACCAGGCTCTGCTGTCCCTGGGATTCTCCAGGCAAGAACACTGGAGTGGGTTGCAATTTCCTTCTCCAATGCATGAAAATGAAAAGTGAAAGTGAAGTCGCTCAGTTGTGTCTGACTCTGTGCGACCCCATGGACTGCAGCCCACCAGGCTCCTCTGTTCATGGGATTTTCCAGGCATTATGCTAGGTACTGGGAATTCAGAAATCAGCACCTGTTTGCTGTTTGGTCACTTACTGCATCTTGTCAATTCTTCAAATTGTTTTTCACTTTGGATTTTTTCCCCCCATTTTTTTTGCTTCTGCCGTAATCCACAGCATTATCACCACTTGTGTGAGTCACTGTAAAAACCAGCTGGTCCCCAAGTTGTTTTTTGGCATTTATGTCAGTGCCAAACTAATAATTGTTCTGAGGTATGGTATAGTATGGGCTTCCCAGGTGGCTCAGTGGTAAAGAAACCACCTGCCAATGCTGGGGCTCTGGGAGACTCAGGTTTGATCACTGAGTGGGGAAGATCCCTGGAGGAGGAAATGGCTACCCACTCCAGTATTCTTGCGGGATAATCCCATGAACAAAAGAGCCTGGTAGGCTACCATCCATGGGGTCTCAAAGAGTCGGACAGACTGTAGCAACTGAGCACGTGGTGTGCGTGGGTGCGTGTGTGGTGTCACTTCAGTGGTGTCAGACTCTTTGCCACCCTATGGATGGTAGATCACCAGGCTCCTCTGTCTGTTGGATTCTCCAGGCAAGAATACTAGAGAAGATTGTCATTTCCTTCTCCAGGGGATCTTCCTGACCCAGAGATTGAACCCATGTCTCTCATATTATAGTGGAAAAGGTATAGACTTCATAATAAGAAGATCTAGGGTTACATTTTTGCCCCACTTCTTACAAATAGTGTGACTCTGGGCAAATCTCTTTACCACTATTCGAATTTGAACTCTTTCTCTTTTAACAGGTAAATATCAGGGAGTGTTCTAGGTGCTAAGGATATACAAAAAGGGTTAATATGTTCCTTGAACTTGAAGAGCATCATGATCTAGTAGGGTAGACAGATACTGTCATAAATAACTATGGAGTAACAAATTATAAAAGAAACTGGCTTTGGAGTCATATATAAAGAGCAGCTTGCTGCTGCTAAGTCACTTCAGTTGTGTCCGACTCTGTGTGACCCCATAGACGGCAGCCACCAGGATCCCCCGTCCCTGGGATTCTCCAGGCAAGAACACTGGAGTGGGTTGCCATTTCCTTCTCCAATGCATGAAAGTGAAAAGTGAAAGTGAAGTCGCTCAGTCTTGTCTGAAATTTAGTCTTTGAACTGTGTGGGTTACCTTATGATCCAAACGAAATCAGACTTGACCTCCTCTCCCTCCTGCTTTTTTTCTAGTAGGAGCTTTGTTTTTGCCTTGCCTGGAGTGTGCCTAATTGGTGAAGGGAAAAATCTCCCTGAGCAGGAATTTTCAAGAGATGAATTGTTTAGACACCGAATTTCAGCTTCTGCTTTATCCTTTCTTTGTTGTCCTGTGCTGCTGTTGTCTGTTTTAAAATAAAGGGAATTCCCTGGAAATCCTAGTGATTAGAAGGTGCTTTCACTTTTCACCATAGCCGAGGTTCAATCCCTGGTTGGGGAACTCATGCCTTGATGCAGCCAAAAATAATAATAATAAAATTAAAATTACTGATCTCTCAATACTTCTGTGTTAGCTAAAAATCCTGGAATTTGGGGAATCACAGATGGCAGTATAGTTTTTGGAGGAGATCTCAGATCACCTGAGTACAGTTGTAGTTTTGTCACTGGCTTGATATATATAACCTCTCTGTTGTTTTTCTTTAAATGGAGATGATTTTCCTTGTTCCCATCACATAACTGCTTTCAGTATCAGGCGAGATAACATATTTAGAATTTGTATATAAAGCTGAAAGATAGTATATTATGCTGGATAAGGGCATAGGCTCTTAGAGCTACATTTCCTGGGTCTGAATCCTGACTCTGACCCTTGCAAGCTGTGTTTCCAGGCATACTGCCATTATTCTGAGTTCTTTTGATCCTATTTATCTCATTTGAATCCTCACAACAACTTTATGAAGTAGGCATTATTATTACCTGCATTATAAGATGAGAAAACTGAGGAGCAGAAAGTTTAGATAGCTTGTGTAATGTCACACAGTTAGCAAATGAAAAGTTGGGATTTGCACTCTAGTTCCAAAGCCCAGGTAATGAACTATTAGGCACATGTACTTCCCAATAGAAGAGCAGCTGACTAGAACAGTCTTTTTATGCTTGCTAATAGGAATTATAGAGATCAGGTGAAGTTTTCTCTGAAAAGGAAAAATTTGTGGGGGTGAAAAAATGTTTTTGTTTGTGAACATATTTTATCAATTGGAAAAAAATTTTTAGAATGATTAATTCAGTATTCTAAATGTTCATATATTACTTCCTTAGGTTTGTTCTGTTAAAATGACTTCTAAAAATTATGTGCTCAAAAAAAAAAAAAAATTATGTGCTCAGAGAGTTCATGTCTCGTCTCTGACAGTTACCCAACTTTCATTCATTTTCTTTTGTAAAATAAATAGATTATTTTGAAACTTACCAACTGAGGTCAAAGGGTAGCTTGTTTCATCTGGGTGATGAATTATAGACACTTAGAAAGATGGTACAGTGAAGAGTAGAAAAAGCAGGAAGAATTCATACTTACAACACAGGAAGTAAGACAGAAAATGCAAAATTCTATGAGGCAGAAGTTGAATTTGAAGAATTACTTCCTCTAAACTTTTCTTATGTGTTCTAGCTACCTCTGGCTGCAGAGAAGACAGAGGTATATGACCTTTGCTACAGATGGTCCTATGCCCAGGTAAAAATAAAAGGTTTATTAACATGGAAGAAAAGAAGAACAAATTTCATGGTTGGTAGCTCACAGCCTCTGTTACATTGGGCCAACCATTTAACTTTTGTGAAGTCTGTTTTCTCATCTTATAAATAATATCTTTGTTGTCCACTTTACTCAGTTATTACAATATCAAATGTGTCCATGTGAAAGCACTTTGTAAACTGTAAAATATGTAATTTTAAATAACTTTTAATTCTAGAAATCACATGGTATATAGAAAATTAGATTTATTCATATAAGATCAGTTTAGTTCAGTTCAGTTGCTCAGTCATGTCCGACTCTTTGCGACCCCATGGACTGCAGCATGCCAGGCCTCCCTGTCTATCACCAACTCCCAGAGTTTACTCAAACTCATGTCCATTGAGTTGGTGATGCCATCCAACCATCTTATCCTCTGTCATCCCCTTCTCACCCCGCCTTCAATCTTTCCCAGCATCAGGGTCTTTTCCAATGAGTCAGTTCTTCGCATCAGGTGGCCAAAGTATTGGAATTTTATCTTCAACATCAGTCCTTCCAATGAATATTCAGGACTGATTTCCTTTAGAATGGGCTGGTTGGATCTCCTTGCAGTCTAAGGGACGCTCAAGAGTCTTCTCCAACACCACAGTTCAAAAGCATCAATTCTTCAGCGCTCAGCTTTCTTTATAGTCCAACTCTCACATCCATACATGACCACTGGAAAAACCATAGCTTTGACTAGATGGACCTTTGTTGCAAAGTAATGTCTCTGCTTTTTAATATGCTGTCTAGGTTGGTCATAACTTTCCTTCCAATGAGCAAGTGTCTTTTAATTTCATGGCTGCAGTCACCATCTGCACTGATTTTGGAGCCCCCCAAAATAAAGTCTGTCACTGTTTCCGTTGTTTCCCCATCTATTTCCCATGAAGTGATGGGACCGGATGCCATAATCTTAGTTTTCTGAATGTTGAATTTTAAGCCAACTTTTTCACTCTCCTCTTTCACTTCCATCAAGAGGCTCTTTAGTCCTTCTTCACTTTCTGCCATAAGGGTGGTGTCATCTGCATATCTGAGGTTATTGATATTTCTCCCGGCAATCTTGATTCCAGCTTGTGCTTCATCCAGCCCAGCGTTTCTCATGATGTACTTAGCATATAAGTTAAATAAGCAGGGTGATAATATACAGCCTTGACATATTCCTTTTCCTATTTGGAACCAGTCCACTGTTCCATGTCCAGTTCTAACTGTTGCTTCCTGACCTGCATACAGATTTCTCAAGAGGCAGGTCATACCATATAAAATAACCGATAGCAATTTACCCAGAGTTAACGACTGTTAATATTTTGATGTATTTATTTCAGTTTTATATTTATAGTTTTGTAAACTAATTTTTGTGATAACTTTATTGATATATAATTCACATACGATTCAGTTCACCCATTTGAAGTGTACCCAATTCAGTGGTTTTTAAGTTACTAATAGTTGTGCAAATACATAATCAATTTCAGAATATTTTCAAATATTTCAACATTTCAGTTTCAGAAACAAGCTATGTACCCATTAGCGTTTTCTTCTCATTTTCCTACAACTCTTCCTCTCCATTAGCTCTAGGCATCCACTAATCTTTCTGTCTGTATAGATTTGCCTATTTTGGACATTCCACATAAATGGAATTCTGCTTTATATGGTCTTTTGTGACCGGCTTCTTTCATTTAGTATAATGTTTTTGAGACCCATCTGTGATTCCATTGTGTAAATATACCATATTTTGCTTATCCAGTCATAAATTGATGATATTAGGCCATTTCCACTTTTCATCTATTATGAATAAAGCTTTTATAAACATTTATGTTCAAGTTTTGTGTAACATACGTTTTCATTTCTCTTAAGTATATACTTAGTGGAATTGCAAGGTTATATGGCAATTGATAGATTTTTAAAGAAGTTTAATTTATTCTTGGCTGTGCTGGGTCTTTATTGCTGTGTGGGCTTTTCTCTCGTGGAGAGCACAGTTGTGGAGCCTGGGCTTCTCATTATGGTGGCTTCTCCTGTTGCAGGCTCTACAGGGCACGGGCTTCAGTAGCTGTGATATGTGCATCTCCTGGGCTCTAGAGGGCAGGCTGCATAGTTGTGGTGCATGGGCTTAGTTGCTCTGCAGCAAGTGGGATCTTCCCAGATCAGGGATTGAACCCATGTCTCCTGCACTGGCAGGAGTCTTCACCACTGAGCCACCAGGGAAGCTCCTGCTAGATTGTTTTCCAAAGTGGCCGTACCACTTTACATTTCCACTTGCAGGGTACGAGAGTTCCAGTTTCTTCACATCTTCACCAACACTTGTTTTTATCTGTCTTTTGGTTATAGCCTTAATAGTGTGAGATATTACTTCATTGTAATTTTGATTTGCATTTTTCTGGTAACTAATGATGTTGCATGTCTTTCATGTGACTCTTGGTCATTTGTATTTCTTTGGAGAAATGTCCATTTAGACCTTTGCCTGTCTTTGAGTTGTCTTTTTATAATTGAGTTGTAAGAATTATTTGTATAATCTAGATACAAATCCCTTAACAGATACATGATTTGCAAATATTTTCTCCCATTTTTTGGGGTTTTCTTTTCACTTTCTTGATGATGACCTTTGATGCAAAAGTTTTTTTGTTTTTATGAAGTCTAGTTTATCTGCTTTTTTCTTTGGTTGTTTGTGCTTTTGATGTCATATCTAAGAAGTCATTCACCAATTCAAAGTCAGGAAGGATTATACCAATGTTTTCTTCTAAGAAGCTAACAGTTTTAACTTTTACCTTTGGGCCTTTGATCTATTTTGAGTTAATTTTTATATGTGCTTTGAGGAAGGGCCCCATGTTCATCCTTTTGCATGTAGACGTCCAGTTATCCCAGCACTGTTTGTTGAAAAGCCTGGTTTTTTTTCCCATTGAATTGTCTTGACAGCCTTGTTTAAATCAACTGACCATAAATATGAGAGTTTATTTCTGATATTTCAGTTCTATCTCATTGATTTATGTGTCTCTTTTTATGCCAGTACCATACTGCTTTGTTTACTGTAGCTTTATAGTAAGCTTTAAAACTGACAAGTGTGTCTTCCAACTTTGTTGTTCTTTTCAGAGATTGTTTCAGTTATTCTAGGTCCATTGTATTTCCATATGACTTTTAGGTCAGTTTGTTAATTTCTGCAAAAAAAGAATCTGGAATTTTGGTAGGGATTGTACTGAATCTGTAGATCAATTTAAAAATATTATCTTCTGGTCCATGAATATGAATGGATGACTTTTATCAGGTTGAGGATGTTCTATAAACTATGTATTTTAAAAAACTTACCTTGTATTATGAATATTTTCATATTTGAGTAATATATCTTTGAACTATAATTTTTAATGGCTGCATATTATTCAGCCATTAAAATGTCACATGTGTAGTATCAGTTTAATATGGTTAAGAGTTATGTTCCTCAGTCATATTTTTTTTAAGATATTTTTATTTATTTATTTGGCTGCATCAGGTCTTCATTGTGGCAGGGATTGAACCTGGCTCGCCTGCATTGGGAGCTTGGAGTCTTATCCACTGGCCCACCAGAGAAGTCCCCCTAAGTCAGTTTTTAATTTGAAGTTACACTTTGTCAGTTACTATGTGTAGAATACTTAGATGTTACTTTTCTGAGCCAGTTTTCAGTTAGGCAAAAATGAAAATAATGCTTCACTACTTAGTAAAGTAGGGGTGAGGAATGACTGAAATAATGGATCAGATCAGATCAGTCGCTCAGTCGTGTCCGACTCTTTGCGACCCCATGAATTGCAGCATGCCAGGCCTCCCTGTCCCTCAGCAACTCCCGGAGTTCACTCAGACTCACATCCATCGAGTCAGTGATGCCATCCAGCCATCTCATCCCTTGTCGTCCCCTTCCCCTCCTGCCCCCAATCCCTCCCAGCATCAGAGTCTTTTCCAATGAGTCAACTCTTTGAATGAGGTGGCCAAAGTACTGGAGTTTCAGCTTTAGGATCATTCCCTCCAAAGAACTCCCCTTCAGAATGGACTGGTTGGATCTCCTTGCAGTCCAAAGGACTCTCAAGAGTCTTCTCCAACACCACAGTTCAAAAGCATCAATTATTCGGCGCTCAGCGTTAAACTCTCAGCAGAGTCATACAGAAAGCACCTAATGGATGGTAGCTGCTATAATTATATTTTAGTTATATTACTGTTATTAGGGACCTTAAAGAGTGTTTATTTCTGTAATCAAAACCCTTATACTTAAATCTTTGTGCTTATTTGATTAGTTCTGTATTCCTCAGATTGGAATAAACTGGGTTAACCTTTTTCTTTTTTGAGGGTAACACATATAGCACATTCTTTCCTCCAAATGAACTGATCATATTTGAACTGTTAGGTTGGGATGGGAATTTTGTGGGAGGTCAAGTTGGAAAGTAAACTGAGGCTAGATTTTGGAAGGACTCGGGCATCATCAGTCTAACAATATAAGATTTTTTTCTTTTGTGTTCAGGCCCATGCATCCCACTGATGTTTTGAGCAGTAGAGTGTCCTGGGATGGTAATTTAGGAAGATTAATCCGTTGTGCCATCTTCCCTAACCATCCTTGACTGATTAGGATACCTTGCTGTATGTTTACATGACTACCCAATATATCCTATACTATAGTATATAATAGACTTTTAGTAAAAATGTGTTTAAATGTTTCTCTTCTCCTGCGTCTTGAGAACATGGATCATATAGTGTATTCCCACTGCCTAACATGGTATCTTGCACATGGTAGACACTTGAGTAAAAGTACTTGTTGAGCAAGTAAATGAATCTTTTGTTCTCTACTTTTCTGGAAACTAACTTGTTGGCTTTGGTTTTCCCTTTGTTTCTTCCTGGGATCCAAGGAGGAGGCATCTCCTTATTCCTTACTTGATATCTGCTTGAATTTCCTGACTACTCACCTTGAGAAGTTCTGCTCAGCAAGACAAGATGGAACATTGTGTCTGCAGGAACCTGGAGTATTCCCACAGGAGGTGGCTGATCGGCTACTTCAGACCATGGCTTTTCATGGTAATAAATAAACAGAGGAAACAAAAATTATGCCCTTTAAATTAGCATTGGATTTTGAAGTGCTGCTGTGGCCATTTAATTATTTTCATAGAAATAACAGAAAAGCCTAATTGAGGAAAAGGAATTCATTTATTTTTGCCTACCTTGCTACTTATGGCATAATTTAAGTAAGCATTTTCTTTTCTAACCTGGCAAGCCCTTTTTTTTGTTTGTTTCTTCTATTTTGTTGTTATGAGAAGCTGTTCCCATGGCAAAAATAACTTCTCTCCCAAAATAGCAGTTTGGAAGTCTGCTGGTCTAAAATACCTTACAGGGTTATTTGGCAGCAAGAAAATCAATAAATGTTATAATGGAAAAGCTAGTTTATGCTTTTGATCTTTGAAACGGGAAATCATAGCTAATGTATTACTTCTGTCTTCAAAAACAAATTCTGAAAATAAATTGTGAAAGATTTATCTGTGAAATTCTGATTATGCACAATATATTGAGAATTTTGTTACCTACGTGTAAGTTCTAAGTTGAAAGAGATTCCATCCCTTTATATATTTAGGGTGTGTAAACTCTTACAAGTAAGAAATACAATTTTTTCCACAACTATAAAATAGAATAAATATGGCAATAGTGATAATTATCATTTATGAATTGCCTCTTCCATGTAATATTAATGCCAGGCATTTTATACTTTTCTTGAATTTTCTCAAAAACTTATAAGGTAGCTACTTTTGTCCTATTCATATACAGATAAGGAAACTGAGGTTCAGAGAAGTAACTTGTTAAGAGTTACACTGCTAGTAAATGATAGAGTCCTGGTTCAAATGCAGATCTGTTTTATTCTAAATCAGTTTTCTTTTCACTGCCACACAACCTTCCTACTCCTACATTAGAGGAGGTGTTGCTCCCCTGGATAGCCGATAATGGTATACATACTTTTGCTGTGACTTTAAATATATATACCCACACATATATTCAAATATGTTTATAGTTGTTATATTTTATTAAATATAGGGACTATAAGGGACTTCCCAGGTGGCTCAGTGGTAAAGAATCCACCTGCCAGTGCAGGAGGTGCAGGAAACTCGGTTCAGTCCCTGGGTTGGGAAGATCCTCTGGAGGAAGAAATGGCACCCACTCCAGTATTCTTGCCTGTAAAATTCCATGGACTGGGAAGCCTGGTGGGCTACAGTCCATGCCAGTTGCAAAAGAGCCAGACACGACTGAGCAAGTGAACACACATACACAAATACATAAATTTATTATATATACTTAAAGTCACAGCAAAAGTATATCCCATTATCTGATATGTGTGTGTGTGTGTGTCTATAGACAGAGCACACACAAATGCAGATAGTGCATTCGAAGGAAGGGTGGGAGGAAGAAGATGTCTGCATTCCTTGGTTTTCACTAAAGTTGCTCAAGTCTGTAGTCTCTTTGGATTCTTCCAACTGCTGAAGGAATGAGGGTAAATTTCAATAGGTATTATCCACATTTAAGTTAAAGATCCCTTACAAATGAGATTTAAAAGGTTGTGGTAGTGCTAGCATTTCTTTCTGGTCTCAGTTTAATGATTACACTTAGCAAGTTCAGTTTAAATATTTGTACATATAACTAGTCTTATAAATCAAAAGAATAAATGTTAACTGAAGTTTTAACTTTTCCATATTCCTTTGGAAATATAACTATTGTTAATTAATAATAGCAGCTAACATTTGTTGAATGCTTATTATATACCAGGCACTGGTGAATGCTTTATATGAATAAAATAATGAAAGTAGTTTTTAAGTACATATAACTTAATAATTGTCTTCCAGAGTATGTCTTTGAGAAGCTATATGCTTGATCAGAATGTGTTTTCTATCAGTTTTCTTCAAATTGAGTTCAAATGAGGAAAGTGAGGATCAAGAGAAACAGTGTGCTGCCCCATTTGTGTTTCCCCCATGTGATTACCTATCTTATTCATCACATGCACAGATTATTTAATCTCTTTGTAAAAATCATATCCACCTTCAAACAGTCAAGAGTGGATACTGCTAATAGTACTGCAAAAGAAAAATCTCTGGACTGCTAGGGAATTCCTTATGAATGCTCTCAAAATTGCTAGTATAAGTCTTCTAATAGTGCAATGATTTTAGAAAATAATTCATTTAAAAAAATTTACTTATTTACTCAATTCAAGGGATTAATGATATTGGTAGCAGTCCTTATTAAAATAAGCCTGATACTAAAGAGTTTTACTTACTTGATTCTATAATTCTCTTGTTATACTCTTTGCTCACTGTATCTGTTGTCTCAATGCTAAAAGTTTTCCAGGAAATGTGTGCATAAGATCTAGAAATCAGAATAAGAATTTTACCATCTAAAAACATAATGCCATTTCAGTTCAGTTCAGTCGCTCAGTCGTGTCTGACTCTGCGACCCCATGAATCGCAGCACGCCAGGTCTCCCTGTCCATCACCAACTCCTGGAGTTCACTCAGACTCACGTCCATCAAGTCAGTAACGCCATTGAGCCATCTCATCCTCTGTCGTCCCCTTCTCCTCCTGCCCCCAATCCCTCCCAGCATCAGAGTCTTTTCCAATGAGTCAACTCTTCGTATGAGGTGGCCAAAGTACTGGAGTTTCAGCTTCAGCATCATTCCCTCCAAAGAAATCCCAGGGCTGATCTCCTTCAGAATGGACTGGTTGGATCTCCTTGCAGTCCAAGGGACTCTCAAGAGTCTTCTCCAACACCACAGTTCAAAAGTATCAATTTTTTGGCACTCAGCCTTC
>NW_011494816.1:2993174-2995848 GCF_000754665.1 Bison bison bison | reverse complement strand
TGATGGGACCGGATGCCATGATCTTCGTTTTCTGAATGTTGAGCTTTAAGCCAACTTTTTCACTCTCCTCTTTCACTTTCATCAAGAGGCTTTTGAGGTCCTCTTCACTTTCTGCCATAAGGGTGGTGTCATCTGCATATCTGAGGTGATTGATATTTCTCCCAGCAATCTTGATTCCAGCTTGTGTTTCTTCCAGTCCAGCGTTTCTCATGATGTACTCTGCATAGAAATTAAATAAGCAGGGTGACAATATACAGCCTTGACGTACTCCTTTTCCTATTTGGAACCAGTCTGTTGTTCCATGTCCAGTTGTAACTGTTGCTTCCTGACCTGCATACAGATTTCTCAAGAGGCAGGTCTGGTGGTCTGATATTCCCATCTCTTTCAGAATTTTCCACAGTTTATTGTGATCCACACAGTCAAAGGCTTTGGCATAGTCAATAAAGCAGAAATAGATGTTTTTCTGGAACTCTCTTGCTTTTTCCATGATCCAGCCGATGTTGGCAATTTGATCTCTGGTTCCTCTGCATTTTCTAAAACCAGCTTGAACATCAGGGAGTTCACGGTTCATGTATTGCTGAAGCCTGGCTTGGAGAATTTTGAGCATTACTTTACTAGTGTGTGAGATGAGTGCAATTGTGCAGTAGTTTGAGCATTCTTTGGCAGTGCCTTTGGGATTGAAATGAAAACTGACCTTTTCCAGTCCTGTGGCCACTGCTGAGTTTTCCAAATTTGCTGGCATATTGAGTGCAGCACTTTCACAACATCATCTTTCAGGATTTGAAATAGCTCAACTGGAATTCCATCACCTCCACTAGCTTTGTTCGTAGTGATGCTTTCTAAGGCCCACTTGACTTCACATTCCAGGATGTCTGGCTCTAGGTCAGTGATCACACCATCGTGATTATCTGGGACATGAAGATCTTCTATGTATTCTTGCCACCTCTTCTTGATATCTTCTGCTTCTGTTAGGTCCATACCATTTCTGTCCTTTATTGAGCCCATCTTTGCATGAAATGTCCCCTTGGTATCTCTAATTTTCTTGAAGAGATCTCTAGTCTTTCCCATTCTGTTGTTTTCCTCTATTTCTTTGCATTGATTGCTGAAGAAGGTTTTCTTATCTCTTCTTGCTATTCTTTGGAACTCTGCATTCAGATGCTGATATCTTTCCTTTTCTCCTTTGCTTTTCGCTTCTCTTCTTTTCACAGCTATTTGTAAGGCCTCCCCAGACAGCCATTTTGCTTTTTTGCATTTCTTGTCCATGGGGATGGTCTTGATCCCTGTCTCCTGTACAATGTCATGAACCTCCGTCCATAGTTCATCAGGCACTCTATCTATCAGATCGAGGCCCTTAAATCTATTTCTCACTTCCAGTGTATAATCATAAGGGATTTGATTTAGGTCATACCTGAATGGTCTTATTAATATAATATCTAACTATTAACTATTAAGAATGTAATGTCGAATATGAATATTGTAGTGGTATAGTCATCCATGGACAGGTCTTATGTGAACATAAGTTTTCATTTCTTTGGGATACATGCCCAGGAGTGCTACTGTTGGGTCCTATTGTAGTTGCATGTTTAGCCACACTGTTTACAGAATGGCTATGCCATTTTACACTCTTAACAATGTAAGACTGACTCAGTTTCTCTGCATACTTGCCAGCATTTGGTGTTATTACTGTTTTTTTATTTGAGCCATTTTAATAGGTGTGTAATGATTTCTTCAAATACTTTTTCAACCCTGCCCTATTCCTCCACTCTTTCTGGACAAATTAGCTGTGTTCAAATATGTTTTAAGTCTGTTTTTTTTACCTGTCCTTTAGATTTAGGTAATTTCTATTTTTTTTTCACTCTTTTAGTTCACTAATTCTTTCCTTTGTTCCTTTTATTCTGTTGTTGAACGCAGCCATTATTGTATTTTTCAATTCTAAAATTTTCCTTTGGTTCTTCTTTATAACTTCTGCTTCTTTTCTGAGGTTTTCTGTTTTCCATTTGTTTCAAGCTTGTTTGTATTTGCACACTTAAGCATTTTTATGATGGCTCCTTTAAGACCTTCATCAAATAATTTTAACATTTCTCATTTTTTTAGTGTTGACATCTATAGTCTTCTTTTCACGTTGAGATCTTACTGGTCCTTTGTATGATGAGTGAGTTTTTATTGGAATCTGGACATTTTGGATATTGTGTTATGTGGGACTGCTATTTTTGTTTGTGTCTCTGCCACCACTCTAGCAGTGGAAGGTGAAGGCACTGCCTTGTTATTGCCAGACTGGGGTAAATGTTCTTATTCCCCACTTGACTTCTGTTGACACCTGAGACTTAGTGCTTCTCATTACTCATTACTGCTCTGCAGGGGATTGGCGTGCTGCTTCCCCACTAGTTCGCTACTGGTACCCTCCCTAGCTGAGAGCCGTGTGAGTACTTCATTTCTCTTCTTCATTTGGCCTCCACTGACAGCATGTTGTAGGGAGGTGACCTCATTACTTACTGTTGGGCAGTGATGAAGTCTCAACTCTCCACTAGGCTTCCTTTGATACCACCCCAGCTCAGAAAGGGAGAAGCACCTCATTACTGCCAGATGGACATGGAAGTCCTGCCTCCATACTCGGCCTTCTCCTAACACTTCTCTGTGGGGAGATTGTGGCAACTAGTTATAGCAGGAGTGAAAG
>NW_011494816.1:2977260-2993074 GCF_000754665.1 Bison bison bison | reverse complement strand
GTGAGGTTTTGTTCATGTCTCTGACACCCTCATCCACATCAGGAAATGTGGTGAGATAAAGTAATCACTTAATTTCAGTCAAACACCAGAGACCTAATGAGGAACCAGAACACCAGTCTCCCGCATAGCCATAATGAGGAGCACTAAGTCTCGGGTGTCAACAGAAGTCAAGTGAGGGACAAAAACATTTACCCTTGCTAGGCTGCCCTTTTCCTGGTACTTTGGCTAGAGTGAGCAGATTTTGTGGCCCTGGCAGGGGAGGGGCTGTTTTTGTGTGTGCTTGTTGGTATTTCCCAATTGCCAGCTTAAGTCTGGAATATATGGTACAGGGGAAAAAACCAGGAACTCCACCATATTGTTCTTTGTGTCCCAAGATCTCTAGCTAGCCTGCTTTCTTCTCTTGACCTTTCAGTGATCTAGCCTTATTCCTTGTCTCTTCCCACTTCCATACGTAATCTTCAGAAATCGACCATGTTCTCACTCATATCTAGGTTTTCCCCTGTATTCTTCTTAAATTCCCCTCACCTTCCTTCTCCATCTTTGCATTTTTCCTTCATCTTTGAAAGACCTTCTCAAGGATCACCTCTTCCATGGAGCCTTTTTCAGATCTCCAGGGATGGTAAATTACTTCCTTTTCTTTGCTTTCATGATCCTTTTGTACTTGGATCTGGTATACCTTTGGCTAGAACTGGGCATGTAGCCCCATCTAAATCCAAGGGTAGGTTGGAAAACACAACTGTGCATGTGTCCAGTAATGGGAGGAGAACCAGATATTAGTGAATATCAGTAATGCCTAACACAGTCCTGATTCTGCCACGTGCTATTTCTGTGCTGTTGGAAGACCACTTTTTTGAACCCCAGTTTACTCAGCTATAAATTGTAGATAATCACATTCTTACCTTAATGAATTGTTGTGTCTATTAAATGAAATACTGTTACATGGTAGTGCTTTGAAAGTGTAAAGTATACTGGAAGTTTTAGCTATCCTTTAACCATTTTTTGAAGTTAAAGTACTGCTTATTTTTTCCTAGGTCTCCTGAATGATGCAACTGTAGGTATTTTTAGGGGCAACCAGATGCGCTTAAAACGAGCTTGCATTCGCAAAGCCAAGATCTCTGCTGTTGCTTTCCGGAAAGCCTTCTGCCACCACAAGTTAGTGGAACTTGATGCCACAGGTGTGAATGCTGACATCACGATTACAGACATCATCAGTGGGCTTGGCAGTAATAAATGGATCCAGCAAAATCTCCAGTGCCTCGTGCTGAACTCATTAACTCTGTCCCTCGAAGATCCTTATGAGCGGTGCTTTAGCCGACTTTCTGGCCTTCGAGCATTAAGCATCACCAATGTTCTCTTTTACAATGAAGACCTGGCTGAAGTTGCCTCATTGCCAAGATTAGAGAGCCTGGATATTTCTAACACCTCGATCACAGACATCACGGCTCTGCTGGCTTGCAAAGACCGACTCAAGTCTCTAACCATGCATCACTTGAAATGTTTAAAAATGACAACTACCCAGATACTGGATGTTGTTCGAGAACTAAGACATCTGAATCATCTTGATATTTCGGATGATAAACAGTTTACATCAGACATAGCTCTTCGATTACTAGAACAAAAGGACATCCTGCCCAACCTCGTCTCCCTGGATGTTTCTGGGAGGAAGCATGTGACAGACAAAGCTGTTGAAGCTTTTATTCAGCAACGGCCCAGCATGCAGTTTGTAGGTTTGCTGGCCACTGATGCTGGCTATTCTGAATTCCTCACAGGCGAAGGACATTTGAAGGTCAGATTTTAAAAATATATTCCTTTGTCAGGCTGACCATTGTTTAGTTTACATAAGACTCCATTAAGGTGAATGTCTAATAATATATAGATCATATTCATGAAACATGACATAGAGTGAAAAGGCCTTGCTTTTGAGTCTGAATTAATATTCCAGATTATTTGCTTTATGGCCCAGAGCAAACTATGATGTAACTTTTCAATTTACATTTATTTATAAAATAGATATGACTCTTACCTGCAAAATTATTCTGAAGATTAATAATTATATATGTAAAGTGCAAGTCATGTTGTAGGCCCTGGATAAATGATAGTTCTCATGAAGAGAATGTTTAGATATTTTGAACCACTTAAACATATAATATCTAAAGGATCACGTCAAAGAAACTAGAGATGCTCCTTTGTAGAAAAGAGTAATGGGAGGTAAGTTGTCCAAGAAGATCTCTATTGTAAAAATGGTAAAATCCTTCTCTTCTTAGGTTTCTCATGCGTAATGGCTTAAATTCCATTTGGGAAACATCTACTGAACTTGGCTCAACTTGAGATTGAAAGATAAAAAAGATACAGGATTTGCTTCCAAGGAGCTTGATAGTAGTAGTAATGTTATGATCACAAACAACTCTAAAGCCAAGGATCAGTATAGTTGCTGTAGGAGAGTAGGAGAAACTTTTTCTCACTGGAGAATTTTCGTCTTGATGGAAGATGGTATCTGAATCAGACCTTGAAGGATAGAACTGTAACAGGTTTAAGGACAACTAGTATTTTTCTTGGAGAAGGAAATGGCAGCCCACTCCAGTGTTCTTGCCTGGAGAATCCCAGGGACGGGGGAGCCTGTTGGGCTGCCGTCGCAGGGGTCGCACAGTCGGACACGACTGAAGCGACTTAGCAGCAGCAGTATTTTTCTAACATACATTGTATCCTATAAGTGCTTTATATTGTATATGGTAATATCTGTAGGTTGATATTAACTCCACTTTATAGATGAAAAACATAGAAATTATGATTTACTGTTAGTTAGAACCAGCGTTTGGATCTACATCTATCAAATTTCAGAGCCCCATTTTTTTTTTCCTCTACGACTTACATCAAACCACTTAAGTTGAAGCATCATTTGATTCTACCTGGTGCAAATGGCAATACTGCATTCTTTTTTATGGCTGAGTAGTGTTCATGTGTGTGTGTGTATACCACGCCACTTCTTTATCCATTGTCTATCAATGGACACTTAGATTGCATCCATGTCTTGGCTATTGTAAATAGCGCTGCTGTAAATTTGGGGATGCATGTATCTGTTTGAATTATAATTTTCTCCAGATGTATGTCCAGGAATGGGATTCTGAATCATATGGTAACTCTATTTTTAGTTTCGTAAGGAACCTCCATACTATTTTCCATAGTGACTGTACCAATTTACTTTCCTGCCAGCAGTGCAGGAGGATTCTTTTTTAGCAATCAATATCGATCTCAAAAAAGGAGAAGGAAAGGTTAGCTATAGAACATTTTAAAACATGTCAGTTCTTATATTATTTGTAAATTTAGACTTTAAAAAGTAGAATGTAGGCAATTATTTTGAGTCACTTTTTTATTCATTCATTCAGTAAATATTTTATTAAGTACCTCTGCATATTATGTACTGTGCTAGACATGGAGATTTGATGGTAGAGTGAAATGGCGTGATCTTGCCCTCATGGAGCTTATAATTTAGTGAGGGATTCAGACAGTGAAGTACCATACATATGTTATGGGTGTATGATTTCAATATATGTATTTATATATCATATACATAATGTGCACATATATATATATGCTTTAAACTGCATAGTGTGAAGAATCTAAAAGCTACATAATACTGTATTTGAGTATGTTGAACAGAGAGGCTTGACTTAGTTTAAGGCTTCTCTGGGGACTTGATGAATGAGTGAAGACCTTATGGATGAGTAACTTGGTAGAGAAGATTCCAGGCAGCAAGAATAATACAGCAAAAGATGTGTGGTAGGAAGGGAACATGGTACATCCAAGGAACTTCAAGAAAGCCACTGTGGCTAGAGTTCTAGAGTAGGAAGTTGCAGAGCGATGAGATGAGGCTGGAAAAAGTAGGTGCTAGGGCCAGAAAGGGCAAAGTCACATGAGCCAGGTGCAGGGCAGCAAGTGTGAGGAACTACCTAACAGCTTGTTATTGAACAAGGTAAGTTTCTAGCACAGGGCTTGTGGGTAAAGGCAGCATAAAAATGTAGATTACTAAGTTAGTGTTACTTGTCTGCCTAAGAAATGGATCAGTAAAGAATTATAAAAATCAGAGGGGAAGAAATCTCTGTGTACTGGGAGTTTAGGAAGGATTTCCCAGAGGAGGTGAGCTTGATCTGTGTCCTCAACGATGAGAGGAATGTGTCCCTAGCACACTGCACTAAGTAATCTTCTCAAGGCAAAGATCCTCCAGTAGCTATGATTCCCGAGCAGTGTGATTTTTGCTGATTGTTCTTACCACCAACAGACCCTAGAGTGAATTAGCCCAAGATTTTCAGTTGAGGCTAGTAGAACATACACATTGTACAATGCCTTTGTGAAACAGGTTTGATTTTACAAATGGAACATCATTGCTTTGAAATTTTGACTCTAGAAAACACCTACTTTGCTGTCATCTAGTTTCCACTTCTGTAAACACAGTGATTCTTAACCTTGGCTATAATTAAAATTACCTGGAGTGTAATTATTTGAGATGATGGATATGTTAAGTAACTGTATCATGATAATCATTTTGCAGTATTTACATGTATAACATCATCGTTTTACACATTACACTTACAGAATGTATTTGTCATTATGTATCTATAATATATATCTTTTAAAGCTGGAAAAAATTTTTAATTAAAAAAATCATCTAAGTAACTTGAGTAATTAAATCAGAAGCACTGTAGGGAGGTGGGACTGAGGCATCAGTTTTTTTTAAAGCTCCTTGGGTGATTTTAATATGTATCCAAAATGGAGAATCATTGTTTTAAAATAATTTTTTTAAAAAATTGAGATCATTGGAACTTTGCCCCTTATTCAACTATACATAAAAATAGATGTTTGTTTTAAATTATTTATTTGACTACTAATTTGAGAGTTGAAAAATAATAGGTCATGTTAAGAGAAGAGAGCTGAGATTGCTCTGTCTCCTTTTTTAAAATTTTCCAGGTTAGCAAAGTTGAAAAATGGGTCTGAAATGATTATTTTAATGTTATGATGCTTTAAATTAATTTAGTTTGACAGTTTTGGTTTTACATGCCTCAGTAGAGACAGTGTCACTCCCCAGTATTCCTTATGAGGCATTATCTGGTACTTTTAGTGGGTGGTTCAAAGAACAAAAGATTTGTTTTTCCACTTGCATGTATATTATGTATTTTGATCTCTTGGCTCTGTGAGGGAGGTATTTTCCTCAGTGAGAGGGAGTGATTTTCTTAAGGATCACAGCTAGCTGATGAGCCTGGAATGTATTCCTTTACTGCATCTCTGCCTATATTTGAGAACCTTAGTTCTTTCTCTTACTCATCTAGTCCCAACACAAAGGGTTTTCTGACGTAGAATTACCAACCCTGTCACCTTGGTTTCCCTACCTTATCTGCTCGTTTGTCACCATCAGTTTCCTCAACCTTCCGCTATCCCACCATTAAGATTCCTGTGTTTTTTGGCTGCCTCACTCCTGAGAAGCACTGGTTATATGTTAAACCCAGTATTCTCAGTCTTCATCTCATTTGGTCTAAGTGCCTTTTGACATAGTTGATCTTTCTTCCTTCTTGAAATACCTTTTTTTTTTTTTTAACTCAGTTTCTAGAATATCAGATTGACCTTGTTTTTTCCGTACTTTTTGGACTTTCTCTCGGTTTCTTTTATTGATTCTTCCTAAATCTCTCAGGCCCCAAACCTATATGCCTATGTAAATTTAGGAATCATCCTAAATTTATATCTCTAACCTAGACTTCTCCCTTGAACTAAGACTTAATACGTACTTTTTAAAGACATCTGAGCTAGTGCTTCTGCTCTTGAGGAATTCTGATCCAGTGGAGAACAGACAGACAGTTTAAAAATAGCTTTAATCAGTTGTGAGAAATGCTGTAATAGAGTTATGTGCTGAGTGCTACAAGAAAGTCTTTCCTTAGAATATACATTTAGTTTTATCCATATTTTAAATATTAATAAGGTTTAACTTAGTGGTAAAGGACATTTTTTCTGTTTTAAATAGATTGCAGAAACTAGTATATACAGATGATTGTTTGTTTTGTTGTTGTTGGTTTTTTTTTTTTTTTTCTAGCATATGAAATTGATTGAATTGAAGATGCATATAGTTTGAAGAACCAGATTGCTTGATTTGAGTAGGGTAGGGGCTCAAGAAGTGTTAACCACTGAATAAATATACAGGCAATGAAATTTGGTTCAGATTATTTACATTCCAGTAACAAAAGTTCTGTAATTTTACATTTTAAGATAACTTGAGGTTATATTTTATATAAGATTGTAAAGCTGTTTGAATCAACCAACATGGATAAATGAAGTCTGATGAAGATGACTGTTCATGTGTTTTCCCTCTTACAGTCTTTTTTAGCTCTCCTAATAGTTCAGTGTCTTTCCAGATCTAAAATCTAAGAAAAAGTTCAGGGTGATTCAAAAACAGTTGAACATTAGGAAAATTTTTATTGTTCAATAACTGCTTATATGTGTGAATACATAGTCAAAATCGATGTTTATGTATGTGTATTATACATTCTTATTGTTGTTTAGTCACTAAGTCGTGTCTGACTCTTTTATGACGCCACAAACTGAAGCCTGTCAGACTCCTCTGTTCATGGGATTTCCCAGGCAAGAATACTTGAGTGGATTGCCATTTCCTTCTCCAAGGGTTCTTCCCCACCCAGGGATCAAACACACATCTCTTGTGTCTCCTGCATTGGCAGGCGGATTCTTTACCACTGAGCCTCCAAAGAAGCCTATATTATACATCAATAGTATAAAAAACATTTTGTAAAGAAACTTCCATTGTTATTCCCGCAGTCTTACAGTCTTACAAATGCTCAGTATATGCCTTTTTGTCACTTGATACACACATCTGTACTATAGTCTAATTTTATTAGACCTTTGTAGCATATCCCATCGGTGGTTAAAATGTTAGCTGTGATACAGCCCTTCATTTTCTTAAAGCTGCATATTCCTTACCCATATGAACATAGTTATTACTAAGTAATATATTTTAAACATTTATTTTTGTGTTACCTTTTATAATGGTGCTGCCAAAAAAAGATAGGGTTTGGGGGTTTTTTGTATTTTTTTTTTTTTTTTACCATTTTGAAATTGTCACTCAGGTTGATAAATAGAACTTGTCAGCCACCCTGAAGCTCTTTCACATGCCCCATCCTGATCACAACTTCCTCCTTCCCCACAAAAGTAATCTCTGCCCTGACTCTAGTAATAATCATGTCCTTGCTCTTTTAAATAGTTTTACAGCCCAACCATTTACCTCTAGGCACTTAGTTAATCTTGTTCACTTTTCTTGCCCACTTTTGCCCACTTTTCAAAATCATACGTCTTTTCAGTATCTTTTATAAAATTCCCTCTCCATCCGTTTCTTTTCCTTATACTTTGTGTATTAAAGAATCTGACCCTTTGGTCTGTAGACTTTCCCTCAGTCTAGATTTTCTTGATTGTATGTTTGTGGTGCATATTGACTGTATTTTCTGCAGATTGGTAGCTGGATGTGAGGACTTGGTCAAACTCAAGTTTAATCCCTTTGGCAGGACGCTTAGGTTTTACGTTCTTTCATTAAGGAAGTACATAATGTCTGGTTGTTTTTCTTTCTGTGATTTATTAGCAGTTGTTGACATTCAACACCTAGTTCCATTAATTCATTGAGGATCATGGTGATACTGTAATAATTTCTTTTTTTACTTATTACTGGCTTACTTTTCCCAAAAGCCACTTCTTGTTACATACGTTTGGCTACCCAGTGGTATATGAACCACAGTTGGTCTTCCCTTGTGCCACAGCTGGTAGAGAATCTGCCTGCAATGTGGGAGACCTGGGTTCCATCCCTGGGTTGGGAAGATCCCCTGGAGAAGGGAAAGGCTACCCACTCCAGTATTCTGGTCTGGAGAATTCCATGGACTGTATAGTCCATGGGGTTGCAAAGAGTCGGACACGACTGAGCGACTTTCACTTCACTTCACTTAAGATAACTATATTAACCTGTATAAATGGGAAATTCCAGGATAAACCTACTTTTGAACAGAATTTTTTTAATGCTGAATGGGAGCTTGATAAATCTGGGAGAATCAATTAATATATTTATTTGATATTTATTGAGTGCTTGTTCTGAGCCACACACAGTGCTGCCTGTAGGGGTACAGTGAATAGATCAGTCTACTAAGGGGATTATGGTAATGGCTATAAAGGTGATGTTTCAGGAAGACCTGACCTAGATTGGTGGGCCAGAGAAGGCCTCTCTAAAGAAGTGTTATTTAACTTGAAATGAGAAGGATGAATAGAAATTAGGTAAAGAAAGAGAAGGAAATTTCAGTCAGAGAGGACATTATACTTAGTAGCTTTTTCCTGGGAAAGAGCTTGGCTTATTGAAAGATCAGAAAGGTCAGTGTAGGGTGTTGTGGGGAGAGGGATAGATTGAGAGTTTGGGATTGGCATGTACACATTGCTATAAAAATAAAAAAAGGCCACTGTCATTACTAAATTGTGAGTTAGGGTGAGAGGGTTACCTTAAGAGGCAGTAGAAGCCTAATCATGTGTAGTAAGACCTTATAAATAAGAGTTAAATATCTTGAGATTTATTTTAGGTACAGTATAGAAAATTTTACCCATAGACTTATTCTAGGGTCTGAGCCTATCTAATATATATCTGTTTAGCATATGTATACCTTCACAGGGTGACTTTTCTGGATGGGTTGGAAAATAATCATAGCCATTTGTTTGAAGCTTTACATAACTATCCAGGATGCCGTCCACACAAATGATGTTTGGATAGAGACACTTGGAGGGTTGAAAAGAATCCTAAAAGCTCATCTTCTGGCTGTGTTCAAAGGTGTCTGGAGAAGCCAATGAAACTCAGATTGCAGAAGCACTGAAGAGGTACAGTGAACGGGCCTTCTTTGTCCGAGAAGCTCTATTTCACCTTTTTAGCCTGACTCATGTGATGGAAAAAACAAAGCCAGAAATTTTAAAGGTAAGAACAAGAAACTGGATGTGAGAAGTGTGAAATTATCTTCCTAGATAGATGATGGTTTTGTGAAGAAAATTGGTGAAAATCTGCATTTAGTCTTTTTTTTTTATAAGATTGATAATATATAATTCAGTTTTTAGCCATAAATGAGAATGAGAGGAGATAACTGAATAGTGTTACTGAAGTTTTATAGTAATCTCATTTAAACAATATAAATGCCTTCAAGTTCATATTTAACTATCTAAAACCAGTAATCATTGTGATATCTTTTTACCAGCTGTAGTAGAAAATAGAGTATATAACTTGAATCAGGACACTACTTGGTATATTAGCCATGTATTGCTTCTGTATATGGTTTTTAAAGAAATACAATATTGGGATTTTATAAAGCACTTTTCCATGCTATTTATGAACCTTCTTGTGCTTTTGTAACTAATCTGTGTTATTCCCCAATTAAGATATTTTACCCAAGACAGTTTTTGGAGGAAAAAAAAGGAGGATTCTTAATTTTGTTGATTGGGTGGGACATTTTTTTGTCAGAATGTGGTTCTTTAGCCACCTGAAGTCTGGGATATTGCTTATTTTAAAAAGCATTTGTGAACCTCATTCCAAGAAAATTTAGATTCAGTAGGGCTGGATAAGATACAGGAATCTACATCGTAATAATCCCTCAGGATAATCCTTATACACATTTAATTTAGTACTATATCATATTTGGTCCCTCTTTTAGTGGGCACAACAATCCCGAGAGAAGTTTTATCTTCTGTTTCACGGATTATGTACTTGAGGGTCTGTGAAGTTAAGTAACAATAAATTAGTGGCAGAGCCAGAAATGACTTAACTTCCCGGTTTCTTAAATTTTTTGAGAATGGGGTGTTTGGATAAGAAGCAGGAACATCTGAGTCCCCGGATGTTGACTGCAACATCCGCCACCTCCCGTGTACATACCAGAGGATATTGGTGCTTGGCATATGCATTATCATTTTTTGGTTTTGGTTACTGTGCACTTGAGTAACAGAGGACCAGACCCGTCGTCCTGATCTGAAATATTTACTCATTCATTCATTCAGAGAATGGTGCAGAGAGAAATGTGATCCTTGTAAGGAGTTTTTGCTGCAAAAGAAAGCAAAAGCAAAAGGTGGTAGTTGGCTGGGGATGTTTGTGGGTTTTGTTTTGTTTTGTTTTAGATGAGAGAAAAAAATACCTTGTATGCTGTGTGAATGATCGACTACAGAATAAAAATCTGGTATAGGAGTTGGAAGGGGAGATCAGCTGAAGCAGTGTCCTTGAGTAGACAAGAAGGGAAGAATCAAGCATTTAAGTGGAGGGATTATTTTTAGAGAGGAGCCCCTAGAGGTCATTTATGGTCACAGGCAGGCAGACAGCAATTCCTCGTGTGTATGCTGGCAAGGAGGTACGTGTAAAAGCCAGAATCTGAAGTTCTTTTATGATTACTTCAGTTTTCTTGGGGTAACTGGAAGTAAGATCTTCAGTCAGTAATGAGGAATGGGGAGGATTTGTTGGGGATTTGAGGAGAGAGGAAAAGGGGAGAAGTAGTTATCTAGGCCAGAGGGAAGTAAATGGATTTTATTTTAATTTTAGCAGTATTCTTAAGGAACTGAATGTTGGGATTTGAAAGTGAAGTTTGCTGCTGGTTTACCCTATTCAAGTCAGTAAGAATTTGTTTAGTGTTTGGCATAAAACAGGCCAGACTGAACTATGTCTAGGAAATACTAAGATGTTTTCTCTGAATAGAAAAGATTCATTAACATTACAGAAAAATTTCCGGACATGAACAACTTGACACCTCCCTTGACCAGGTAGGTGAATAACTATTATGTCCTAGGCTCTGCACATAAGGATAAAAAATATACTTAACATATCTTAGAAATTATTACAGATCAACAGAGTAATGTTGCTATATTCTGCTGCTGCTACTGCTAAGTTGCTTCAGTCGTGTCCGACTCTGTGTGACCCCATAGATGGCAGCTGACTAGGCTCCTGTCCCTGGTTTCTCCAGGCAAGAACACTGGAGTGGGTTGCCATGTCCTTCTCCAATGCATGAAAGTGAAAAGTGAAAGTGAAGTAGCTCAGTCATGTCTGACTCTTTGAGACCCTATGGACTGTAGCCTACCAGGCTCCTCCGTCCATGGGATTTTCCAGGCAAGAGAATTGGAGTGGGTCCTTCTCCATTGCTATATGAAGAGGGTTTATATGTTTTTTATAAGTTGGATTAAGAGAACTCATTTCTTTTTCAGCTTGTGGTTACTGGGATGAGAAACCACCCTATGAATTTGCCAGTGCAGCTTGCTGCAAGCGCCTGTGTGTTTAATTTAACCAAGCAGGATCTTGCTGCAGGAATGCCTGTCCGACTCCTGGCCGATGTGACCCATTTGCTGCTCAAAGCCATGGAACATTTTCCCAACCACCAGCAGGCAAGCATATGGGAATTCACATTCAAATGGTCTTTTTAGTGTCTGCTACCCATCTCCTACCTCCATACAGTTCATTTTACTAGACCAAAGCTGGAAATTCCTTTGGAGGCTGTGAAGTAATAAGTTTTGTGGTGTGACTGAGTGCAGGGCGATAGAGAAGTAGAATACTAAAGAATGCATTCCTTACCTAAAACTATTTCAGTCCAAACATTGTGGGAAATAATGCAAGCCATGTAAAACTTCTTGCACTTAGACCTTGAGTTAGTAATAATTTCAGCATACAGGATTAGGCGTAGAGCTTCTGCTCTGAGCCAGGCATTGGTTAGGTACTCAAGTACTGGAATAGAGAAATAAATAAAACATGGATTTTCTGTTTCTAGCAGTATAGGTAGTCTACAAAACCTGTCCTGTTCTTTGGATGAAAACTAAAAATGCTGCTTGAATTATATTTTTAACTCTTAAAATTTAACAATGAGTTGGCAAGTTAGTAGAAAATACTCAGAGACCCAAAATCAAGTAAAATTGGCAACCTAAATTGGGGAGTGGATCATTAAAGCCAGCTTCCCTCATTGAGAACAGCTGCCAAACTAGATGAGTTTTAGCCTTTGGTTTTCATGGACTCTGGAAGCCAGGTGAACAGAAGACAAACTAGAACCCATCCAAGGGCCACCAGAAGGGAGGGAGATTAGCTGGAATTATCCAATTTATCACCCTATTTCTCATCTAATAAGAAAGATTTTAAAAATGTGCAAGTAAACTTATGTGGGTCCAGTGGAAGTCTTTGAACCGTAGGTGAGCAGAATAAATGTTCTAAGACATGTTATGCTTTATAAATGTCTTTTTTTTTTTTTAATAGAATCTAACAAAACAGTATTTTATTCAGGGTTTTTTTTTTTTTTTTTCTGTCTTTGGTTCTTAGTTACAGAAGAACTGCCTCCTTTCACTTTGCAGTGACCGAATTCTTCAAGACGTTCCATTCAACAGGCAAGTGGTAGCACCAGAACTATGGGACAAAATAGAATTATAGAAATCTGTCTCGGGTCATTTCTTACCAGTTAGGATATTCCTAGTGTACAGTTAATCAGGTGGGTGGGCTTGTGTATCACTTTGTAGAATGCTGAATCTACTTTCTGTAATTTAATGCTTTGATATTCATGAGAGCAGATTCTATTTTCATACCTCTTTGCATAAGAATTTGTACTGATTATAGTTTTTAGAATGTATGCACAGTGTTGTAGGCTGAAGAAATGGAAGTATTTAGAAATTCAGTATCTTGCCTACGGTTTTGTGACTAGTAACTGCAAGGCTAGAAAGGATCAAGTCTAGTTTTAGCTCCAGCATTCTTTTCTCTGTATCATGCCTCTTATTATTATAGTTACTTGATATTGAATTATAGGAGAAACCTTTTAAGCAGAGGTTAAGGAAGACCATATAGCTGGATTCCAGTAAGTAAAAAGGGTTTCCTTATTTTGTAAGATGTGATTTAGGAGCTAATTTTTTTTTTTTTCATTTTACTATTTTAAAATATAATTTTTTAGTGATGGTATTTTCAAAAATAAATTTATACTTTATGATTTAATGAGAAGTGTTTTTCTCAAGCAGCAGTTTTATAGTGATTTACTTTTATTTGGGTAATAGTACACTGTTATCTGACATGCTGATGGAATGAAGTATTCCATTTACTATTTGAAATAAATAATTGGTTCAGACGGTAAAGAATCTGCCTGCAATGCAGGAGACCTAAGTTTAGTCCCTGGGTCACAGGGATCCCCTGAAGAAGGAAATGGCAACCCACTCCAGTATTCTTGCCTGGAGAACTCCATGGACAGAGGAACCTGGTGGACTACAATCCCTGGAGTCACAAAGAGCTGGACACAACTGAACGACCAACACACTTTCACATGTATCTCATGTAGATTACTGAATTTTATTTTATAAATATATTAAGCATCAGCATTGATCACATGAAGTCACAGGTTGAAAAGACATAATCTCCTAAAGAAAATTATAAACCACCCCAGAGGCTGACAGACTGTTCCTTAAATGGCTAGATATTAAATGTTCCCAGTTTATGAGCCATAGGGTCTCTGTTGGACCTACTTAATCCTCCCATTGTACCTCCAAAGCAGCCATAGATAGACACTTTAACAAAAAAAAAAAAAAAAAATGGGGATAACCGTTCCAGTAAAACTTCAGAAGACAGACAGCTAGGCCCACAGCTATAACATCACTTGAGGTGGGCTATTGTTTGCCCTTGATGTAGCCAGTGAGTACAGTCTGCTAGAATTGAGCTTCTTTGTGCTAAGAGACAGAGGTTGGTTAATCTTTGCCTCTCGTGCTTAGTACTTCAGTGGCTGATGGATGGATGGATGGATGGATGAATTAGGAGTATAACAGAAGACAGTCTTTCATAGAAGAGGGTGACAGAATGTACTGGCCCCCCAAGCAAGGACAGAAAGATTTCATTGGCTTGGTGATCATTGAAGATTTCATTTTAGTGATGGCATTAAGATAATAAAACTAATAACTAATGTATGAAGCACTTGCCGGACACTGTGCTAGGTGTATTCGATATGCTTATTCAGTCCTTGCAACAGTCCTGTGAAATTGTTACTCTTGTAATCTTCATTTTACAGATGAGGAAACAGAGGCACAGAGAAGTTTAGTAGCTTGCTCAAGGTGATAAGATAGTAAGTAGCAGAATTTAGATTTAAATCCAGACTGACTTCCAGAGCTTCTACTTTTTATATCCATGTCATATTGCCTTGAAACCGAAAATTGACTGAGTTGAATGTTTTGTGGGAACTGCACAAGTAAAGGCACAGAGGAAATCAGTACTAGTAAAAATTAACTTTTATCAAAAGTTTGATATGTGCCAAGGTCTGTACTAAGTCTTAAGCGTTATGTGTGATATGATATAATCCTCACAACAGTTCTGTGGAATAGACTGTATTATTTTACAGACAAGAAAATTGAAGTTCAGAGAGATGAAGAAAGTTACCCAGGGTCCCAAAGTTAGTACATGGTGAAGGTGATATTTGAATCCAGGCTGATTCCAAAGTGTATGATGTTCTTAATGAC
Organism: Bison bison bison; assembly: GCF_000754665.1. Classification (NCBI taxonomy): domain Eukaryota; kingdom Metazoa; phylum Chordata; class Mammalia; order Artiodactyla; family Bovidae; genus Bison; species Bison bison. Next base: position 2,978,572 of record NW_011494816.1, on the reverse strand, counting down.
GTCACTATATTGCCTCACAGGATAAAACAATGTGTTTTATTGTTATCAACAGTAGGTAGAGCTAGAATTCCAACCCCCAAATTCAAAGAACTTCAGAATCCGCTTTTAACTTTTAATACTAGGTTATATTATTTGATATATATGGACATGTTTTGAGACTAATAAAGTTTCTATGTATCATATCCTCTCTTTTCCTGTTTTATTTATTTTTTCTCTAGCATATGTCAGTACCCAAACATGCCATATACTTTACTTACTTATTTATTACCTGTCTTCCCCACTAGAGTGTAATCTCTGTGAGAGTAGAGATATTTCTCTGTTTTGTTTGCTAATCTATCTCTAGCATCTGAAACAATATCTGGCACAAAGGAGAAGCTGAATAAATGTTTTTGAGTAAAAGAATGAGTGTTCCCATTGTGCTAAGTACTGAGGGGGAACCAGAAAATGCTTAAAATTATTATTATCACTACAGAATAGAAATATGTTATACCTCTAGAAGATGAATGTCAGATATTTTTGACCATTTTTTCCAAACTCTCTGTTTCTTTTACAGTGTTGTCAGAATTAATAATACCATCTCCAAAACACTAAGTGTACTTGTTATTCTCTATCAGTTAGGAGGAACTTTCCTTTTCTTTCTCACCTACCTAAATTGTAGCATCAGTTCCCAGCTGGAGCTCTGAAACTACTCCTGGGGCCTCCAGGGTTAATTCATTAAACTCCTTGTGTGTTTTCAGGTTTGAAGCAGCCAAGCTTGTCATGCAGTGGCTCTGCAACCATGAGGATCAAAACATGCAGAGGATGGCAGTTGCTATCATTTCCATTCTGGCTGCCAAGGTACCTGAATTCATGTTTATAATTTTCTGTAGGAAACTGTTTCCCCTGACAGTTCAGTAAACCAGGTTAACTTATTCAAGCTGCATTCAGTATTGCAGAATTCCAGGGTGATCAGAGATTCTGGTCTGACCTTCGGAGTCTGCTGCAATGAATGATATTAAACTCACACCAGTAGATCCTTGGACATTTACCTTGTCTTCTGCTTGCTTGCAGCTTTCTACAGAACAGACAGCCCAGCTTGGTGCTGAGCTCTTCATCGTCAGGGTGAGTCTATGCAGACCCCTAAACAGTTTTCATTTTCATTATTCTCAGGCAGTGTTTGCTTATCTTCAGTGTTTGCCAGTACTTCATCAAGTACTGGTGCCCCCCAGTACGTGCCTATCTTCTGAGATTTTATATTTCAAAAGTTTGTTTTTGTTACTTCTAAGTGAATGTGTTAATTTCTCTTCATTGGGGCAGCTTTACTCTTTAACAG
>NW_011494816.1:2940876-2977160 GCF_000754665.1 Bison bison bison | reverse complement strand
CTGGGGCCTAAATAAACCTTAAATCCTATCTAGTTCACATAGTTCTGTGATTTTGTTATTTATTAAAAAAATGTGGCATCTCTATTACAGTCATAAGACTTTGCTAGATGGTTTAGGGGAAAAGATAATGTTAATAGCTGATTTATGATTTTGGGTTGCTTCAGTTGAGGAATTAGTATGGTGAACAGTGAAAACTTAAAAGGTTTAAAGAGACTAAGTTAAAATCATGCCTTATTCCCAGTTCTATCACTCAGCAGCTGTGTGATTTCAGGCAAGTCACCTAAATTTTCTTTGAAGTCATAAAAAAATGCTTTATACAGTTGTTAAGAAGATTGAAAAGGAAAAAAAGATTGAAGGAATATACTAAGTTCGTAGCACAAAATACAACACATATGTTAGATGAGTAGAAAAGGCTGCTGATTTTATTTATTTTTACTCTTTTCAGGGATGACATTTTAGTTTTAAATATGACTTTTTATTGCTGTGAATGAGTTTCAGTAATTTTGGCTAGAGGTGTATTCCAAGACTATAAAGAAGTAGTCCATTTATGTGCTTTGGGAGGAAATTAAGTTTGAGTAGCAATTAGCAGGAATTAATAGTAGTAGTAATGGTGATGCTAGCTAATTTTTTTAAGCCCTTAATTAAGTTCAGATAGCCCAATTCTAGTGCCACACTCTTGGCCACTATGCTCTTAAGTTACATAATTGCAACTGGATGATTGTGTTTCTTAAAAATTTTTTCCTTCATTGTGGAAGTGAAAGTGAAGTCGCTCAGTCATGTCTGACTCTTTACGATCCCGTGGACTGTAGTCTAGCAGCCTCCTCTGTCCATGGGATTTTCCAGGCAAGAGTACTGGAGTGGGTTGCCATTTTGTATATAACTTTAAATAATAGTGCTCATTAATGTTACTTGTATCTCTTTTAGCAGAGCTCCTTTTACCCCCAAAAGTGTAAACTAAAAATGGAATTATAAATGGCCCATGTAGGTCTTAAAATATTTATTTTTCAAGCTTAACATTTCTTAGGTTTAAAGCTATGATTGAAATAATTTACAAATGGAATTTCAAAGCTATTATCTTATATAAACCCAATTTAGACTTTAATTCTCTTACTATTGTATATAGTTCATCCTTTCTTTTTTTCTTAAGGAAAACATGGGGTAGGAGAGAATTAGGTCTTCCAATTCTTACTTTCTCTTACTAAGTTGGCTGTGATAAAGTTACTTAATATTACTCGGACTCAATTTCCTCTTCTGAAAAATGAGGACGACAGTATTACAATATAGGATATAATTTGCTGATATGTAGTAAGTAGTAGATTCATTCCCTCCACCTTTTTTATCCCAGGATCTGAAGTGAGTATATATTGTGACCTCTTGGGTAACATAGTAGATCCTAAGTTTTAATCATTTTGCTTTTCATTTTATTTACAGGTGATTAGATTATAGGTATGATCAGAATATTATAGAAGCATTTGTGAAAATCCTTTTTTTCTTGTAGAAGGGATCAGAATAGTATAGAAGTATTTATGAAAATCCTCTATTTTTTTCTTGTGAAAGGAAAAGTCTAATCCAACAGGCTGTTTGTTGCACTTGTAAAAACCTTCATAGGAAATGTTTGAACCCATGGAACTAATCCTCATGGACTTGTTAGTCCATGTTATTACCACTAATTATAATAACAATTCAGTAATTAGAAATTCTATTTTCCTCTTTCAGCAACTTCTTCAAATAGTGAAGCAGAAAACCAATCAAAATTCAGTGGACACTACTTTGAAGTTTACTTTGAGTGCACTTTGGAACCTCACAGATGAATCTCCAACCACTTGCAGACACTTTATTGAAAATCAAGGGTTAGAACTCTTCATGAGGGTTCTAGAGGTTAGAATGGGAATTTAGCCTACAGCTTTGGACATTCATTTATTGATTGTTTTCAGCATTTGTTTATTATATTTGGTTCTTTAGTTATAGATGTCTCTTTCTTTTTATAGTCATTCCCAACTGAGTCATCCATTCAACAGAAAGTCCTAGGACTTTTGGTAAGATACAAGCATTTCCTGCTAAATTCAAGCTGTAATTATTTTCCATCTGAGGTATTACATAGAAAAATGCTACTCTGTTTGTAAACACATACTGATGTTAAAAATATATATCAATGTAATTAAGTGGAAAAAGCAGGCTACAAAGTTACATATTTAGATTTTCACCATACTGAAAGGAAGAATATAAATTACATACTTTTTTTATATTTTGTGGTATAATACAAAGCTTCACTTGTATTATAATACAAGCATGTATTATAATACAAGCATGTTTTACTTGTATAATCAGGAAAAAAAAAGATCTCATGAAAAATGTCACTAACCTACAAATATTCTTAGATTCTATGTCTGGTAATTGATGATTACTACTTAAACAACTGTTTAACAAATCAGATATTCCATAAGTATACTGAATATATGTTAAAGTGAGCCCTCTAGGATTTTGAGACACAGAGGAGGATCAGATATTTTATCACTTTTAATCACTGAAAGAGAAGAAGTGCCTGTACAGTAAAGGCTGTTTTAGAGTAGACCTCTGCTCTTGAGGAATTAGATCACAGGAGGCATAGGTTAGTAAATTGTAAAAGAAAAGTAGATTAATGTTTATTTTCTAGATGCAGAAGTATGAGAGATGGATTTTTGCCAAAGCTGAGGGCTGGCATTTAAAGAGGACTATCTAGGGACTTCCCTGGTGGTCCAGTAGTCAGGACTTTGTGCTGCCAGTGCAGGGGCACAGGTGTGATCCCTGGTCTGGGAACTGAGATCCCACATGCAGTGGGTTGTGGCCAAAAGACAGAAACAAAACCTAAAAACACTATAGTATCTATTTACTATAGTTTTAGTTATATAAAGCAGAAAATGTAAAACTATCTAAATGCCCAGTAATAGGGAAATGTTAAGTAAATTACAGTATTTGATTGTTTTATTCATGGTTCATAGGATTATTAGATACAGAATTTGGCTCAAGTCATAAGAAAAAAAGGGGAACTTATTTTAAATATTCAGAAAGATCACATAGGGCTTTAAAATTGCTTTTTTAAAAAATTTCTTAAAGAATACATGCTTACTGTTCCTAGTGAAACAGTGCAAAAATGTATTTAAAAAGTATAAGGTTTTGTCCCCAACCTTCCTTTATTTTCATTTCTGTGAATTAATGTTAATACATCCTGATGTGCTTCCTTCCGTTACCTTTTTCCTTTACTTTGTGATTGAATTTTTTCAATAGTTTATTTTGAGGTATTAATTCTAGTTTAATTCTTCATGATCAGAGAAACTACTTTGAGTCCTTTTGAATTTATTGAGACATGTGTGGCCTGGGATATGGTCTTTCCTGGTCAATGTTCCATGTGCTCTTTAGAAGAATGAATATTCTACTTTTGTTAGAGTGTTCTATATATGTCTCTTGGTTGATATTGAAGTCTACCATAGACTTACTGATTTTCTGCCTACTTGTTCTGCTAGATAGCATTTATCATGTTCTATCAGTTTTTGCTTCCTGTACTTTGAAGCTCTGTTATTAGGTTCAAAAACCGAATTGCTATGCCCTCTTAATTGATCCCTTTATCATTATGAAATGACATTCTTTATCCCTGGTAATATTCTTTACTTTGAAATCTCCTTTGTCTCCTTAATATAGCCAGCCCAGCTTTCTTTTAACTAAGGTTGACATGGTTTTATCTTTTTCCCTCCTGTTACTTTTAACCTGTATTTTTCTTTATATTTAAAGTTGTTTCTTATGGACAGCATATACTTTGCACCCTGTTTTTTATCCAGTATGAGAATCTCTTCTTTTTGTTTGGACTGTTTGGATTGTTTACATTTAATGTTATTATTGGTATGGTTATATTTGAGTTCATCAGCTTGGTATTTGTTTTCTGTTTGTCCCATCTGTTCTTTTTCTTTTTCTGCCTTGTTTTGGTTTGAGTTTAATAATATTGTTTGATCTCCTTTCTTGGTTTATTAGCTATTACTCTGATTTGCTAAGTTAATGATTATTGTGAGTTTATAGTATACATTTTTAATCACAGTCTACCTTTAAGTGATTTTATATGATTTCATATATATTATAAAAACCTTTAAAATAGTAGATTTCCATTTCTGCTCTTCTTTCCTTTATGTCATCATTGTCATGTATTTTACTTTTATATATGTAATAAACCAATAAACATTGTTTTTTATTATCAGTTATCTTTTAAGGGGATTTAAATACTTTTTAAAAATTTACATGTTTTCCCAAATACTTACTATTTGTGACGCTCATGTTTCCTTTGTGTAGATCCAGATGTCTATGATTTTCCTTCTGCCAAAAAAGCATTCTTTAACATATTTCATAGTGTGGGTCTGTCTGCTACTGATGAATTCTTCAGCTTTTGTATGTCTGCAAACATCTTTATTTAGTCATCATTTTTGAGTTTCCTTTTTTGTCAGCTGTAGAACTCTAGGTTGATAGTACTCTAAAGATGTTGATTACCTTTTTTTCTGACTTGCCATCTTTCCAATGAGAGATCTGATGTCATCATTATCTTTATTCCTCTGTATGTATATGATTTTGTTCCTCTGGCTACTTTTAAGATTTAGGATTAGCAAAAACAAGTCTGTGTAATTTGATTACGATGTGTTTTAATGTAATTTACTTCATGATTCCTGTATTTGGGATTCATTGAACTTCTTGGTTTACAGTCTTCAAGTTTGAAAAGCGTTTGGCCATTATTTCTTGAAAGAAAAAATGTTTTACACCCCCTTACCCCCAACCCACTGGAGTCCTTTGGAGACTTCAATCTCATATTTTAAGCTGCTTGAAATTCACAACTCATTGGTGCTTTTTAAATTTTCTTCTGTTTTCTGTGTATGTTTCAGTTTGAATTGTTTCCATTGTTATGCCTTCTAATTTAGTAATTGTTTCTTCTTCAGTGTCTAATCTGTTATTAATCTCAGCTAGTATATAGTTTTTATTGTTAGACGTCATTTTCTTCTCTAAAACTTCAATTTGGCTCTCTTTTATATCTTGCATATTTTTACATAACTTTTTGAACATATGAAATGTATTCATAATAACTGTCCTTCTCTGCTAATTTTAGCATCTGTATTAGTTCTGGGTAAATTTCAAATGATTGATTATTCCCCTTAGTTTGAGTTTTGTTTTCCTGTCACCTTGCATGCCTGGTAGTTTTTGACTGGATGCAGACATTTTGGATTTTACCTTGTTGGGTGCGGGATAGTTTTATTTTCCTATAACATATTCTTGAATTTTGTTCCAGGATTTACTGCCTTACTTTTAAACAGTCTGATCCTATTTGATCTTGCTTTTGTGACGTACTAGGAGGATCCAGAGCGTGCCGAGGCTAGGGCTAATTATTCTGTACTACTGAAAAAAGACCTTCCTGAGTACTCAGTGCCCTGTGAAAGAGTTTTCTCAGACTGGATGGTGAGAACAGGCACTGCTCCTGGCCCTTTGTGAGTGCCAAGAACTTCAATCTTTTTGATAGCTCATTTTCTACCTTCAAATAGTTTCCTCACAGTCGTGCTCTGATCAGTTCTCTGCTGAATAGGGTGCTGTGCCCTGCAGCTCTCTGGATTCTCTTCACGTACAGTTCTCTTCTCTCTGGTTCTCTGTCCTATGACTTGCCTTGATCTCCCTGGATTCCCAACTCCATCTCTTCAACTCCATGAGTCCACTGGGCTCTACTTCAATTGTATATCACTGTGCCACAGCCTGGAAACTCTCAAAGCAGCGTCTCGTCTTGTTTGTCATCCACCTCTGAAGGCCACTGTTCTTTGTTACCTAACGTCTAGGATCTTGAAAACGATTGTTCCCTGTTGTGTTTTTCAGTTTGTTTAGAATGGAGAGTAAGTCTGGCCCCTTTTATTTCATCTTGGTCAGAAGGAGGAGTCCTCATCAGTTTTTCACTGTACAGATTTAGGAATGAGAAATTTGTCTTTTATACTTACCAAAGATCCTGACGCTAGGAAAGATTGAAGGCAAAAGGAAAAGAGGGTGGCAGAGAATGAGATAGATAGATAATATCACCAACTCAACAGACATGAGTTTGAGCAAATTCTGGGAGACAGTGGAGGACAGAAAAGCCTGATGTGCTACAGTCCGTGGAATTGCAAAGATTTGGACGTGACTTAGCGACTGAACAACAGCAATGTATTTCTTATACTATTTTTTTAAAAACTTGCTCTTAGTGTAGGTATGTTGGCAATGAATTTTCATTTAGGTTTTGTCTGTGTGAGAATGTCTTTATTTCATTTTCAAAAGATAAATTTTTTGGTCACTATTGAAGTCCAAGTGGACATTTTTTCTGTTGGGTTTTTTGGTTATAATTTTCATAAATTGGAATAATTTTTGCCATTATTTCTTCAAATATGTTTTTCTGTACCCTTTCTTATATCCTTTCTTTTTGAGACCCTGATTACAAGTATGTTAGATGGCCTGAAATTATCACATGGGTCATGTGACAGAAGTGCTCTCCTGGCTTTTTGGCAGTTTTTTTTTTCTTTCCATGTTTTGGCTTGAACATTTTCTACTACTGTTTTTTCATTTTTCGTTGTATATATAGATATATAATTATAATTATATACATATAGTATAATAATATATATATTCTTTCTGGAAGTTACATTTAGGTCATTTTTATATCGTCATTTTTTTTTCTCCTCAGGCTTATATTTTTCTTTCGTTCTGTAATATATTTATAACATTCATAATAGCTGTTTTAAATCCTTATCTATTGGTTCTATTATCCCTGTCATTTCTGGATCTATTTTTATTGATTGACTTTTCTTCTGGTTAAGGATTGTATTTTCCTGACTCTTTATATGTCTGGTAATAGCCATTGTGAAATTTAATTCACTTTGTTGATTACTAGATTTTATTGTTTTCCTTTAAAGAGTCTTGGACTTTGTCCTGGTATTCAGCTAAGCTACTCACAGATCAGGTTGTTGCATTCAAAGCTTACTTATAGGCATACCTCATTTTATTCACTTCACAAATACTGTGTTATTTTCCAAATCGAAGATTTGTGGCAAGTCTGTTGGCACCATTTTTCTAACATTATTAGCTCACTTTGTGTTTCTGTGTCACATTTTGATTATTCTTATAACATTTCAAATTTTTTCATTATTGTTATATTTGATATGGTGATCTCTGATCAGTGATATTTGATGTTACTACTATAACTAGTTCAAGGGCTCAGATGATGGTTAGAGTCTTTTAGCAATAAAGTATTTAATAATCAAGGTATGTACAGTGTGTGTTTTTTTTTAATGTAATGCTGCTGCATACTTATTAGACTACAATATATATAATATAAACGTAACTTGTGTGTGTACTGAAAACTAAGAAGTTTTGTGTGGGTCCCTTGATTGCAGTATTCATTTTTTTGTGATTGTCAGAAACCAAACCCACAATCTCCAAGGTATGCCTATATTTGCTTTGTTAGAGTAGCTTCAGATCAGCCTTTCCCCTATTGCTTAACCCTAGTTACCCCACTATACTCAAATGCTTTGTTTAGATGAGATCCCTTCACTCTGGCTGGTAAGAATGTAAACTATTCCTAAACCTGTTGACTTTGGGATTTGTTCACGTATTCCTTTCTGGTGGTTCTTTCCCTAGCTTCATGGGGTTTCATTTCATATCACTAATCAGCCAGAGATTTTAGGGGATCCCCCTGCAGGTGTCCTTTTCTTTGGAAATTTTTCCTTTTTATTACTCTGTTCTATAGATTTCTGCTGCCTTAGCCACCCTACACACGGATTCTTATCTCTTCAACTCAGCAAAACTGTCCGATTCTCTTTAGATTCCCCTTATATGCACAGCAATCTAGAAACTGCCCTATTTGAATATCTTCTCTTGTATCTATACAGGGATCAGATTCCCTGTATAGCTATTCCATTGTCTCATAGCTATTGTCCATTCTCTCATATATTTGGCTGGTTTCCCAGTAACTTGTTTATTGCAACAAAGAATGGCCCATGATTCTTTTGATGCTTTGTTCCAGATCTTTCTTGTTGGTTTTTGTTTTAATGATGCTGTCTTTGCATTTTCGTGTGTGTGTGTGTTTTAAACTTCTTAAATCAGGTACTATCTTGCAGTTGTATTGCATGAGATTCTTGCGGGAGTCTAATTCACTACTGTGTATGTGATGATTCTCACTCATTATGGATTATTGTCATTGTGAATCGTAATTTAGCATTTTCTGTGAGGCTTTGAGTTCAAGATGTGTCCTTCTCAGAGGGTCTTTGTATTTCTTTCTACCAAGCTTGGAGGAGATGGAGGACTACCTTTGTTTGTTTGTTTAATTTAATTTATTTATTTTGAGCACACCACACAGCTTGTGGGATTTTAGTTCCCCAGCCAGGGATTGAACCCAGGCCCTTTGGAATGAAAGCACAGAGTCCTAACCACTGGACTGCCAGGGAATTCCCTTATTTGTTTATTTTAAAAGGTATATATTTCTTTGCTTTTTTTGTCTCTCTAAAATGATACATGCTGTGTAAAAAATATGAATATGGAAGAATATACAAAATAAATGTGAGATGCCTTTTTTAATTTGAATATGTGAGATTAGAGAGGGGCATAGGAGACTTTGATTAATCATTTATGGTGATGGAAAAATACAGGATTATGTACATTCAGGTAGCGGGTAAAGTTATACCTGTCTCTTCTGTCTTCCTTCTTTTTGGTGGTTGGAAAAGAGAACTTATCTTTTCAGAGGATGCATTTGGACATGATGCCTTTTATTTTCACTTGTCATAGAATGACTTAAGCTAGGGAGTGAATAGTTTCTTAACAATAAAAATGCCAGGGTTTTTGGTTCCTAAGAATTGGAATCAGTGTGTTAGGAAAAGAATTATGATTTCATAGTAGATCAGATGAAGTTTTGAGAAAGAGGATTAATCTTCAGAATAGTGAGGTAAGTTGGGTCTTATATTGTTTTGGAGAAAGTCAAGCACAGCCTAGATTGTAAACCCCTCGATTGTTTCCCATGTGAATAGAGGTCTTCCTTATGTACTACCTAGGCAAGCCATCATATCCCAACTCCAGATAAAGCACCTACCTTCCACAGGCCAGCAGGCAAATTTTGACATTCAGTGGAGGTCCTAGGCTATGAAGTTTTTAAGACAGAGGATCACTATATTGCTCACATAAATGAATGCTTTCCTGTCTTCATCTTACTTAGGCTCTCTACATTACTTAGAACTACTAATCCTTTCACCCTTTAAAAAAAAATTTACTTATTTTTGGCTACACTGGGTCTCCATTGTTGCGTGGACTTTTCTCTAGTTGTGGTGAGCAGGGGCTACTCTCTAGCTGCAGTGCACCGGCTTCTCCTTGCAGTGGCTTCTCCTGTTGCAGAGCATGTACTCTAGAGAGGGGGGGCTTCAGTAGTTGCACCACACAGGTTCAGTAATTGTGGCTCACGTGCTCTAGAGTGCAGGGCTCAGTAGTTGTGGTGCATGGGCTTAGTTGCCCCGTGGCACGTGGAATCTTCCTGGACCAGGGATTGAACCCATGTTCCCTGCATTGGCAGGCGGATTCTTAACCCCTGGGCCACCAGGGAAGTACCCCTTTCATCCTTTTGATGTACTCACCTATCTCTGCTTTCTAGATACCAAACTTTCCCCTTACCTCTCCTACTGTTTTCCTCCTACCTGTCTTATGGTTGCTCTCAGGTTGGAGTTTCTCCAGACCACACAGATGGTGTAAATTTGAACTACAGTCTTGCTTGAGTATTGCCTGTTTATAAATTACAAGGGAAGACTTTTCCTTTTAGGCCAGAGCCCAGATCACAATAGGCTTCTTTCTTTTGTCGCTATGTCAGGCCACCCTTTTATTGAGGTGTAATGCTTTGAAAATTCTTGCATTGTATGCAAAGTCTTAGTATCTCTGGTCCTTACTTCTGACCTAGCATGGCTGTTAAACCCAGTTTTCTTGCACCCTGCCCGCCCCCCACTGCTGCGAGCCAGAGATAGCCTGTTAGGTTCTAGTTTGATTTCCTGTTTACATTTTATCCCAGACAAAAAAGTTACATATTTAAAGTTTGCTTGCTGTTTTTCACCCAGCACAACTAGATATTGTACAGCAGGAAATTTTTAGGTTATCTAGTTCACTAAATCACTTGAAAATAAACTACTATTTCTTTATTTTATTGTTTGGGGTGGAGAGGAATAAAATCACCTACAATCCCACAGTGCTAACATAGCAACAGTCTTCACCTTTTGTCCATACATGTTTAAATCATTGCAGTGTCATTTAGCCATTTACTATACATAATTACTTTTTCTATTTTTTCCCCCAGAACAATATAGCTGAAGTACAAGAACTGCATTCTGAATTAATGTGGAAGGATTTTATAGACCACATCAGTAGTCTTCTACATAGTGTTGAAGTGGAAGTTAGTTACTTTGCGGCTGGAATTATTGCCCACTTAATATCTAGAGGTGAACAAGCTTGGACATTGAGTCGCAGCCAGAGGAATTCTCTCCTGGATGATCTGGTAGGGTAACTTGCTGTTTTCTGGAAGAATACAAACAACATTCATAATGATTAAACTATCAAAGCCTCATCATGCAATACTAAATAAATACTATAATCCCTTCTTGTGTGTCTTATGTCTTTCAGCATTCAGCTATTTTGAAATGGCCAACTCCAGAGTGTGAGATGGTAGCATACAGGTAATTAGCAAGATAATTAATATTAAGCCAACCTAGTCATGTTGCTTGCCTAGAGCTCATTGCTATTAGATGTATGATCGTTTTCCCTTAGGCATCTATGTTTTTATTTTGCTACTTATCATTCATCAGTCCTCCTTTCATGTTCATTGAAGACAGGTGCCAAAGTCTTGTTCTATCCCCTTGAAATTCAAAGATGAATAAGATATGGTGCCTCCAAACAAGGACTTTACAGCCTAGTGAGGGAAACCAAATGTAAATCAGATATAATTCACTCTTATGCTAATTTCATAGAATGCTCTAAAATCAAAGATGAAAATGCTTTTTAAAAAAAGATGAAAGTACTTAAATCTGCACTGGAAAATAATGAAAAACTTCCAGAGAAAGTAGATTGTGAACTGAGTTTTAAGTAGGGACAGAAGATTTTAGTAAGAGTATTAATGCAAGGAGGTGTAAAACAAGAGAACACATTTAACGAACTAGAAGCAGCACCTGATTTGTTTAGGGAAGCAGTTTATAATTATTAAAGTACATACTGGATTCTGACTTTATTTATGACAAGTGATTTGATAGATAAGTTACTAATATACCTGAAGTATTCCTATTCCAGATTGCTACATAAATATTATCATTACAGTTTATTTTGTTGTCTATTTTATAAATGCTGATGCTGCCAGTACTTTTTATTCTAATATGTTTTACCCATTTTGGGGCAGTAGACTAGAAGAAATAGGCTAAATTCTGGACCTCCTTCATGATGTTCTATTGGTTGGTTATCAACTAACTTCGCATCTAGGTTTCCAAACCAAGGTCTACTGTTCTTCAGAATGTGTATCTTCAAGACCGAAAGGTGCTTTTGAGAAAAAGTACATTGTTCTGATCACGTTCTATCTTCTGCATCAAGACTTCTGTTTGAATACAATCCTTTATCAGATGGCTAAGACAAAGGAATGATGTTCTACAGAGGGTCATTTATATTAGTTTACAAATAGAAGGATGAAATTTCTGGAGTGAAAAGCTCAGGAATCATTGCTTTAGAAAATGATGCAAAGTATAGGATGTAACTTTTATTTTCTTTTCAACTTTTAGGTCCTTTAATCCATTTTTCCCATTACTTGGCTGTTTCACAACACCTGGAGTCCAGCTATGGGCAGTTTGGGCCATGCAACATGTCTGCAGCAAGAATCGTATGTACTGAAAGAGAACTGTGTTTGAATGTAATTCTTGTCCTTCAGCTAGAAAATTAAAATGATATGTATATTCAGTGTTTAGGACCTTGCTGCCGGCATCCATAGTGTGTGGAAAAGTAAACTATTTAAATCAGGTTTCATATCATTTTTTTTCCATTATTGTTTTTTGAAGGCTGTGATGTGATGTAACTCTCTGTCAGTATTTATTAATATAAACTCATTCCATAGGTGATTTGAAATATTAAAAAGAAGCACATAAATATACCTTAATAGTAAAGTATAAATTAAATTTTCTTAAATTAAAAATCAGATCCAAGGAAAAATAATTTGAAAAAAATTAAAAGATAGAAGGAAGGTAGTAGAATTTAGATATGTAGGCCATTCATAGTAATTGATATACTCTCTGTGACTGGACTGGAAGTAAGCAGCTACATGGTTCTCTTTCTGTATATAAGAGGGAAGAACATTATATATCCTCAAAGGGGTATAAAGCTTTTCTGCACAATTAAGTACAAGTTAAGTTTCTTTTATAGAGTCTTAATAGGGGCTGTGTTATAAATGGCCTTATATAAGAATGTGAGAGTCATTTTTTTAACAACAGTTTTTTAGCAAGTAGCAGTACTGTTTTGTTATATTCTTTCTTGTTGCATTCTTTGATGAACACGTATCACAAAAAGAGAACTCAATAAAAGTTCTTCTTTGTCAGGTGGATAGAGGGAGATGGTTTAGGGAATGGGAAGCGACAGAGAAAACCACCTTGTACCCACCTAAACCTCCACCTGGAAGCTTTTCTGCCTCCTCCTACTAAATTCCTGGAGCAGAGTTGTTCATTCATAAACATAAGATTGCCTCATTAGCCACACTAAACTGCCTCTGCTATAAATTTTTTTTCCTTTCTCTGTACCTTTAGGTTCTGAGAACTCTCAGTATATATTTTTTTTAAACAGTCTGTCCGATTTTATACCCAGCCTCTAATCTCCAGGCTTCTTTCCTCATTACTTTTCACAGACTCATAGGAGACAATAAAACATAATAAATAAGTAATAGTGCATTTTCATTTAACTGGTACCATTTTTGTGACTACTCTTAGGTGTTGGTGTTTTTTTCACGTTTACTCTGTGAAATGAGTACCCTGAAGAATTTATTCTATAATGCACTGTAATTTGGAGATTGTTAGATTATTTTATCTCCAGCTCAGGTAGTTCAGGTTCCTACTTTCTTGCTTCCCTGTTTATACTTAAATGGAATTTACTTCTCAGTTTGCACTAAGAAGTTTTAATGCACTAAAAAGCGTATACCTTTTAAAAATTAAGAGTTAGTGTAGCATAGTGATTAAGACACAAGACTATTAATACCTGGATTCAAATCATGTTCCACCGCTTACCATGTATGCCATCTTGAGCAAATTATTAAATGTAGGACTTCAGTTTCCTCATTTGTTAAATGGAAATAATAATAGTACCTGTTTCACACATTATAATGAGCATGTTCCCATATTTTGGGAAATTTTTGGCAACATGATTTACAATAATCACTTAATCTTTATTTTATGGTATATTAGTTTCCTAAGGCAAGTGTAACAAAGTACCAAAAATGGGTGGCTTAAAGTAACAGGAACATTTTGTCACTCTGTTCTGGAGGCTTAGAAGTCTAAGGTGTGAGTAGGGCCATGCTTTCTCTGACAGCTCCAGGGGAGGACCCTTCCTTGCCTCTTCCAGCTTCTGGTGTTTTCCATTCCGTGTGTCTTCATATCATCGTCTTCTGTGTGTGTGTGTCTGTTTCTGTGTCCAGATCTCCCCTTTTCATAAGAACATCAGTAATACTGGATTAGGGCCAACGCGCCCCGCCCTTGTCTCCACATGATGTTTCATTCTGAAGTACTGGGCCTTAGCCGGTGTTAGGACTTTAACTTATCTTTTGAGGGAGATACAATTTAACCCATAACATATGGCTATAAATTTATTAAACTTACCTAGCTACATCCCTATTGATGAACATTTAGGTAGTCTACCTTTTAATTTAAAAATTATACTCAAGTGCTTGTTTTTACAGAGATATTCATTGCATCATTATTTATAGTAGGAAGTAACTCTAAGTAGCCTAGAGGTCCAGCAATAGGGGAATGTAAAATAATGTTGAAACATCCAGACAGTGGAATTATAAGTGAAGAAGACATGATAGAAAAGTATATGAGCACAAACTTATATTCTGGGTCACAACAGAGTAACTGGTACCAGAGTATAAGCAATAGAAAAATGTGGGGAAAATTTGAAACAGTTTGTTCTAGTCTTAGACAAAAGATTGCAAGGATTCTGATCCTTGAAAGGAGAGAACAAATGAGAGGGCTTTGTCACCTGGTTCTTCTTGGCCATGCCTCCTCCAGGGGCTTGAGGAACATGGTGGAGACTGGAACAAAGGGATGGAGAACAGCCACAGCCTGGCAGGGGCAGGGGAAGCATTCCTAGTGGCCCAAGGAAGGAAGGAAGCTGGCTTGCTGTAAGAATCACAGATCCATGAGAGGAAGCCAGCCTTTTCTAGTCAACACAGCTTTGCCCAAAGCCCAAAGAAAGCCCGTTTCTTTGCCCAAAGAAACGTCTCCCCTGGCCACAGAGCAGAGCAGCCAGCCTTCTACCTCCTGGAGGAGATGGACACAGGGCAGGCAGGGAGGGCTGTTGCAGGAGAGGATGAAAGTAGTTGTTTCTTGAATGAATAAGAGTGTGTCCAGGGAGGTGGTGTTGAAGATGGCCACAGTGGCCAGTATGGGGAGTCTGGGAGGCCAGGACCCCTCATTACCTCTGCCATAGGGCCAGTCTCCACTTGGCCCTGTGAGCATGGGCAGGGCTGCCCTAAATGTCATGCCAGGCACAGACACCCTTAGGGAAGATTTCAGTGGGTCCAGGGATGAGTGTTGGTACATCGATTAGGAGAGGGCAGCCTGAGGGAGTGGTGGCAGAGACCTCTCAGAATTGTAATCAGGGTCCCCAAGGTGAAGAGATGCTGGACCATCCCAAACTGGGAGAGGCCTCTGTTTTGGCAACCCTGAGTCCACCCTTGGTGGGCAGCTCACCCCTCATATACACAGACATGTGAATGGGCCTGCATACATACACAGGGATGTATGCTCAAGTAGATAACCACACACTGATGTGGCCTGCCCCAGCCCACACGCAGCACCACCCTCAGACTCTGGAGTTCCCCTCTCAAAGACCTGCCTCCAGTGTGCCTACATCTGAGGGTCTCCCCAGCAGGGCACAGGCAGGGTGACTGGACTGCTATGGGCCCTTGAGGGGTGGAAGGGGGTCAGGGAGGCTTGGGGAGGTGGGTGGGGAGGCAGGCTCTGCTGCAGTTCCTGCTGTTTGCCATCAGATCACACTGTGTGCTGAGAGTCAGGCATAGAACAAACTCTACAGACTCCCTTTCTTCCTGGAGGCATTTACTGGAGTAGCATAGGGGAATCAAGTACAGCTCAGCAATTTCATTGGATGGAGGAGACAAAAATCAGAGTGCAGCAAGACTGAGGTGCCTGGAATTTGGGGGCAGAACAATGCAGTTACATCTAGAAAGAACTCCAGAAATCTTCATAGGAGTTTCTTGAGTCTTAGGCTGAATACTAAGCTGTGCATGCCTAGGATGAGACTCCCTGAGGCCAAATACCAAAGAGACTGCTAACTGAACAACATGAGCTTACACAGGGTTGGAAAATATTTAAATTCCAAACAGTGGAAAGAACATAACACCTAGGGCTTTCACTGCAGATGCCAGAAGAGCCAGAAGAGATTAGCCCTAAATTAAAGGCTTCTCTAAGGCAACCCTACAAAGCTTACAAAACAAGTCTTGAAATGATCAAGCTGCTCTGTAGAAACTGCCAGAGAAAAACTAAGCACTCTTATAAAAAAGACAACAAAGTCTACACTCAACAATATGTTTAGTTATATGATGGATTGCTAGATGAGAGAAGAAGCAGAAAAATATGATCTGTAACCAAGAGAAAAATCAGACAGTTGAAACAAACCCAGAAATGATAGTGATGATGGAATTAGCAGGGGAAAATTAAAAACATTTTTTATAGATATGATTCAAGATTTTTTAAGAAAATACGAATACCAAAAGGAGGAAAAGTGAAGTATAAAAAGTAAATTAAAATTTAACATGAAAAATATCTTAGCTTAAGTGTAGATAAGAAAAGAAGAAAAAAGTTCAGTGAAATTGAACACAAAGCAATAGAGAATATCCAAACTCAAAGAAAGCTGGTTAAAAAAAAAAAAAAAAAGGAACACCAGAGGTATCCTGATATAAATACCAGGCAAAGACATAAGAAAAGAAAATTACTGAACAGTGTATCTCATGAGCATAGATGAGGATATTCTTTTTAAAAAATGTTAACAAACAGAACCTAACAGTGTATAAAAGGGAGGTTACTCCAAGAATGCAAAGTTGCTTTAAGATTGAAAATCAATATGCTTCTTCCTATTACCAGACCAGGAAAGAAAAGCAATCTAATCATCTCTATTGATGCAGAAAGGCAGACCATTGGCCACTGCCCATGAAAGCAGGGATTTTTACTACTATTCAATTTTTCTATCCTTGCTGGGAAAACAGTTTGCAGTTCCTTCTACAGAGGTGTTTTGGATTTTACCTTTTTTAGTCAGAGGGATGACCTTCCAAACAGGATGTCGTCTATTTACCTTGAAGTTGCTTTCCACAGCAACTCTTTGTTGGTTAGTGGAGCTCTTTGTTGGTTAGTGGAGAGCTCTTTGTTGGTTAGTGGAGAGCTGTTTATGTGCCACTGTCCAAGTGACAATAGAATCTGGCAGCTCCTTGTGCAGTTCCAAAGTCAGTACTAGTGAGAAAGATGCTCCCTTCTCATGAGTATCCCCTCCTTACATTCTACAGGTAGGATGACCCTGTGTAAGCGGATTCCATTATATCATTTAACTCTTCTGGGCATTGTCATCCCCATTAGAGTGTTTCTCTGACGTCACTCAAAAACACTGTGGCTCTTTCAGGTTTGAAGATCGTTGTTTGTCCTTCAGTCATAAGGGTAGCTTCAATTAATGTCAAATAGCAAGGTAGAAAATGCCCTTAAATGGAAATTCTTAGTCCAGAGTCCCAGTAGTCATCTCTGGTAGGCTCACAGGCTTTTGCCGTAACCCCCAGTCTGCCCTTCACATAGGACATCACACAGAGAATTTGTCCCTACTGGTCCTCCAGCTTCTGTTCCACACTGCATTGGCTAGGGCAGCCTTCCTCCCCATTTAGCATATCTAATTAACATTGCTTGAAAGAAGGATTTATAGGCTTTCTGTTTTATGATGTTAGGTAGGGAAAACATTCCCCAGTCAGTAAAATGTCCATCCTCATAATACAGTCAGATAAAAGAAATTCACATACTAATTCTCCTATAAACTTTTACCTTAATTCTGTTAATCCTTATATTCCTAACTGTAGCCTCCATTAGGACTTCATCCACAGATTTTAATCTTACAATACTGAGTAGGAGAGTGTTCCCCAGCCAGACATAATCCTTATTTCCATAAAATATTCAGGTAGAAGAGGCACAACTTCTTTCTAGAAAGTCTGTTTAAACATTCCAACTTTCATAATCCTATCAATCCTTACATTTTTATTTTCTCTCAGTCTAATTGTAGCCCACATCAGGGCTTCACCAGTGGGTTTTGGTAACTTCTCTACTTCTTGACTAAATTACCCACTCTTGTGCAAAATTCAATTCCTCAGAAAGGCGTCAAGCCAAGGAGTCCTGGCCTTTTGTCAGTGTTTGTCTTGAGTAGATGAAACAAATGCCAGTCAGGTTTGGATCCATCTCTAAATGCCATTGGTAACTTTAACCTTTAGTAACCATAGCTCTGACTATACAGACCTTTGTCGGCATGGTGATATCTCTGCTTTTTAATATGCTGTCTAGGTTTGTCATAGCTTCTCTTACAAGGAGCAAGTGTCTTTTAATTTCATGGCTGCAGACACGGCCTGCAGTGATTTTGGAACCCACAAAAAGAAAATCTGTCAGTTTCTACTTTTTCCCCATCTGTTTGCCATGAAGTGATAGGACCAGATGCCATGATCTTTGTTTTTTGAATGTTGAGTTTTAAGCCAGCTTTTTCACTCTCTTCTTTCACCTTCATCCAGAGGCTCTTTAGTTCCCCTTTGCTTTCTGCCATTAGAGTGATATCATCTGTATATCTGAAGTTGTTGATGCTTCTCTTGACAGTCTTTATTCCAGCTTGTCATTCATCCAGCCCAGCATTTCACATGATGTACTCTGCATATAAGTTAAATAGCAGGGTAGTAATATTCAGCCTTGATGTACTCCTTGCCCCATTTTGAACCAGTCTGTTGTTCCATGTCCAGTTCTTACTGTTGCTTCTTCACCAGCATACAGGTTTCTCAGGACGCAAGTATGATCCACATAGTCTGGCTTTAGCGTAGTCAGTGAAGTAGAAGTAGATGTTTTTCGGAAAATCCCTTGCTTTTTCTGTGATTCAGTGGATGTTGGCAATTTGATCTCTGGTTCTTCTGCCTTTTCTAAATAAATCCAGCTTGTACATCTGAAAGTTCTCTATTCACATACTAATGAAGCCTAGCTTGAAGGATTTTGAGCATTACCTTGCTATCATGTGAAATGAGTGCAGTTGTACAGTAGTTTGAGCATTCTTTGGCATTGCCTTTCTTTGGGACTGGAATGAAAACTGACCTTTTCCAATCCTATGGCTACTGCTGAGTTTTTCAAATTTGCTGATGTGTTGAGTGCAGCACTTTTAACAGCATCATCTTTTAGTATTTGAAATAGCTCAGCTGGAATTCCATCACCTCCACTAGCTTTGTTCGTAGTAATACTTCCTAAGGCCCACTCGACTTCACGTTCCAGGATGTCTGGCTCTAGGTGAGTGACCATACCATCATGTTTATTTGGGTCATTAAGACCTTTTATGTATATTTCTTCTTGTATTCTTGCCACCTCTTCTTAATCTCTTGTGCTTCTCTTAGGTCCTTGCTGTTTTTGTCCTTTATTTTGCCCATCTTTGCATGAAATATTCCTTAGTATTTCCAATATTCTTGAAGAGATCTCTAGTCTTTCCCATTCTGTTGTTTTCCTCTTACTTCTTTGCATTATTCATTTGCAGAAGACTCTCTTATTTCTCCTTGCTGTTCTGTGGAACTCTGCATTCAGTTGGGTTTATCTTTCCCTTACTCCTTTGCCTCTCACTTCTTTTCTTTTCTTAGCTATCTGTGAGGCCTCCTCAGACAACCACTTTGCCTTCTTGCATTTCTCTTTCTTTGGGATGGTTTTGGTCACCGCCTCCTGTACAGTGTTATGAATCTCCGTCTACAGTTCTTCAGGCACTCTGTCTAGCAGATCTAATGCCTTGAATATATTCTTCTCCTCTGCTGTATAATCATAAGTGATTTGATTTAGGTCATACCTGAATGGCCTAGTAGTTTTCCCTACTTTCTTCAATTTAAGCCTGAAATCTACAATAAGAATCTGATGATCTGAGCCATGGTCAGCTCCAGGTCTTGTTTTTGCTGACTGCATAGAGCTTCTCCATCTTCAGCTACAAAGAATATAATAAATCTGATTTCAGTATTGACTGTCTGGTGATGTCCATGTGTAGAGTTGTCTCTTGTGTTGTTGGAAGAGGGTGTTTGATATGACAATACTCTGTTAGCCTAATCCCTTGAATTTATTTGTCACCTCCACTGTATTGGGTCAAAATGTTTTCAAGTCATATGTCTGATAAAGTGCTTGTGTTCAAAATATATCATGTACTCTGAAAACTTATGATAAGAAAACAAAATGAGTAAAAAAAAAAAAAGAATGGACAAAAGAGTTGAATAGTCTCTTCAAAGATTTACAGATGACAGGGGGACTTCCCTGGTGTCCTATGGTTAAGAATCTGCCTTGCAATGCAGAGGATGCAGGTTCGATCCCTGGTTGGGAAAGGAAGAGCCTCCATGCCACAGAGCAACTAGCCTGTGTGCTGGAACTGCTGAAGCCTGCATGGCGCAACTAGAGATCCGTGCATCACAACAAAAGATCCCGCGGGACACAACGACCTGACACAGCGTAATAAATAATAAATAAATAAATAAATACAAGATTTACGGATGGCAAGTATACACACATGAAAAGATGCCCAACATCATTAGGATATATGTATAGATCAATGCAATGGAATTGAGAGTTCAAAACTAAACCCATTCATCTATGGCCAAATGATTCTTGACAAGGGTGCCAAGACAATTCAGTGGGAAAAGAACGTGTTTTTCAGCCAATCGTGCTGAGAAAACTGAGTAGGAGAAGGCAATGGCACCCTACTCCAGTACTCTTGCCTGGAGAATCCCATGGACGGAGGAGCCTGGTGGGCCGCAGTCCATGGGGTCGCAAAGAGTCGGACACGACTGAGCAACTTCACTTTCACTTTTCACTTTCACTTTTCACTTTCCTGCATTGGAGAAGGAAATGGCAACCCACTCCAGGGTTCTTGCCTGGAGAATCCCTGGGACGGGGGAGCCTGGTGGGCTGCCGTCTATGGGGTCACACAGAGTCAGACACGACTGAAGCAACTTAGCAGCAGCAGGCAAAAATCTACATCGCAGAAATTAGAACAGTGGTTGCTTGGGATGAGAGGTGCAGGGGAGATTGACTGCAAAGGTGCACAAGGAAACTTATTTTGTTGTTGAAAATATTCTATATCCTGATTGTGTTGGTGGTTACACCAGTGTATCTGTTGTTCTTGTTCAGTATCTCCTGGAGTTTGCTCAAATTCATGTCCAATGAGTCGGTGACATTATCCAACCATCTCATCCTCTGCCTCATGTAACTGTAGATTAAATTGGGTGTATTTATGGCATGTAAATTAGACTTTAATAAATATGACTAAAACTAAAAAATTTAAAAGACATATGTACAGTAAATTCCCTGGTGTTCCAGTGGTTAGGACTCTGTACTTTAACTACTGAGGTTCCTGTTTCAATCCCTGATTGGGGAACTAAAATCCCACAAGCCAAATAGCACAGCCCTCTCCCTACCCCTACCCCCTCAAAAAAGCATGTGTGCAAAAAAAATATTTTTTTAAGTTTTAAAAATGTTTTATTTATTTAGGCTGCATTGGGTCTTCTGTTGCGCGCCAGCTTTTTCTGGTTAAAGCAAGCAGGGCTACTCTTTAGCTGCTGTGCTCAGGCTTTCCATTGCCGTGGTTTCTATTGTTGTAGAGCATGGGCTCTAGGGTGCAAGGGCTAAGTTGCCTCAGGGCATGTGGAATCTTCCCAGACCAAGGATCAGAACCTGTGTCCCCTGCATTGGCAGGCAGATTATCAACCATTGGACCACCAGGGAAGTCCAAAAAAAATTTTTTTTAAATAATGAACATTGGCATATACAATATGACTGCAATTAAAATTATTTTTTAAACGTTGGAAATGAATTAAAGTACCTATCTTACCCACGTTTTGGGGTCAAAGATTTTCTGGACTGCCTGTCTTATGATTTATATATATATATTATAATATATATATAATGTTATGAATGTTGTCTATGGCCTATATGTGAGTCCTGTAGTGTTGTGTAACATCATCGCAGAGACATTTATCAAGCTCTAACTTATGTTAATGGGCAATAATAAAACAGCTTAAATTTAAGCGAATAAATAAAAATTGTTCCACAAAAAAGGCAGTAAAGTGTTTTAAGGAAAGCTCTTTCTCCTGTTTTCTTTCAGCCTCAAGGTACTGCAGCATGCTGATTGAGGAAGGAGGGTTGCAGCATTTATACAACATCAAAGAACATGAACAGACTGATCCCCACGTCCAGCAGATTGCTGTGGCCATTCTGGACAGCTTAGAAAAACACATTGTACGCCATGGGAGGCCACCTCCCTGTAAAAAGCAGTCCCAGGCCAGACTAAATTGATAGCCATAGGTAATTGGATAATGGAGTCACAGAAATTCTTTTTGTGATAAGTTCACTTGGAATAGCTTACCCTCTGTGATGTTTTAGGGGTTTCTATGATAAGAGTCATAAGATGAGTATGGGATTGACAATGTATAGTACTGCCCATGTGAACAGTCTCTGATTTGTCTTGTGATTTTTAACTTATTAGGCAAGAAGGGTCTCTTCCTTCATCATTGCCTTTTAGGAAGATTTCCACATCTTTCAGTGTTTGAACTTAACTGTGCTTAAAATTCTACAGTTTTATGATGAAGTTTGCACGAACCCTTAGGCCAGACTTTTCTGATTTTAAAGTCCCTTCCAATCAATTTGCAGCTTCAGATAAGCTGTTAACTTGATTGCTGGCACTGCTTCAGTTGTAAATTTTATACTGCTTCTGTATAAAATGCTTTTATTCTCTGTTTGTGTATCTTTTATAAGATGTCCTTCTTAGTGTGAAAGAATGGAAATCTGAGTCCTACCCTTGTGAAAGCTACTTACTGGCTAGTGCCAGGATGGCTGGCAGAAAATACATTAAAAACTACTAAGGGAGAATAGAGGTTAGGAACTGGGAAAAGGCCTGCTCTTGAGGTATTTTTAAACTGGGACTGGCTAATCTTCTGGAACCCACCTCTCCTAAGACATTGAGCAGTAGCTTGTTCTTCATATTAATTCTTGGAGATGTGGACTGCTGCTTCCTATACAGATTGCAGGTTACTCTCTAGAAATATTTCCCCAAGCTACCATGGTGTAAAATATTACAGCATTCTGTGTTAGAGATTAATTAACTGTCTGAATCTCTTTATGTCATATTGTTGTGAAAAAAATGGTCTCTTGCTAAAACTGACTGTTCTTTTCTATTTCAAAGTCTTTTTGTTCGGTGGAATAGAGACCATATATGGTGTTAACCTGCTCACTTAAAATAATAATTAACAATAGTAAATTTTGCCACAAGAAGTTAATTTTCTTTTGTTTCAAAATATATGTATCTTAATGTTTTCATGTTAGGGAAAGATATCCACGTCTCACTGCCAAAAATAAATAAGAATTAGATGATTGTTAAATGTAATGATTCTAGTTGCAGTGCAGAAAAGGAAGTATTTTGTGATAGATTGTTTTTTAGACAGTTTTCTTTAGGAGAGTTGTTATAGTATAGTAAAGAATCAATTATCAATAATGGCAGTTGGGAGGCAGCAAGTCACCAAGAGAGTTATTTTCCATTTTAAATTTCAGTTTGTGAATAAGGTTAACCTGCAGTCTTAGATAACTGCATTTTTTTCATAGATGGCCAGAATGTTTTCAATAGAGATTTTAAATGGTACATTTAAATCATTGTGATCATTCAGAAGCATTTTTATTTAGAAAGGAGCTGGCTTATTAGTATGCTGTTAATATTTTGACATACATGTTTCATACCATTATCACAATAATCATACTTGAATTATTTGGTACTCCTTTACAGAAATAAAAACTAAAAGAAAATAGGTATTTAGAATCACTAAAAACCATTTTAAATTGTGGGTTAATTCTGATTCAAGGAATTTTTATAGCTGTAAGATAAATTTTCACAGGTTAAATATTTCAGAGGAAATGGAAAATTCTTTTTAAAATGTCCCCTTTTCCTGGGTTTTAAATACCTAAGGCAAAATTTCAAAAATAGGATGTCCTACAATAGCTTAGAAGTTGCTAGCTCTGTGGACCATTTCCAGGTCTTCTGGCTTGCGTAGTTAAGGAACAGCCTGTTTGAGAAGTTTGGCTTCAAGTTTCTGTTGTATCCTACTTAAAACAAAAGTACATGCTCCTTGTAGGCAAATTCTAGGTTTTTGTCTTTATAAGTTGTTTTCAAATATGGCTAAAAATGTTGGACATGACTAAGCAACTTTCACTCATTCATATATAAATTATGAGGTGTAACTGGCCTGTCTTTTAAGGTAGAATCTGTTCGGCCTCCTGTTTGCATTTGTACACCAGAATGTAATGGAACTTGGTGCCTTCAAGGGTTACCTCTTCAGTGGGTTAGAGGTGCTGTTTCAAGCACAATTTAGACTAGGGTTGAACCACTCATTGTTCAAATCATTGGTGCACTCAGATATTGCAAATTATCACTACGTCAGTCCACAAACAATAAGGTTTAAACCTACTAAAGGAAATGGAATTAGACTTTTTAGACTATAATGATGCATGTTGTTATCAATGAGTAAAACAAGAGCAGTCTAAAAGCAAAAATAATTTAGGTATATCATTCTTCCCATCAAGTAAGTTTTGCTGTTCTCTTTATACTCTAAAAAATCATTTTGTCCTTTTGTAGTTGAAAAGAAACATAAATCAAGTAGTAATAAGTTACTTTACTCTCTGGTCAAATACTCAGTGGCTACTGATCTTAGTTGAGAATTAAAAAAATCATATCAGACTCACAGACCCAGGAATTGACCTTAAGTGTTGCTGCTTCTCACTCCTGGACAGAAATGCTATTTAGTGGCACTAGTCAATTTAAGTGAATGACCCAGGTGGAGATGAATCCCACAAGGCAACTGTAGAAATTTAATTTCATATCTTTGGTTTGCAAGCTTCCAAAGAATCAAGGATTCATGTTTTAAAACATTGGTCCTGAATATCCAGCCTAGGGAGTTAATCTTGC
This sequence comes from Bison bison bison, assembly GCF_000754665.1. Taxonomy (NCBI): domain Eukaryota; kingdom Metazoa; phylum Chordata; class Mammalia; order Artiodactyla; family Bovidae; genus Bison; species Bison bison. The sequence continues at coordinate 2,952,674 of NW_011494816.1, read as the reverse complement.
TGGTGGGACCTTTTGAGTTGGCCCTTTTTCTCCCCAGTGAGTCATTTGGCTGTATTTTAAATTATGCATTGCTCAGGATAGTATTGGGCCATCTTCTAGATCTTTGGGACACATTTTGATGAAAACATATTTTGTTTCACTGTGTGCTGAATTAGGGTAGAATCAATTAATAAACCTTGGTTTTGGCTTAGTGCTTTAGAATGTCTGACATTCTTCCTCCCCCTGTGCTCCACCCCTTAGGAAACACTGTGCAGCAGTACCCAAGGTTGAAAAAGAGGTCCTGAGTAGCCAGGAAATAAACTTGCTGTATTGTATATGTTGAAACCTACCCTTCTCCTGCCCTCTAATAGTATGTTTACATTATTTGGTTATTGTGCAACTTTTATCTTGAGATAAACAGTATTAAACTGAAGGTGTAAGTTAAAGGCAGTGTCATACTGTCAGCTGATGTGGGCAGTTTTATCTGCATGTTACTTTTTTGGGGACTTTATATGGCTAGGGTTTCCAAGTAGTGTTCTGAGACAACTTACAGAGAGGTTTGCAAACTTATGGTTTCCCTCTGAAATCCACTGTAGCATTGGATATTGAGTATTTAAACGTTACCATCCGCTTTGTATTGACACATTTTTCATTTTTTTGTGTTAACTCATGAACTGTTTATTTAAGTAATAATGCAAATCCAAGCTTCATCCAATGATGAAAATAGCAGTATGATAGAAGATTTTGCTGAGTGTGCTTAAAATGCATAATGGCTTTATCTTCTTTAGTATTTCATAGATTTTGCATGACATGTACACTCCTAATTATGCATTCTGTGGTTTCCAAATCTTAACTGAAGACATTCAATGTTAACCTAAGAAAGAGCTTTCTCTGCCTGTTTTTACCCTCCCCCAGTGTTTTTAATAAATTATGGGAAAATCAATGCTATTTCTCATTTTCTGGATGAAGCAAAGCTCTGCTGGAGAGCACAACCTGACTGTATAGCTAGACAGAATGGCTGTTAAGAATATTTAGAAAATCCAAATATATCAAATTATGAGAAATAATAAATAATTCATTAATAATATGTGCTTAATTTTTGAAGTTACTTTGGAAAATTGTTCAAATTGGGTTCTTTTAAGCTTATTTTAATCAGCTTAGAAGCAAGAAGCTACTTAGCTAATGAAAGCTGTGACATACTTCATAAAAGCAGGAAATTCTTGAGAGCATTTAATAATGGGAGGATGTTATGTCAAGATTTATACTCTCAGATAACCTGTAAGAATAAAATTTTAAATCCCTGACTTTTGTAGCATTCCCACTGTCAAATTCTCACTGACTTGTGAGTGTGGAAAAAGGTATCTTTTGCTTGAATTCTGGTAGAAGAGTTCAACTCTTTTCAAAAGATATGAAAAATTCATTGGAAAATACGTATACATTTCAAAGTCTCTCAGTTATCTGGACTGAAGGCACTGTTCTCACTGTGGCCAGATGAATGGGAGGGTCCTGTACCTGAATCATGCTATATATTAAATCAGGACATCGTTAGGTATTAATGTTGTGTGTACAGATTTTTGTTTGGGGTTGTTATTTTTTTTTTTTGCTTAAATAAATGTTACAAATTTTATGTAAAGTGCGTCTTGTCTATATTTATTCTAGACATTTGCTTTCAAATTTAAAACTAAGGCAGATTCCTTGGTCATCCACTTATAACAATTGCTTTCTCAATTGGCTTTCTCAAAGGCCAGTGATTTTACTGCAAAAATTTCCAGTGTTTTTTTTTTGTTTTTTTTTTTCAGGACCTGGAACTCCATTCATTCATTTCATTAAATTCCCACGCTAGGTGCTGTTTGGGCTTTCCTGGTGGCTCAGACAATAAAGAATCTGCCTGCAATGCAGGAGACTTGGGTTTGACCCCTGGGTCATGAAGATCCCTTGGAGAAGGGAATGGCTACCCATTCCAGTATTCTTGCGTGGAGAATTCCATCGACAGAGGAGCCTGGCGGGCTACAGTCCAGGAGGTCACAAAGAGTAGGACATGACTGAGCAACTAACACAAACACAGGTACTGTTCATGTGTTGGAACTTACATAAGTCCTTCAGAGAATTTATAGTTTTGTCGAGAAGAGGAAGTAGTAAACAGATAAATATTACATAACACAGACCACTCCACAGTATTTGTTGTAGAGCCACAGAAACTATACCTAATCAAGACTGGGTTCCCATCAGACAGCCCAAGAACACTTCTAAAGAGCATATCTGAGTTGATAGTCATTCACACAACTGTTGAGATAATTAACTGGCATTATTGTTTAAGTCCATTTAGTGAGGGAGGCTACCAAAAAACAAAGTATTATTAGGAACTGCCCACCCTGGCCAGGCACCATAGTAACCATTTGCATGAGTGATTTTATGACAGGAGGTCCTAGTAAGGAACATGGAACTAATAAGCCACCACAACCAGAAGAGTTTGGGAAAAGTCAAAAGGGGATACCATGTATCAGACCACCTCCCAGAATCCTCATTGGCATCCATCGTGGCTGAGCAATGTGTGCGCCACCAGGAAGGAATCAGAGTGACTGGCCAAAGACAACCCGGAAACTAATTCCATCACCAAAAACCCGAGACTCTGAGCTACGTGGCAGAACAGTTCTCCCAGATTCCTTTACCCTACTGTTCTCCACCCGGGTGCCCTTTTAATAAAATCTGCTTTGTCAGCACGTGTGTCTCCTTGGACAATTCTTTTCCATGTGTTAGACAAGAGCCCACTCTAGGGCCCTGGAAGAGGTTCTCCTTCCTGCAACAATATAAGAAGCCCATGACCAGGAAGAGTCCTTAATAACTTTAGTTTCAGAAACCTCATTTTATAATTGAAGAAACTAAGTCTTAGGGAAAATCGTTGTTTTTCAGTTGCTAATTCATGTCTGATTTTCTGTGACCCCATGGACTGCAGCACACCAGGCTTTCCTGTCCTTCACTATCTCCTGTAGTTTGCTCAATAATTTAAGAACTCATCATCATTCAGTGATGCTATCCAACCATCTCATTCTGTTGTCCCCTTCTCTTTCTGCCCTCAGTCTTTCCCAGCATCAGGGTCTTAATGCTGTTGCCCAGATCACACAGCAAGTCAGTGACAAACTTTGCACGTCTGTTCTTACTTCCAAATTTACAATCCAATGGTTCCTCTCTCCCCCATTAGTGCAATAATAGCATGAGATTGCTTAGCTCTTAGACAATTGTGATTAAGCATCAAATGAATGGTACAGAAAAGAATGCACCAAATGGTCGTAAGTGGACATTGACTGTCCTTACTGATGGTGTAGGGCAGCATTAGTGTTTAGATGCCATAGAATTGTTGAATGGTCACTAGAAATACTACTGCTTCACTGATACACAAACGTGAGATTAGATGTATTAGAGTGATAGGGTTTTTTAAAATATTTTATTTATTTTTATTTACTTGGCTGTGCTGGGTCTTAGTTCCAGCTCTTGGGATCTTCGATCTTTGTTGGGGCATGCAAGTTCTTTAGTGGCTGCATGGGGACTCTCAGTTATAGCATGTGAGATCTAGTTCCCTGACCAGGGGTGGAACCCAGGCCCCCTGCACTGGGAGTGTGGAATCTTAGACACTGAACCACCAGGAAAGCCACCTTTAAAAGTAGTTTTTAAAATAATTTTTGTAATAAGTATTAGCTTTTCTTAACCCCTCATTGTCTCTTCAATAATTCATTCAATACTAACATGGTATCACTATGGGCCACACATACTGAGGAAGATAAATACCTTTGGACAATATTTAACCAAACAAGTTGTTAAGCTGTGTTGTCTATAGCCAACCTTCAAAAAGAAAAAAAGCAAGACTTTCTCCATTCTCCCCTCTCCCTTACCCTTTCTAGCAGTTTTTATTATGTAGATTGGCCCAGTCTCTTGCTAAATTTAAATTCTTTTCTCCTGAGTTGTCTTTCTACTTCCTGTTCCCTATTCTTAATCTGCATTGTAAGAATCCAATGAACACCTCCGAGTAACTGCATAACTCTTCAAATTGAGAGGAGTGGGTGAATATCAGAAACCATGAGCACTCACATTAATCATTTTTTGTCTTTTTATAATTTAAGATTCTAATGCAGTCTGAAAATTAAGCCTATAAAAGCAAGTCACAGGGTGGGAGTATCGACACGCAGCTCTTGACTTCTAGAAGCAGCCTTTGGAGCAGGTTTGTGGAAATGATACCAGATTTTGCAGATGAGTGGCTTGTTCCTATGCATTCAGTAAGACAGCTGTTTAAAATCATCATGCAGTGACTCAAAAACTGTCAATAAAGGACTGTCTCTCCTAGACTGTGATGTGACTATAAGAGTAAAGAACAACAACAAAAAACCTCAGCTCTCCTATCACTTTACATCAATACACATTATAAAAGGAACCATTTTCAATGACAAAGCTAGAATGTGATTGTCATATTTCAATATAGGAGTTATCAAACACATGTTCTACCTAATTCTTGGTTTCATCAATTCAGTCTAAAATAAAGCCCTTCAAAACTGGAAATAGTATGAATAATGAGACAAGTACTGTATTTAACCCTCAAACATGTTGTAAGGGAAGAGAATTACTCCTTACTTTATAAATAAGGGGAAGCCTAATGATATGACTTGTCTCATATCACATATATAGAAAGTAATTTGTAAATTAAACCTAGATACTGTTTTAATACCAGCTTCCCCACTCTTTGAAGAATCTTTGCTGCTTTGTACAGTCTCAGTAGCGATACCTTTGAATTAAAAAGACAAATGTGGGATTTCCCTGGTGATCCAGTAAGTAGCTAAGAGTCCAGGCTCCCAATGCAGGGGGCCCAAGTTTGATTCTTGGTCAGGAAACTAGATCTCGCTTGCCACAACTAAGAGTTCGTATGCTGCAACTTCAGATCCCACAGGCCTCAAGCCTCAATGAAGATCAAAGATCCTGTGTAATGCAACTAAGACCTGGCACAACCAAATGAATAAAAGTTTTTTTTAAGACATGTATAATCAAAAAAGTCCTCTGAAACTGGTTCATGAAATAAACTACATTATTGTTTGTGGATACTAGCAATGGATTTAAAGAATCTTCTATTTTAAAGACCTATGGGAACAGATCAACTATGTGATTTGGAGTCAATCAATTACCACTGTGCCAAATTCTATTGTAAGAAGGGTATAATTTCAAATAACACTAGTTTTCAGTACATTCTGATGATTGACTTAGAATTCCATATATCCAGAAAATACATACCGGAAATACATATGCTAAGCATTTTTTGATGTATACTTTTCCAGCTGAGCCTTGCAACAGCCTTGTAAAGAAGATAATTATGACATTCATGGGTAAGGAAATTGTGAGGTATGAAATAACTTTGCCAGGTTCATAGGTTATGAAGTTTCAGAGTCACACATAAGATTTAAGTCTATCAAACTCTGAAATCTATGCTCTTAAACACTGTGCTATAAAGGGGAAAATCAATTTAACCATTCAGGACAATCTCAAATCTCATTTAAACATTAAGGCCATTCCCACTCACACTTTGGCCTCTCTCAAAGGATGGAACCCATTGACAGTTTTCCAAGTTTATGATTTGCAATCTCACTGGCCCTTAGCATCATTATTGTAGTGTCTCCTACAATAAAACATAAGCCTTTTACAACTTAGGGAGAAAATTTCCTCCCCAAAGTAATAGGGCTAAAGAGACCAAGAAACCACCACACTGATACAGATAGAGATTACTTAAATGTGAAAATATCTGAACATGCCTTATCTAACTAGTATGGAGCTTTAGAAGAGTCACCTGCCACAGACCTCATTTGTATGGAGGTCTCCAATCAAAGGGGCACTGACCTTGAGCACTGCTGCTGCTGCTAACTCACTTCAGTTGTGTCCAACTCTGTGCAACCCCATAAACGGCAGCCCACCAGGCTCCCCCGTCCCTGGGGTTCTCCAGGCAAGAACACTGGAGTGGGTTGCCATTTCCTTCTCCAATGCATGAAAGTGAAAGTGAAGTCACTCAGTCATGTCTGACTCCTAGTGACCCCATGGGCTGCAGCCTACCAGGCTCCTCTGTCCATGGGATTTTCCAGGCAAGAGTACTGGAGTGGGGTGCCATTGACTTCTCCGTTGAGCACTGAGACATTTCCAAATAATTGTATAAACAACTCTCATCAGAACCTCCCATCCTTTGAAGCTCTAAACCAACTCCCCTGTCGTATTAAGCCAGTATGTAAACCTTTCCCCACAGCTGTTCCAGGAGTTAGTTTCTATGTAGGTTATTCCCATGTGTGTAATAAAATTTCCCCTTGTTTACCTACTGTCAGTCAATTTATAGGTCTCCTGCCACCTCCAACAATCGGACCTAAGTTGGTAGAGGAGTTTCTCCTCTCATAAGCCTTCACAATAAGTTCACTAAAAAAAAATGTTAAAACTAATAAACACGGAGAGAGAATGTTGGAATAAAGGACAGTACTTTAAATGGATGCATGTAGTTTTATATGTATCACTTGCCCTTATTTTACTCATTTTCTGCCCACCTGTGATAGAGACAAAAAGAGTCTTTTTGGATGGGCCTTAGAGAATAATTTCCTTAATTTCGTTTCCCTGGAGTGGTTTGTCTTTCTTCAAGTTCACTACTTCAGTGTGTTACCTTTTACTAATCAAATTAGCAAAGAGGGAGACTGGGGCTTCCCAGAGGGCTCAGTGGTAGACTTCCTGCCAATACCTGAAGAGATGTGGGTTTGATCCCAGGGTGGAGAAGACCCCCTGGAGGAGAACGTGGCAACCCCGCTGCAGTATTCTGCCTGAAAAATCCCATGGACAGAGGAACCTGGCGTGCTACAGTCCAGAACTCACAGAGTCGGACAAGACTGAGTGACTGAGCACAGAGGGAGACTAGTCAAGAGGGAGATCTCAGAACTCCAGGCTGCCCCTCCCTAAATACAGGAAGCCTTTTCTTTAGGGCCATTGATACTTTGTACTGCTCTGTGATTCCAGTTCCTTTATTTTCTAAGCAGGCTCTTCCTATAGTAATACAGGTTTTACTGCTGATCACTACAATAAGAAAAATAAACCAAAGCTACAGACATGGATAAGACAAAGACTTAATAGCTAGTCTTTGTGTTTTTGATGCCCAGAAAGCGACAGTTGCTAAAAGTCTCAGAGCTTCAAATGACCCTTTTCCTTAGAAATTATCCTGTCTACTAGAAAGCACAAAACTGACACAGGCAGTGTTGATCTCTTAGTTTTTGAAATTCGGTAAGTTTGGTATTCCAGAAGAGGAAGTGAAGCTCACAGGGTACTACCCAAAGGTAAGGTGGAGATGGACTCTGAATTCAGGCTTTTTTGACATCAGAGCTCATGATCTTTCCCCTGTATTTCATGCCAGTTGTTGTTGAGCAGCTCAGTCGTGTCCAACTCTTTGTGACCCCATTGACTACAGCATGCCAGGCTTCCCTGTCCTTCACCATCTCCCGGAGCTTGCTCAAACTCATGTCCATTGAGTCAGTGATGCCATCCAACCATTTTGTCCTCTGTCGTCCCCTTCTCCTGCCTTCAATCTTTACCATGCCAACATAGCTAAAGAAAATTTACAAAGTTCTTAAAGAAATCCAACCATGATCTAAAGAATCTTGACTATAGTTTTCTCATTTCATTGCAGAAGTTTAATTTCTTAAGACTTTCCAATTTATCTGTTCCTGCACTATCCTTTGCCCATTCTTCAGAGTTGTCAGGAAAAGGGAGGGGAATGTCAGGGAAGGGCTCTCTAAAGGAAGTGAGGTCTCAGTGAAATCTGAAGGATTAATACGAATTACTTAGAAGGGGGAGGTAGCATGGACAACAATGAATGTGCCAAAGTACAAGTCTAGAACTGAAACAATTTCGCTATATGATGTTAAAATGAGAATGCAAAGTGAAATGAAAGTGTTCGTCACTTGTATCTGACTCTTCGCCACCCCATGAACTATAGCCCACCAGGCTCCTCTGTCTATGGAATTCTCCAGGAAAGAATACTGGAGTGGATTGCCATTCCCTTCTCCAGGGAATCTTCCCAACCCAGGGATCAAACCCAGGTTTCCTGTATTGCAGGCAATGTCTTTACTATCTGAGCCAGAATACTAATAATTTAAACTAGAGATACAACCAGGAGCCAGATCATGAGGATGATCTAAGCCATCCTAAGAAGTTTGGGTTTTATTCTGAGGACAATGGGGAGACATGAAAGTGTTTTAAACTGGGGAGAAACATCATCAGATTTGTGTTTAGGTAGAATACTCATTTTAGGTGCGTAAAAGATTGGTTGGGATGGGTCTGGTAATGGATCAGTTCGGAGCATAAATCATCAGAAATTATTGAAGTGGAAAACTGGAGACTAGGTAGGGGATGGATATCGGAGAAGGCGATGGCACCCCACTCCAGTACTCTTGCCTTGAAAATCCCATGGACGGAGGGGCCTGGTGGGCTGCAGTCCATGGGTCGCTAGGAGTCAGACACGACTGAGCGACTTCACTTTATTTTTTCACTTTCATGCATTGAAGAAGGAAATGGCAACCCACTCCAGTGTTCTTGCCTGGAGAATCCCAGGGACGGGGGAGGCTGGTGGGCTGCTGTCTATGGGGTCTCACAGAGTCGGACACGACTGAAGCGACTTAGCAGCAGCAGCAGCAGGGGAGGAAGGGCAGGAAGCACAGTTTATGACAAAAATTTGTTCTTCCCTAAGTAGTTGCAACCTTGCCTCTGATTTTGGAGACAAACTTCCTTTTACAACTACAATTGATTTTTTCCAGGTAGCCATTACACTTTTTTTTTTCCCCCCAACAAATAATACTGGCTACCTTCTGTAAGTTAGGCACTATTATTTTTAGTCACTAAGTTGTCTGACCCTTTTGCAATCCCATGGACTGTAGCCCACCAGGCTCCTCTTTCCAAGGGATTTCCCAGGCAAGAACACTAGTTCAGTTCAGTTGCTCAGCTATGTCTGACTCTTTGCAACCCCATGGACCACAGTATACCAGGCTTCCCTGTCCATCAGCAACTCCCAGAGCTTGCTCAAACTCATGTTCCGTCGAGCAGGTGATGCCATCCAACCATCTCATCCTCTGTCGTCCCCTTCTCTTCCTGCCCTCAATCTTTCCCAGCATCAGGGTTCCTTCCAATGAGTCAGTTCTTCGCATCAGGTGGCCAAAGTACTGGAGTTTCAACTTCAGCATCAGTCCTTCCAATGAATATTCAGGACTGATTTCCTTTAGGATGGACTGGTTGGATCTCCTTGCAGTCCAAGGGACTCTTAAGAGTCTTCTACAACACCACAGTTCAAAAGCATCAATTCTTTGGCTCTCAGCTTTGTTTATAGTCCAACTTTCACATCCATACATGACTACTGGAAAAACCATAGTTTTGACTAGATGGATCTTTGCTGGTAAAGTAATGTTGCTGCTTTTTAATATGCTGTCTAGGTTTGGCATAGCTTTTCTTCCAAGGAGGAAGCATCTTTTAATTTCACGGCTGCAGTTACCATCTGCAGTGATTTTGGATTCCTCCAAAATAGACTGGGTTGCTATTTCCTTTTCCAGGGGATATTCCTGACCCAGGGATCAAACTTGCATCTCCTGTATCACAGGTTAATTCTTTACCACTGAGCCACCAGGGAAGTCCCTTGGCACTATTTTACACCTGGGTATAACAAAGTCTTTTCCCTCATGTTAGTTCAGTTCAGTCATTCAGTCATTCAGTCATGTGCAACTCTTTGTGACCCCATGCACTGCAGCACACCAGGCTTCCCTATCCATCACCAACTCCTGGAGCTTGCTCAAACTCATGTCCATAGAGTCAGTGATGCCATCATCATCCTCTGTAATCCCCTTCTCCTCCTGCCTTCAAACTTTCCCAGCCTCAGGGACTTTTCCAATGAGTCAGTTCTTCACATCAGGTGGCCAAAGTACTGGCACTTCAGATTCAGCGTCAGTCCTTCCAATGAAGACTCAGGACTGATTTCCTTCAGGATTGACTGGTTTGGTCTCCTTGCAGTCCAAGGGCCTCTCAAGATTCTTCTCCAACACCACAGTTCAAAAGCATCAATTCTTTGGTGCTCAGCTTTCTTTATTGTCCAACTCTCACATACATACATGACTACTGGAAAAACCATAGCTTTTGATGGACCTTTGCTGGCAAAGTGATATCTCTTCTTTTTAATATGCTGTCTAGGTTGATCACAGGTTTTCTCCCAAGGAGCCAGCATCTTTTAATTTCATGGCTGCAGTCACCATCGGCACTGATTTTGGAGCCCCCCAAAATAAAGTCTGTCACTGTTTCCATTTTTTCCCCATCTATTTGCCATTAAGTGATGGAACTCGATGCCATGACCTAATTTTTTTGAATTTTGAGTTTTAAGGCAGTTTTTTCACTCTCCTCTTTAACTTTCATCAAGAGACTCTTTAGTTCTTCTTCACTTTCTACCATAAGTGTGGTATCATCTGCATACCTGAGGTTATTGGTATTTCTCCCAGCAATCTTGATTCCAGCTTGTGCTTCATCCAATCTGGCATTTCACATGATGTACTCTGCATAAAAGTTAAATAAGCCTTACTGATAAGGCAATATTTGAGCTAAAATTTGAAGGAAGTAAGAGAGATATCCATGAATATAACAAGCAGTCCAATGGTGCTGGAGTAGAATAAATAAAGGAGAGAATGGCAGAAGATGAAGCAAGAGAAGGGCATGGAAAGAACAGATTATGTAGAACCTTGGAAAACACCATCCTTATGAATCTTTATATTCTGCCTGAGATGGGAAGCTATTGGAGGATTTGGGGTAGAGGATGACATGATGTTTAAAGTGATCACTCTAGTTGCTATGTTGGGAAGAGATTTTAATGGAACAAGCCTGAAAGCTGGGGAACCAGACAGGAGGATAGACAGGAGGATATTGTAAGAATCCAAGTTGGTTCTGACAGGGGCTTGGACCAGGTTAGCAGGTGGGAGAGATAAGAGATAGTCCTTGGATATATTTTAAAGACAGAGTCGATAGGATTTCCTAACAGATAGGATATTGGATATAAGAATAAAAGAGGAGTTAAAAATTATTTCCAAGGTTTTGTCACAAGCAACAGAAAGGAAGGAGTTGCCATATACTAAAATAGGAAAAGCAGATTAGGGTAAGGACAACAGGAGTTTACTTTTGGACACATTAGGCTATTTTGATAACCAGGTGTATATGTTGAATAAACCACTGAATGTATCACTCAAGTTCAAAAGCAGGGTACAGTCTAGACATAAAACATGGATATATCAGCATATAAATTTCTTTTAAAGTTATGAAACTAGACAAAATTACCACAAGGAAGAGAGATTGGATAGGGAAGACATATACAAGTACAGAGTCTTGGGGGTACACAAAGATTTAGAACTATGGTTGATGAGAAATCAAGAGGATGAGAAGGAGCAAAAATGAGGTAGGAGGAGAAGAGAAGAAAGAGGAAGGCATGGGAGAGGAGGAGGAAGAGAAGATGCATCCTGGAAGCCAAATGGAGAAAGGGAGGAAGAAATGATCACCTGGGTCAAATGCTGCTGAATAAATAAGATGAGAGAAGAGTGACAACTGAATTCAGCAACCTGGACGTTGAGAAGAATGGTTAGTGGAGTGGCAGGGGAGAAAGAAAAGGGTAAGAAAAAGATTGGAGACAGCATGTACAGACCACATTTTGGATAAGTTTTGCACAAAAGGGTGAAGAGATATGAGGGCAAGACCTGAATAGGTATTAAGTACTAGAAATTAGGTCAAAAGAAGTGTTTGTTTTTTTT
>NW_011494816.1:2924984-2940776 GCF_000754665.1 Bison bison bison | reverse complement strand
TTTGTTTTTTTTTTTAAATTATGGGAAAAGTATCAGCTGGTGGCAATGATCCAAGAAAGGGGAAAAAATAATTCAGGAGAAAGAAAGGATGTTGCTGGATGATGTCTTTGAATAAGCAAGAGATGAGACTTGTTGCAGAAGCCCAGAACTAGCCAAATTGCCAATATCCATTGGATCATAGAAAAAGCAAGAGAATTCCAGAAAAACATCTGCTTCTGTTTCATTGACTACGTTAAAGCCTTTGACTGTGTAGATCACAACAAACTGTGGAAAATTCTTAAAGAAATCAGAATACCAGACTACCTTACCTGTCTCCTGAGAAACCTATATGCAGGCCAAGAAGCAACAGTTAGAACCAGACATGGAACAATGGACTGGTTTCAAATCGGGAAAGGTGTACATCAAGGCTATATATTGTCACCCTGCTTAACTTATATGCAGAGTACATCATGAGAAATGCCAGACTGGATGAAGCATAAGCTGGAATAAAGATTGCCAGGAGAAATATCAATAACCTCATATATGCAGATGACACCACCCTTATGGCAGAAAGCAAAGAGGAATTAAAGAGCCTCTTGAAAAAGGTGAAAGAAGATAGTCAAAAAGTTGGCTTAAAACTCAACATTCAAAAATCTAAGATCATGGCATAACTGGGTCCATCACTTCATGGCAAATAGATGGGGAAACAATGGAAACAGTGACAGACTTTATTTTCTTGGGCTCCAAAATCACTGTGAACTGTGACTGCAGCCATGAAATTAAAAGATGCTGGCTCCTTGGAAGAAAAACTATGACCAACCTAGACAGCATAGTAAAAAGATCACTTTTTACATCACTTTGCCAGCAAAGGTCCATCTAGTCAAAGCTATGGTTTTTCCAGTAGTCATGTATGGATGTGAGAGTTGGATGATAAAGAAAGCTGAGCACCAAAGAATTGATGCTTTTGAACTGTGGTGTTGGAGAAGACGCTTGAGAGGCCCTTGGACTGCAAGGAGACCAAACCAGTCAATTCTGAAGGAAATGAGTCCTGAGTCTTCATTGGAAGGACTGATGCTGAAGCTCCAATACTTTGGACACCTGATGTGAGGAGCCAACTCCTTGGAAAAGACCCTGAGGCTGGGAAAGATTGAAGGAAGGAGGAGAAGGGGATGACAGAGGATGAGATGGTTGGATGGCATCACCGACTCAACGGAAATGAGTTTGAGCAAACTCTGGGGGATGGTGAAGGACAGAGGAGCCTGGTCTACTGGAGCCCATGGCGTTGCAAAGTGTCAGACATGACTGAGCAACTGCACAGCAACAACAAAGAGTATAAAGAGTTCATGGTAATAGGATAGAAAGCCTGTAGTAGTAGATGGGTAGATACGATGGTTGGAGCTTAGAATTCTTTTTTTTAATATTTATTTATTTGGCTGCTCCAGGTCTTAGTTGCTGCATGTGGGATCCAGTTCCCTGACCAGGGATCAAACCTTGGCCCCCTGCATTTCGAATGTGGAGTTTTAACCACTGGACCACTACAGAAGTCCCTAGAATGTTCTTTTTGATTCTTTTTTTTTTCAGTGAAAGAGGAAATTGACAGTATGATTAGGGGAAGAGGTGTTCAAGATTTGAGGACGAAAGTTATAAAATAGTCTTAAAAAATACTCTACTATAAAATTAAATTAAAAAGTACACCTGAAACTAACACAGCATTGTAAATCAACTATACTTCAATACGAGGCTTCCCAGGTGGCACAATGGTAAAGAGTCTGCCTGCCAATGCAGGAGACACTGGGTCAGGAAGATCCCCTGGAGAAGGGAATGGCAACCCACTCCAGTATTCCTGCCTGGAGAATTCCAGGGACTGAGGAGCCTGGCAGGCTACAGTCCATGGGGTCACAAGGAGTCGGACACGCCTGAGCGACTGAACAACAATCAAGGACTTGTTCTCTGTCAAGCATTTTCATGTGTTTTACATACATTTTTTTTTTTTTTCTTTTTTAACGCGCAGTTTGTAGGATCTCACTTCCCCAACCCGGGACTGAACCGGGGACAAGGTCGTGAAAGCGTGGAATCAAAACTTTTAGACCACCAGGGAGCTCGCTACATACACTGTCTTATTTATAAGGCATTCTCATCCCATTTTACTGATGAGGAAGTTGAGCTTTAGCGAAATTAAGAAGCTTGTCCAAGAGCAGGCATTCCAATGCAGTATTCAAATTCAAGGCTCCCTACTCTTAACAACTATCCTTTTCCAAGACATCCCTTCTGTTAATTTTACTAGTGTACTAATTTATTGCTCTCTTTCACGGTTTCTTGGAGCAGATTATAAGGGTCTTCTTGATACTTTTTAGGTCATAAGAAACAAGAGAAGTGCTATTGCCAGTTCTAAGAGAAAAGTCTTTTAAAAATATATTTTTAAATGTATGCATTTAAAATATCCCTCAATATCCATGGGTTCTCTATCCCCGGATTCAACGTCCATGGAACATGTTCATAAAAAAAGTTTTCTTGAGGTTTCAAAAAGCAAAATCTGAATTTGCTAGTACCAGCAAATTATATGTTAATATACAGAATTTACAGTGTATTAGTTATACTAGTATGAGCAAGCTACAAGTCATTTAAAGTATAGAGGAGGAAGTATGTAAGTTATACCCAAATACTACTCTTTTTTTATAAGGCACTTCAGTTTCACGGGATTTGGGTATGGTGGACCCTGAAATCAATGCCCCTGGGGACAGAGAGGGACCACCATATTCTGTTTCCCAACTCCACAGAGCTGGTCCATGGGCGTGCCTTTGACGGGCAAAGGGAACGTGGTATTGAACCCTATGGCGTAGGTTTTGTGGGAGACTTGGGCATAGACGTGGGGGTAGGAGTTGAGTTGTCTGTACGGCGTGAAGGAGGTGGAAGGAGAACAGCTGGGTCTTCACCGGATGGAGTGGTGGGTGGCCGGGGGGGGGGTGGTGAGGCCCGTCCTGGGGGCGGGGTCTACGGTGGGCGAGTGCGCGTCGCCGCGCCCGGCATTTCAAACCTCGCGGCACGATCGCTGAGTGTCAGCTCGCGGGTGTTGCTCAGCTGCTTCCTGGCGCGGGTCGAACTCTCGCGGGATCCAGGCCCACCTCGACGGCAACTCTCTCCTCGACGCCTCACAGTCGCCATGGTTCACTTCTTGCACCCGGGCCTTTCGCCCCGGACCATCGTCCCTCCGGACGCTCGGAAGGATGTACTAGGCTTCCTCGTGGTGCAGGTGAGCTCCGAGGAGGGCAAGAATCGGGGGTAGGAAATGGAACGCGAACCTCGGCTGGACGTCAGCCCTGGGCGAGCACGGCAAGTCGTCGGGGACCGTGCGGAGACATTTTTGGCTCGTTTGACCTACGCGGGGGGTAACGTCTGAAGAGGCTGAGCCCCTGTTAGGATTCTGTGTTCAGATGCTGGGAAGTGCTTGTCGGAGAGGAGTTTTCCGCCCGGGGCGTCCCAGCCTCCGAGCGCGCCGACCCTGCGCAGCGGAGGAGTGGCGGGGTGTGTCCCGCCTCCCGCTTGACCTTGGGCGGGTCTTCTCCTCTGGCCCCCTTGGTTCTCCTGTGTAAGTGAGTGCGTGCGTGCTAAGTCGCTTCAGTCGTTTCCAACTCTTTGCGACCCTAGGGACTGTAGTCCACCAGGCTTCTCTGTCCATGGGATTCTCCAGTAAGAATACTGGAGTGGATTGCCATGCCCTCCCCCAGGGGTATCTTCCCTACCCAGGGATCGAACGCGTCTCTCCTGTCTCCTGCATTGGCAGGCGTATTGACTAGCGCCTCCTGGGAAGACTACGTGCAAGCGCGGGCGACACCTATTTTGCAAGGTGGTGTTAAGTTTAGACGTAAGCACTGGGCGTGGCTTTATGCTTGGCCCGTGGCATTTATTGTCATCCTGCGCCCAAATGCCTTAAACTTCAACTGTTCCCTAACGTATGTTGGGGACTTGTTGCTCCCCAGAGTATGCGACCTGTCGGTCCTGGGATTGTTAATAGAAAGAGCCCGCCTGGAAGAACTGGAACCCCAAAGTGAAATTCCTAAAATTCCATGTGTTCTTTTCGGCCCCGCGCACCGTTTCCCTCGGAATGCCTTTCAAACGAAATTGAGCAACACGCAAACCAAAAGAGTGTGTATTTGGAGCCTACTGTGTATCAGTTGTCGCATTTCTAAAATCTCTCGGATTTTTTGGTAGGCATTGATGGTCTCCATTTTACTAGTGTGTAGGAAAATTGAGAACCCTTGACTTGCTCAGGATCTTGAACCTGACATCATTTCTGATGTGATTCCATATTCTACAAAACCCCAAGGGCCTCCCTTCTTAGAACTCAAAATCTAGTGAACCCATATAGTATGGAGGAAAGGAAATATTCTGATTGAGGTTGCACTTTACACACTAACGCCTTGTTGGCCTTTGTGTCCTGCAGAGATCTAACCTGTAATCCTGTAGACCCTTTTGGACTCACTTTTAAAAGCTTCTTAAATAATGCATACATTTATTTGTTATTGTTCAGTTGCTAAGTCCTATCTGGCTCTTTAGCGATCCGACGGGCAGCAACACTGCTCCACTCCCCTGTCTTTCACTCTCTCCTGGAGTTTGTGCAAATTCACGTCTTGTCTTTTGGGTTGGTGATGTTCTATCTCATCATCTTATCCTCTGCCTCTCCCTTCTCCTTTTGCCTTCAATCTTCCCCGGCATTGGTCTTCCCTGTTAGCTCAGTTGGTCAAGAGTCCGCCTGCAATGCAGGAGATTCCTTGGTAGGGAAGATCTGCTGGAGAAGGGATAGGCTACCCTCTTCAGTATTCTTGGGCTTCCCTTTTGGCTCAAGAATCTGCCTGCAATGCCGGAGACCTGGGTTCTGTCCCTGGGTTGAGATCACCTGAAAGAAGGGCAAGGCTACCCTCTCCAGTATTCTGGCCTGGAGAATTCCATGGACTGTAAAGTCCATGAGGTCGAAAAGAGTCAGACAGGACTGAATGACTTTCACTTTCCCAGCATAAGGGTCTTTTCCAGTGAGTCAGCTTTTTGCCTTAGGTGGCCAAAATATTGGAGTTTCAGCTTCAGCATCAGTCCTTCCAATGAATATTTAGGGTTGATTTCCTTTAGGATTGACTGGTTTGATCTTGCTGTCCAAGCAACTCTGAAGAGTCTTCACTAGCACCCCAATTTGAAAGCATCAATTCTTTGGCACTCAGCCTTCTTTATCGTCCAACTCTCACATCCGTATATGACTACTGGAAAAACCATACCTTTGACTATTTGGACCTTTGTCGGCAAAGTGATGGCTCTGCTTTTTGATACTCTGTCTGGGTTTGTCATAGCTTTCCTTCCATAGCACAGGCGTCTTTTAATTTCATGACTGCAGTCACAGTCTGCAGTGATTTTGGAGCCCAAGAAAATAAAGTTTGCCACTGCTTCCACTTTTTCTCTTTGTCATGAAGTGATGGGACCAGATGCCGTCATCTTAGTTTTTTGAATGTATACTGTTGGGGTATGAGGTTGAAAGACGAGAGTGAAAAAGCTGGCTTAAAATTCACCATTTTAAAAACTAAGATCATGGCGTCTGGTCCCATCACTTCATGGCAAACAGGAGGAGAAAAAGTGGAAGCAGTGACAAAACCAGACTGGATGAAGCACAAGCTGGAATCAGGATTGCCAGGAGAAATATCAGTAACCTCAGATACACAGATGATACCACCCTTATGGCCAAAGCGAAGAGGAAGTAAAGAGCTTTTTTTTTTTTTTAAAGAGCCTCTTGATGAAAGTGAAAGAGGAGAGTGAAAAAGCTGGCTTAAAACTCAACATTCAAAAAATGATGATCATGGCCTCTGGTCCCATCACTTCAAGGCAGATAGATGGGGAAAAAATGGAAACAGTGACAGACTTTATATTCTTGGGCTTCAAAATCACTATAGATGGTGACTGCAGCCATGAGATTAAAAGATGCTTGCCCCTTGGAAGAAAAGCTATGACAAACCTAGACAGTATATTAAAAAGCAGAGACTACTTTTCCAGCAAAGGTCGGTCTAGTCAAAGCTATGGTTTTTCCAGTAGTCATGTATGGATGTGAGAGTTGGATGATAAAGAAAGTTGAGCACCAAAGAATTGATGCTTTTGAACTGTGGTGTTGGAGAAGACTCTTGAGAGGCCCTTGAACTGCAAGATCCAACCAGTCAATCCGAAAGGAAATGAGTCCTGAGTCTTCATTGGAAGGACTGATGCTGAAGCAGAAGCTCCAATACTTGGCCACCTGATGCGAAGAACTGACTCATTTGAAAAGACCCTGATGCTCAGAAAGACTGAAGGCAGGAGGAGAAGGAGACGGCAGAGAATGAGATGGTTGGATAGCATCACCTACTCGATGAATATGAGTTTGAGAAGCTCCGGGAGTTGGTGATGGATAGGGAAGCCTGGTGTTCTGCAGTGCATGGGGTCCCAAAGAGGCTGAGCGACTGAACGGAACTGAACTTTCACCCTTATCAAGAGGCTCTTTAGTTCCTCTTCACTTTCTGTCATTAGAGTGGTATCGTCTGCATATCTGAGGTGGTTGCTATTAGTCCAGCAGTCTTGATTCCATCTTGTGATTCATCCAGCCTGACATTTGTTTGTAGCTAATGGAAAAGCTGAGTTGTTAATGTATGTCCAAGCACAGCATGTCAAGTACATTTTTTGCTGCCACTGGCGTAATTGAAATGCAAGGTTTTCTTTAGAAAAGTGATCAGACTAATTCATTTCTGTGTGGGTCATTTGGTTAAGATTTTTAGTTAATTTAAAAAATTGTACAATTCATGAATACTTTTCCTTTAGATTTCTCTGTTGTTTTAAATGTTATTTAGCAGTGTTTTGTAGTTTTTAATGTAAATGTCTGTTACATATTTTGTTAAATTTATCCCTGTTTTTGTTAGTACTGTGAATATTTTTTAAAAGTTTGTAGTTTGGGGGGTGTATTGATCTTGTATCTTATGACTTTGCTCAAGCTACTTTAAAAAAAATAGAAAAAAATTTAATCAAAAGTTGGTTCTTTGTAAAGATCAATAAAATTGCTAGCTCTTTAGCCAGGATAACCAAAGGAAGACTGAAATAACCAATATCAGAATGAAGGAGCTACTGTCACTACTGATGTAAAGCCACATATATTGGTTTTTTTTTTTTTTATGTTTTCTTAAGATTTTCTTTATAATCTGTTATCTGCAAATAAAGACAGCTTTACTTATTCCCTTTCAATCTGTGCTTTATATTTCCTTTTCTAAAAAATGCAATATCTAGGACTTTTTGTAGAATGTAAGAGAAAAGTGGTGAGAAGAGACATCTTTATATCATTCTAGCTCTTGGTTTTCCCATAGATGCCTTTTATCAAATTAAGGACGTTTTCTTCTATTCTTAGTTTGCTGATTTTTTTTTGTTTTTGCTTTTTTCAATCATGGAAATCATGAATGTGTTTTGAAATGTGTTGAAATACTTTCTCAGCATATATTAAGGACGTATGTTTTTGTTCTTTATTGTGTTGATGTGGTAGGTTTTATTGATTGTGAATTTAACTTTACATTGTTGGACCTTAGTTCCTGGACCAGGAATTGAACTCTCACCTTTGACAGTGAAAGCTGAGTCCTAACCACTGGACTGCCAAGGAATTCCCTCCATTGAGTTTTTTTTTCCAGTTGATTATTTTAAAAGTTTCATTCTACCTTTTCTGTTGACTTACTAGTTCTCTTCCTCTTCTCTGAATGGTCACGCAAAGCTAACAGTTTTTAAAATGTGGACTGAAGACCTCTGGGGTCTCTAAGACCCCATTCTGTTTCGTTAAGCCTCACATTAATGAAATTTGCAAAGATGTAAAACAGTGCTGCCATTGTCACTAAACTTTTAAAAATTCTTTTTGAAAATACAGCTCTTTAAAAAAACTGTTCTTTACTGGGAACTTCCTGGTAATCCAGTGGTTAGGACTTGGTGCTTTCACTGCTGCGGGTGCAGGTTCAGTCCTTGGTCTGGGAACTAAGATCCCACAAGCCATGTGGTGTGACTGGGAAAAGAAAATGTTCTTTGTGTGAACATGTGATTGGTTTAATTTTTATTATTTCTGAATGAAATATTTTAAAGATTTCTTAGTTTTAACTTATAATACAGTAAATGTTGATATATATAATCCAGTTTTTTAAGAGTACTGTTGGTGCTAAGACTAAAAAGTTTGAGAGTCACAGCTCTAGGTTTTAAAATGTACACGTTTTGGAGAAGGAAATGGCAACCCACTCCAGTATTCTTGCTTGGAAAAGTCCGTGGACAGAGGAGCCTGGCAGGCTGCAGTCCATGGGGTTACATGACTGAGCATGTGTGCATGAGGGTGGAGGGTCACGGGTTGGTAGCAATAAACTGGTGGAACTAAAAAAAAAAAAAATTGTACACGTTTGACTTACTGCACTACTTCTAAATATATCACTTCAGCTTACAACAGTGTTCTTTGATTTTCTCCCCTCTTTCCTCTCCTTTGTACTGTTTAAATAATACATTTTACTTTTCTAAGTTGCACAGTATATTGTTTTTACTTTTTCTTTGATGAGTTATTAAAGAAATTAGGAAATAAGAAAAATAGTTGTATATTTATCCACATGCTCCTGTTTCCAGTACTCTTCCCTTTTCTCTAGATCCCAAATATCCATCCTGTATAATGTTTCTTTACCTAAAGAACATTTTACCTTTCTTATAGTGTAGATCTGCTGATGATAGGTTCTTTCTACTTTGTCTGAAAATATCTTTATTTTACCTTTATTTTTGAAAGATATTTCAATGCACTTAGCTTTTCTTCCTACTGCACTTAAATTTTTTAGAAAATTTTATGTATTTAGTTGGATCTTTGTTGCTGCACGGGCTTTTCTTTAGTTGTGGTGAGCAGGGGTGTTCTCTGGTTGCAGTGCAGGGCCTTCTCTTGTTGCTGAGCACAGGCTCTAGGATGTGCGGGCTGCAGAAGCTTGGCGTGTAGGCTCAGTTGTGGCTCTGGGGCTCTAGAGCACAGGCTCAGTAGTTGCGGCACGTAGGCTTAGTTGCTCTGAGGCATGTGGGATCTTCACGAATCAGGGATAGAATCCATGTCTCTTGCTCTGGCAGGTGGATTCTTTACGACTCAGTCACCAGGAGAGCCCTCTACAGCACTTTAAAAGTGTTCCTTCATTGTCTTTTGGCTAGCATTGCTTCTGATGAAAATTCAGTGGTCACATTTTTTCGTTTTAAACTGTCCACAGTACCTCTAGCTCCCTCTGCCCCACCCCTAGCTTAGATTTTTCTTTTTATCATAGGTTTTTAGCTATTTGTCATGTTGTAGTGTCTTTTATTTCACTTTGGGTCCATTCTTGCTTCCGGGATCAGTTGGTTGATATTTTGCATCTAATTTCAGTATTTTTTGACTTTTTAAAAAAGAAAGTTATTAAGTTTATTGTTTTTTGTACCTGGCGAATTAGCTATGTAATTCAATAAATATTAAGCTATAAAACAATTTCATAGATTCCAAGTATAGGACATTGTCCTTGTTGACCTTTTTTATTTTTAAGTTTATTTATTTATTTTCTTGCTGCATGTGGGCTTTGTCTAGTCTCTGTTGAGATTCCATATTTATTCCCTTGTTATATTCATATTCTTCTGTATATCCATGAATTATAATACCTATTTTAAAGTTCTTGTTTGCTAATTATGTTATTTCCAGATCTGTTTCTTGTTCTCTTTTTTTGGCTGCATCATGCAGCTTGTAGGATCTTAGTTCCCCATCCAGGGATTAAACCCAAACCCTCTGTAGTGAAATTGTGGAGCCCTAACCACCAGACCTCCAGGAAGTTCTCTGGATCTATTTCTTGTGACTGATTTTATTTTCTTTCCTGCTTCTTACCATTTCTTATATTTTATTGTAAGCTAAACATCATGGGTCCTAGTGTGTTTAGATTTTTGTTGTCTTTTTGAGTCAGGCCTATATTTGAGGTTTTTAAAACAGATTTTTTTTTTTTTTTTGGTCTGTGTTCTGCCCTTCATGAGATCTTAGTTTCTGACCAGGGATGGAACTGAGGCCCTCGGCAGTGAAAGCGCCATGTCCTTACCACTGACCGCCAGGGATTTCCGTGAGGTTTTTTTGGCTGAGCTGGGTGAAGATCTTTAGTTGCAGCATTGTAACTCTTGGTTGCAGCATGTGGGATCTAGTGCCCTGCCGAGGGGTCAGACCTTGGCTCCCTGCATTGGAGTCCCAGTTTGAAGTCTGTCACTGGACTACCAAGAAAGTCTCTCTGAGGTTTTTAAAGCGCTATTGAAGGGACTTCTCTGGAGGTCCAGTGGTTAAAGAATGCAGGAGCACAGGTTTGATCCCTGGTCTGGGAATTAAGATACTGCATGCGCAAGCCACATGGTGTGGCCAAAAATAATAACAAAACAAAAACAAAAAATGCTGTTGTAAACTTTTAAAGTTTAATTTTCTAATTGTTGGTCGAATATAAAATGCAGCTTTTTGTTTGTTTTGATTTATTACCTTATACCCATTAAAACATGTTAATTAGAGTTATGTAGTAGTGTTTTGTATTTTAGAAATGATGAATCTAAACCCTCGGTTGAGATGGATTGGAAAAGGATTAAGAGTGGAAGCAGAATAATTTGGAGTTTTTTAGTATTCTTGGAAAGATATGGTAGTGACTTGACTTAGGAATTGGTAGTGGAGTTAGAAAGAAGGGGATGAACTAGAAATTTATTTGGGAGGTTTGATAGGCATACAGCAGGAAATAGATGACACAGTCAGAATAGGGCTAATTTAATGAGAGTTTTGGAGAAGGAAATGGCAACCCTCTCCAGTGTTCTTGCCTGGAGAATCCCAGGGATGGCGGAGCCTGGTGGGCTGCCATCTATGGGGTCGCATGGAGTCGGACTGAAGCGACTTAGCAGCAGCAGTGAGAGTTTAATTAAGGGATTACTTCCAAAGATAAGGGAGAGGTATGGAAAAACCACAATAATATACTACTTCATGTCTAGTGACAGTAGCTCTTGCCACCCCTAGGTGCAGAGGACCTCTCAGAAGGAATGTCTTAGTTCATTTAGGCTGGTGTGACTAAAATTCTGTAGACTGGGTGACTCATAAAAAACATAAATTTATTTCTCACAGTTCTGGAAACTAGGAAGTTCAAGATCAAGGTGCTGGAAGATTTGGTGTCTGGTGAGAGCCTGCTTCCTGGTTCATATACATCTTTTTGCTGTGTTCTCACATGGCAGAAGGGACAAGGGAACTCTCTGAGGTCACTCTTGTATGGGCATTAATTCCATTCAGTGAAGGCTTTACCCTCATGACCTAATGACTTCCCAAGGTTCCTCCCTCCAAACATCAAATTAGAGGTTAGATTGCAGCATAAGAATTTTGGAAGAATGCAGACATTTAGTCAATAGCAAGAACAGAGGACTAATCTTAGAGGAGTGATTAGTATGCCATAGCCAGCCCAAGATACTTTAAATGAGAAAGAACAGGGGAAATTATCTGTGTGGAGTTTAACCCCCAAAACTTATATCCAGTCTTAACCCTTAGAACCTGTGAATTTGACCTTTGGAGTCAGGATGTTTACAAATGTAATTAAGTTAAGGATCTTCCCCTCTTGCTTCTCTGCACCCCCACCAGGTGGCTTGTGGGACTGGGGATTGAATTTGGGCCCTTGGCAGGAAAGCACAGAGTCCTAACTACTGGACCACCAGGGAATTCCCAGGTTGAGTATCTTGGTGAGAACATCTGATCCATCCTAAAGTTTTAGGCCAGACCCTAAATCTAATGTCTGGATTTATAGTGTTTATAAGATAAAGGGATAGAATTTGAGACCTAGAGATACAGGGAAGAAGGCCATGTGAAGATTAGAGTTGTGCTGCCACAAGCTAAGGGAAACCACAGCCCCCAGAAGCTGATAACGTAAGAATTCTTCCCTAGAGCCTTCAGAGGAACAGTGGTCCTGCTCATACCTTGATTTCTGGACTTCTGTCTTCCAGAACTATGAGAGAGTAGATACCTGTTGTTTTTAGCCACCAATTTTGTGGTAATTTCTTATAGGAAATTACCTAGGAAACTAATACGTGTTCCAGTTTTTTGAGAGTTTCATGTCAGAACCAAACTAACAGCCAGAGGGTAAGGGAACCTATTCATGAGAACCTACTCATAGGATCTGCACAGGTCACCTCAGCAGTAGAGGTGGAGAAGATTGAGTGGGTCCGGGGTGAGATGGGAGGTAGTTAGCAAACAGAAGATGTCCGGCACAGGTAGAACCGGTAGGATTTGCTAATGTATTGGATCTGTGTGTTTTGTGGGATGTTGATTAAAGATAAGGAAATGTCAGTAAAGATTAAGCAGCTGAATAGATGTTACGCCATTTCCTGAGTAGGGAAAGACTGGATAAATATAGTTTCCTACATGTTAAGTTTGAAGTGTTTGTCTGACATGGTTAAGTAGATACGTCAGGGAGGCAACTGGTTACCTAACACTGGATTAACGAGAGATCTGGCCTGAAGATAATACTGTAGAATTCATTGGATTTATAGATAACATTTAGAATCATGTTATCCGTAATCAGATATTATAGAGGCAAAGTTATTAGTCATTAGTGGTCTTGATGGGAAGTCAGTCTCTAAAACATACTACTGATTTATAAAACAAAGACAAGTAACAAAATACTGTGCTATAATTCTATGTATATAAAGTTCAAAAACATGTAGAACTAAATAATATTCAGGATAATGGTTACTTCTGGGTGAAGGGGTAAGTAGCATCAGGAAAGGGTATGTAGGGACTTCAGAAAATTGATATATTCTATTTAAGCTGTGTCATGAATACAAAAATATTTTTAAAATATATTGTTTTATATTTAAATATTTTACATATGTTCTAAACTTCATTTATATGGATTTAATCTTTACTGTATTTTAAATATGAGACTGCCATGTCCAATAATTTGGCAAATAATGTCATAAAGCCTTAAAAGGAAATATTCTGGATAAAATGCAGCAAATTCAATTACAGAGTAAAGGAAATCCCCAGCATTCCCACTCAATTCATAGAAGCTGGAAATCACCACTGTAAGCAGGCCCTGAAATAGCCAAAGATTAGAGACTAGACCTTTGCCAAAACCAGGTGGGAAGTTTGAATGGAGACTGTGAATTGTAATATATATATATAAACGTGAACTAACAAAAGCTGATTATACTTCAGGGAAATGGTAGATCTAAAAGTCTGCTTATGGAAAAGAGAAATAGGGGACCTTGTCAGTTTTGGCTTGGATTTTTGAATGAGAAAAATATCTCCTAAAAATGTGCAATCACATTTCTGTCCTCAGACTCAGGGTTTTAATTGACATTTCTTGCTTGGTTCAGGAAATGTGTAGCTGAGAAATTATCAAAATGGTCACTGATGATGCCCCTGGGTAAGTAGCATTTAGCGTAACCACCCAATGTGGCCTATCTTCTACCCAGGTTTCACAGGAGTCTAGTAAAATCTCACTAAAGATTAACTCCGAGACTTAAAAAGATTAGCTCATGGACTTCTATGTGGCTCAGTGGTTAAAACTCTGTACTCCCAGTCCTAGGGGTATGGATTTGATCCCTGGTTGGGGAACTAATATCCTGCGTACTGTGCCATGAGGCCTTAAAAAAAAAGAAAAGATTAGCTCACATCTTAAATTATGAAACATGAACCTCTCTGATTAAGAACCAAGAGAATCAGGGGCTGTCCTGCTGGTGTAGTGGTTGGCAGTCTGCCTGCCAGTGCAGGAGATAACAGGTTTGATCTCTGGTTTGGGAAGATCCCACATGCCGTGGAGCATCTAAGCCTATACACCACAATGCTGAGCCCTGTGCTCCAGAGCCCAGGAACCACGACTACTGAAGCCTGTCTTCTAGAGCCTGTGCTCCACACCAAGAGAAGCCACTACAATGAGAAGCCCATACAGTACAATGAAGACCCAGCAGAGTAAAAAACAAATAAGTAAATCTTTAAAAAAAAGAATCAACAGAATTAGATTCCCAGACTTCAGAAAATGGTATTAATGAAACACTATAAAGCAAGTGTGTTTAAAATTTATTAAATAAATATTGCATAGGAACCTGGAATGTTAGGTCCATGAATCAAGGCAAATTGGAATTGGTCAAGCAGAAGATGACAAGAGTGAACGTCGACATTCTAGGAATCAGTGAACTAGATGGACTGGAATGGGTGAATTTACTCAGATGACCATTATATCTATTACTGTAGGCAGGAATCCCTTAGAAGAAATGGAGTAGCCATCATAATCAACAAAAGAGTCCAAAAGGCAGTACTAGGATGCAATCTCAAAAATGACAGAATGATCTCTCTTCGTTTCCAAGGCAAACCATTCAATATCACAGTAATCCAAATCTATGCCCCAACCAGTAATGCTGAAGAAGCTGAAGTTGAACCGGTCTATGAAGACCTGCAAGACCTTCTAGAATGAACACCCCCAAAAAATGTCCTTTTCATTATAGGGGACTGGAATGCAAAAGGAGGAATTCAGGAAACACCTGGAGTAACAGGCAAATTTGGCCTTGGAGTACAGAATGAAGCAGAGCAAAGGCCAATAGAGTTCTGCCAAGAGAACGCACTGGTCATAGCAAACACCCTCTTCCAACAACACAAGAGAAGACTCTACACATGGACATCACCAGATGGTCGACACCAAAATCAGATTGATTATATTCTTTGCAGCCAGATGGAGAAGCGCTATATAGCAGCAAAAACAAGATTGGGAGCTGACTGTGGCTCAGATCATGAACTCCTTATTGCCAAATTCAGACTGAAATTGAAAAAGTAGGGAAAACCACTAGACCATTCAGGTATGACCTAAATCAAATCCCTTATGATTATACAGTGGAAGTGAGAAATAGATTTAAGGGACTAGATCTGATCAGAGTGCCTGATGAACTATGGATGGAGGTTCGTGACATTGTATAGAAGACAGAAGTCAAGACCATCCCCAAGAAAAAGAAATGCAAAAAAGCAAAATGGCTGTCTGGGGAGGCCTTACAAATAGCTGTGAAAAGAAGAGAAGTGAAAAGCAAAGGAGAAAAGGAAAGATATAAGCATCTGAATGCAGAGTTCCAAAGAATAGCAAGGAGAGATGAGAAAGCCTTCCTCAGCGATCAATTCAAAGAAATAGAGGAAAACAACAGAATGGAAAAGACTAGAGATCTCTTTAAGAAACTTAGAGATACCAAGGGAACATTTTATGCATAGATGGCCTCGATAAAGGACAGAAATGGTATGGACCTAACAGAAGCAGAAGATATTAAGAAGAGGTGGCAAGAATACACAGAACTGTACAAAAAAAGTCTTCACGACCCAGATAATCACGATGGTGTGATCACTCACCTAGAGCCAGACATCCTGGAATGTGAAGTCAAGTGGGCCTTAGAAAGCATCACTATGAACAAAGCTAGTGGAGGTGATGGAATTCCAGTTGACCTATTTCAAATCCTGAAAGACAATGCTGTGAAAGTGCTGCACGCAACATGCCAGCACATTTGGAAAACTCACAGTGGCCGCAGGACTGGAAAAGGGCAGTTTTCATTCCAATCCCAAAGAAAGGCAATGCCAAAGAATGCTCAAACTACCGCACAATTGCACTCATCTCACACGCTAGTAAAGTAATGCTCAAAATTCTCCCAAGCCAGGCTTCAGCAATACGTGAGCCGTGAACTTCCAGATGTTCAAGCTGGTTTTAGAAAAGTCAGAGGAACCAGAGATCAAATTGCCAACATCCGCTGGATCATCGAGAAAGCAAGAGAGTTCCAGAAAAA
>NW_011494816.1:2922584-2924884 GCF_000754665.1 Bison bison bison | reverse complement strand
TTGCCATTTCCTTCTGCAGTGTGTGAAAGTGAAAAGTGAAAGTGAAGTCGCTCAGTCGTGTCCGACCCTTAGCGACCCCATGGACTGCAGCCCACCAGGCTCCTCCATCCATGGGATTCTCCAGGCAAGAGTACTGGAGTGCGGTGCCATCACCTTCTCCAGTAAACTGTGTAAGAATGATCTATTTTATGGGAATTCCCTGGTGGTCTGTTGGTTAGCACTCTGTGCTTTCCTGCAGGGCACAGCCGGGAAAAAGAAGAATGATCCATTTGAGAAGGATAGTTTGAAGATGTAAATAAATGAAGAAACAACAGGAGGAGCCAAGACAGGAAGGATGAAATCCAGCCAGCACATGTGGAAGTGTTGGTCTTTGCAAGGATGTACGTGTTTTCCATAGAAGAGGAGACCAAGGAAAAGATGCTTGCAGTTTTGAGCTAAATTTGATGGGGAGGTGGCTTCATTTTTTTCACTGAAGTGGATCAGATTCTGATACCAGTGTGAAATGGGTTTGAGGAACAAGTAGAAGGCATGAAATAATTATTGCTTGATAGTGGGAGAGTGCCCTGTCTAAGGAGACTTTGAATGATTTCCAGCTATTAGGGCTCATTTGAAGTTAATGTTCATGAATTTTCCATGACATAATATGTTGTGTGAATCTTCCCCTCTTCATAGATGATTAGCTGCTGGGTGTTGCCATAAAGAAAGGTGAATAGCGAAGTTCTTCCAGGAGAATATCTGAAGAGCATGATGGAGGAGAGAAAACAGGGAGTTGAGGATATTTATGAAGGTGGCGTGCTGCGATTCATGGGGTCGCAAAGAGTCGGACACGACTGAGCGACTGATCTGATCTGATCTGAATCTATACTTTGGACTATGGAGGGAATTTATTCAGTAAAAAGTGGTGTGGAGGTCATTGAATGTATTGCATGTTGAAAATTTGACAAAGATGGCAATCCCTGGCTTATCGCTCTCTCTTTATGTCTGAATGCCATACCTTTCAAATGTTTGTTGAATGAACAAATGTCAGTCTCTTAGCGAAGATGTCTTATATCTCTCAGTTTGTATTCTTCTACAGCCTCCTGATTATAACAGTCTTTTATAGTGTGAACACTTTTGAGGGTGGGAATGGGCAGACCTTCTTATCCTCTGGCATGTGGTAATCACTGAATAAATGTTTGCTGAATAAATGACTGTGTGATTTCTGCTTGTTTAGTTCCTTGTGTTGTATTGAAATTGTCAGATTTATTGGATGTATTCTCTACTTAACTGTTTGGTCCAAAAGGATTAGAGCTATATCTTACTCATCCCTGTATTCTCAGGGGCTGGCACAGAACAGGAGATAAGTGAAGGATTGAGAGAACTTAATTTTTTTTAAAGATACAACAGAAGCTACAACAGGTAAAAATCTTCCACATGGTTGATAATTGGAATAAGGTGGTTTCATTACATATAAATCATTACAGTTAGAAAAATGTATCTTAAGATATTCTCATGTATAACATGACCACTTTTATGTTGAATTTTTGTAGATGTAACAAGTTTGTTTGTTTGGGGGTTTGTTTGCTAGGAGGACGCATCTCCCTACTCTTTGGTCAACATATGCCTGAACGTCCTGATTGCTAACCTGGAGAAATTGTGTTCTGAAAGATCTGATGGAACACTCTGTCTTCCGGAGCATTGGTGTTTTCCTCAGGAATTAGCTGACCGATTCGTTTGGTTGATGACTCGGCAAGGTAACGATAAGACTGCTTTTTTGTGTACATTTATAGCACTTTACTATTTGAAAAGCACTTTTGCATATAATTCTGTTTTGTTCCTCTCAACAACCTGCTAAGAAATGTAGAAGTTTGTGTGGAGGTTGATTTTCAGAATCTTTCTGGGATCCTTTAATGAAAATTATCTTCCTTCTAGGTTTGCCCTGCTATTGCTATAGTCTCATCTCCCATTCTTTTGATTGTGAATATGAACCTTTAAAAATTTTTTCCTTTGCTTCTTTTTGTAGTAGGGCTTTCAAAGGGCTTTGTTTGTTATGTTAGTGTTTTCTTAATGAAAAATTTTGGAGAGTAACACATGATTGAGATAAAATTCACATAGTGTATAATTCATCCATTTAAAGTATATAGTTGAGTTATTTTTTTTAGCATATTCACAGATTTGTGCAGCCATCATCCCAGGCAGTTTTCATCACCTCAAAAACAAAACAAAACAAAAAACATGTTATTCATCCCCCTATAATTCTTAGCAGTCACCAATCTACTTTCTACCTCTATGGATTTGCCTTTTTTGAACATTTAGTGTAA
>NW_011494816.1:2920786-2922484 GCF_000754665.1 Bison bison bison | reverse complement strand
TGAGCGCCGAAGAATTGATGCTTTTGAACTGTGGTGTTGGAGAAGACTCTTGAGAGTCCCTTGGACAGAAGGAGATCCAACCAGTCCATCCTGAGGGAGATCAGTCCTGGGTGTTCATCGGAAGAACTGATGTTGAAGCTGAAACTCCAATACTTTGGCCACCTGATGCAGAAAGCTGACTCATTTGAAAAGACCCTGATTCTTGGAAAGATTGAGGGCAGGAGAAGGGGACGAGAGAGGATGGGATGGTCGGATGGCATCACCGACTCAATGGACATGGGTTTGGGTGGATTCCGGGAGTTGGTGATGGACAGGGTGGCCTGGCGTGCTGCAATTCGTGGGGTCGCAGAGTCGGACACGACTGAGCAACTGAACTGAACTGAAACAAATGATGAAATAAAAAAATGAAAAAAGAGCAATATATAATCAGACTATGAAGAACTAAATGTGACAGAGTAAAGAAATAGTGACCTGGAAGGTAGATCTGTAGAAATTACCCATGGGAAGCATAATTTCCATTTTCACATGGGCATATGAACCAATTCTGGGTTTTGAGACACAAGTAAAAGTCTGCTAAGACTGTTTCAGGGAATTTTTTTGCTTCCCTGAAATTGATGCTTTTTTCTGCATGAATTCCGACGTGGCCAGGGTTTGAAGCAGTTTAAACTCTCATAAGGTCTTTTGGGAATGCAAAATAATAGAGCCACATTACAAGAACAGGTGAGTACTGTCTTATGTAAAGTTAAATTCACACTTGTAGCAAGTGTGGAATTCCAGGGACACAGAAATCCCATTTTTAGGTGACTACCCATGAAAAATGAAAACTGTGTTCCCACAAAAGTTTATGTGGGAAGCCCCACCAGGGACTTCCCTGGTGGTCTACTGGTTGGGAATTCAACAGCCAGTGCAAGGGACACAGGTTCGATTCCTGGAATCATCTGGAAAGACTGTACATGCCACAGAACAACTAAGCTCAGCTAAGCTCTAGAGCCTGCAAGCCACAACTACTGAGCCCATATGCTGCAACTGGAGAAAGCCTGAGCACAACAAAGAACCAGCCCAACCAAAAATAAATTAAAAAAATTTTATGTGAGTTGTTACAGCTTTCTTCAAATTTGTCTAAAGTGCAAATAATCCAAATGCTCTTCAGTTGGTAAAGAAAGAAATTCTAGTATATTCATTACAGTGGAATGCTTCTCAGCAATAAAAAGGAACAAACTACAGAAGCATGCAACACCACCAAGAACCTGTGTTAAAATGCATTATGCAAAATGAAAGAAGTCAGATTTGAAAGGCCTAATTACTTAATGATTCTGTTTATATGACATTTTGGGGAAGGCAGGACACTGGAGACAGAACAAAGATGAGTAGTTGCTTGGGATTGTTAAGAGGGATTGTCTGCAAAGGGACACTGGAGAATTTCTGTGTTATGGAACTGTTCTATATCTTTATTATGGTGGTCGTACACAACTGTATGGATTCATCAAAACTCATTGAACTAACTGTATACCAAAATAATTTTTTTTGCTATGTATAAATTATACTACAATTAAAAGAAAAACAATGAATAAGAAAATAGTACAGTATTCAGAGTAAGTCAGAGTAAACTTACTGGAGAAATTTGGTTGTGAAGAAGAGTAACTGAAGAGAATGTGGGAGTCAACAGAAGGTTTTTGTTTTTAAAGCAAATAATGGAGC
>NW_011494816.1:2920256-2920686 GCF_000754665.1 Bison bison bison | reverse complement strand
AGATCAAATTGCCAACATCCGCTGGATCATCGAGAAAGCAAGAGAGTTCCAGAAAAACATCTATTTCTGCTTTATTGACTATGCCAGAGTCTTTGACTGTGTGGATCACATAAAGTGTGGAAAGTTTTGAAAGAGATGGGCATACCAGACCACCGGACCTGCCTCTTGAGAAACCTGTATGCAGGTCAGGAAGCAACAGTTAGAACTGGACATGGAACAACAGACTGGTTCCAAATAGGAAAAGGAGTACGTCAAGGCTGTATATTGTCACCCTGCATAATTAAGTTATATGCAGAGTACATCATGAGAAATGCTGGGCTGGAAGAAGCACAAGCTGGAATCAAGATTGCTGGGAGAAATATCAATCACCTCAGATATGCAGATGACACCACCCTTATGGCAGAAATTGAGGAAGAACTAAAGAGCCTCT
>NW_011494816.1:2918925-2919628 GCF_000754665.1 Bison bison bison | reverse complement strand
ATTCTATCACCTCCACTAGCTTTGTTCATAGTGATGCTTTCTAAGGCCCACTTGACTTCACATTCCAGGATGTCTGGCTCTAGGTCAGTGATCACACCATCGTGATTATCTGGGTCATGAAGATCTTTTTTGTACAGTTCTTCTGTGTATTCTTGCCACCTCTTCTTAATATCTTCTGCTTCTGTTAGGTCCATACCATTTCTGTCCTTTATCGGACCCATCTTTGCATGAAATGTTTCTTTGGTGTCTCTAAGTTTCTTGAAGAGATCTCTAGTGTTTCCCATTCTATTGTTTTCCTCTGTTTCTTTGCATTGATCACTGAGGAAGGCTTTCTTATCTCTTCTTGCTATTCTTTGGAACTCTGCATTCAGATGCTGATATCTTTCCTTTTCTCCTTTGCTTTTTGCTTCCCTTCTTTTTCACAGCTATTTGTAAGGCCTCCCCAGACAGCCATTTTGCTTTTTTGCATTTCTTTTTCTTGGGGATGGTCTTGATCCCTGTCTCCTGTACAATGTCACGAACCTCCGTCCATAGTTCATCAGGCACTCTGTCTATCAGATCTAGTCCCTTAAATCTGTTTCTCACTTCCACTGTATAATCATAAGGGATTTGATTTAGGTCATACCTGAATGGTCTAGTGGTTTTCCCTACTTTCTTCAATTTCAGTCTGAATTTGGTAATAAGGAGTTCATGATCTGAGCCA
>NW_011494816.1:2916333-2918825 GCF_000754665.1 Bison bison bison | reverse complement strand
ATAATTCTTAGCAGTCACCAATCTACTTTCTACCTCTATGGATTTGCCTTTTTTGAACATTTAGTGTAAATGGAATCACTTAATATGTGACCTATTGTGTCTTCGGAGAAGGCAATGGTACCCCACTCCAGTACTCTTGCCTGGAAAATCCCATGGATGGAGGAGCCTGGAAGGCTGCAGTCCATGGGGTCGCTAAGAGTCGGACACGACTGAGCGACTTCACTTTCACTTTTCACTTCCATGCATTGGAGAAGGAAATGGCAACCCACTCCAGTGTTCTTGCCTGGAGAATCCCAGGGACGGGGGAGCCTGGTGGGCTGCCATCTATGGGGTCACACAGAGGTGGACACGACTGACACGACTTAGCAACAGCAGCAGCATTGTGTCTTGCTTCTTTCATTTAGCATAATATTGTCAAGGTTCATCCATTTTGTAATATCAACTACTACTGAATTTTTATGGCTGTGTAATATTCCATTATATCCATATACTACCATTTATTCGTTTCTCAGTTGATGAACATTAGGTTGTTTTTAAGATTTTTGTTTAAATGTGGACCATTTTTAAGTCTTTATTGAATTTGTTACAATATTGCTTCTGTTTTATGTTTTGCTTTTTTGACCACAAAATGTGTGGGATTGTAGCTCCCAGACCAGGGACTGAACCCTCACCCTCTGCACCGGAAGGCAAAATCTTAACTCCTAGACTGCAGGGAAGTCCCTGTGTTGTTTTTATTACACATTTTGGCTATTATGAATAATGCTTCTATAAACATTAGTGTACACATTTGTGTGTGTGGATATATGCTTTTATATCTTAGAGTTTATACCCAGGAGTGGAATTGCTGGGTTAAGTGGTAGCTTTGTGTTTAACTTTTTGAAGAACTTCAAATTCTTTCCCAAAGTAGCTGTACCATTTTATGTTCCCACCAGCAGTTGGAACAGAAGAGTTCCAATTTCTCCACATTCTTACCAAAACTTGTTATTTAATGACTTTGATGATAGCCATTCTGGTGGATGTGAAATGGTATCTATTCTGATTTTTATGTGCATTTCCCTAATAGCTAATTGGCTTCCCTGGTGGCTCAGACAGTAAAGAATCTGCTTTCAATGCAGGAGACCTGGGTTTGATCCCTGGGTTGGGAAGATCCCTTGGAGAAGGGAATGGCTACCCACTCCAGTATTCTTGCTGAAAACTTCCATAGACAAGAGGAGCCTGGCAGGCTATAGTTCATGGAGTCACAAAGAGTGAGATGTGACTGAGCACGATATAAAATATAAATATAAAAAATACACATATACCTCCTTTATTCATCTGTTATTGGTATGTATGTTCCTGTTGCCGTTTTAAAAATTGTTTTTATAGGTCTTTTTCTTCTCTTGTGTTTTCCGCCTAGAGAATCTCCTTTAACATTTGTTGTATAGATGGTATCCATTCATCTGTTGCTGGACCCTTACGTTGCTTCCATTTCTTGGCAGTTGTAAATAATGCTCCTGTGAACATTAGGATGTATATATATTTTCAGATCAGTGTTTTGTTTTTTTCATGGATTATATACCCAGGAGTGGAATTGCTGGTCATATGATAGTTGAGTTTTTTTAAGAAAACTCCACAGTGTTTTCCACAGTAGCTGCACCAGTTTTTACATTCCCACCGACAGTGTATGAGGGTTTCCTTTCCTCCACCTCCTCACCAGCATTTGTTCTTTGAGTTCTGTCTGATGACAGCAGTTCTGACGGGTGTGAGGTGATCCCTCATTCTGGTTTTGATTTGGACTTCCCGGGTGATGAGTGATGCAACACATAAATCTTTTCATGTGCCTATTGGGCATATGCATGTCTTTGGAGAAATGTCTGTTTAGATCTTCTTTCCATTTCTAAATAGAATTGTTTGTTTTCTTGATATTAAGTTATATGAGTTGTTTATGTGTGCATTATAGATGTTTTAGGTTGGTGAAAAAGTAATGGCAATTCTTCAGACTGTGAATTTTAATTTTAAATCATTATCAGTTCAGTTCAGTTCAGTCGCTCAGTCATGTCCGACTCTTTGTGACCCCATGAATCGCAGCACGCCAGGCCTCCCCGTTATCACCAACTCCAGAGTTCACTCAGACTCAGCATCTATCGAGTCAGTGATGCCATCCAGCCATCTCATCCTCTGTCATCCCCTTCTCCTCCTGCCCCCAATCCCTCCCAGCATCAGAGTCTTTTCCAATGAGTCAACTCTTCACATGAGGTGGCCAAAGTACTGGAGTTTCAGTTTTAGCATCATTCCTTCCAAAGAAATCCCAGGGCTGATTTCCTTCAGAATGGACTGGTTGGATCTCTTTGCAGTCCAAGACTCTCAAGAGTCTTCTCCAACACCACAGTTCAAAAGCATCAGTTCTTTGACGCTCAGCTTTCTTCACAGTCTAACTCTCACATCCGTACATGACCACTGGAAAAACCATAGCCTTGAGTAGACGGACCTTTATTGGCAAAGTAGTGTCTCTG
>NW_011494816.1:2915778-2916233 GCF_000754665.1 Bison bison bison | reverse complement strand
TTTGGCATAGTCAATAAAGCAGAAATAGATGTTTTTCCGGAACTCTCTTGCTTTTTCCATGATCCAGAGGATGTTGGCAATTTGATCGCTGGTTCCTCTGACTTTTCTAAAACCAGCTTGAACATCTGGAAGTTCACAGTTCATGTATTGCTGAAGCCTGGCTTGGGAGAATTTTAAGCATTACTTTACTAGCGTGTGAGATGAGTGCAATTGTGCGGTAGTTTGAGCATTCTTTGGCATTGCCTTTCTTTGGGATTGGAATGAAAACTGACCTTTTCCAGTCCTGTGGCCACTGCTGAGTTTTCCAAATGTGCTGGCATATTGAGTGCAGCACTTTCACAGCATTGTCTTTCAGGATTTGAAATAGCTCAACTGGAATTCTATCACCTCCACTAGCTTTGTTCATAGTGATGCTTTCTAAGGCCCACTTGACTTCACATTCCAGGATGTCTGGC
>NW_011494816.1:2880138-2915144 GCF_000754665.1 Bison bison bison | reverse complement strand
TGGTCTTGATCCCTGTCTCCTGTACAATGTCACGAACCTCCGTCCATAGTTCATCAGGCACTCTGTCTATCAGATCTAGTCCCTTAAATCTGTTTCTCACTTCCACTGTATAATCAGACAGGGATTTGATTTAGGTCATACCTGAATGGTCTAGTGGTTTTCCCTACTTCTTCAATTTCAGTCTGAATTTGGTAATAAGGAGTTCATGATCTGAGCCACAGTCAGCTCCTGGTCTTGTTTTTGTTGACTGTGTAGAGCTTCTCCATCATTGGCTACAAAGAATATAATCAATCTGATTTCAGTGTCGACCATCTGGTGATGTCCATGTGTAGAGTCTTCTCTTGTGTTGTTGGAAGAGGGTGTTTGCTTTGACCAGTGCATTTTCTTGGCAAAACTCTATTAGTCTTGCCCTGCTTCATTCTGTATTCCAAGGCCAAATTTGCCTGTTACTCCAGGTGTTTCTTGACTTCCTCCTTTTGCATTCCAGTCCCCTATAATGAAAAGGACATCTTTTTTGGCTGTTAGTTCTAAAAGGTCTTGTAGGTCTTCGTAGAACCGTTCAACTTCAGCTTCTTTAGTGTTACTGATTGGGGCATAGACTTAGATTACTGTGATATTGAATGCTTTGCCTTGGAAACGAACAGAAATCATTCTCTCGTTTTTGAGATTGCATCCAACTGCTGCATTTTGGACTCTTTGGACCATGATGGCTACTCCATTTCTTCTGAGGGATTCCTGCCCGCAGTAGTAGATATAATGGTCATCTGAGTTAAATTCACCCATTCCAGTCCATTTTAGTTCGCTGATTCCTAGAATGTTGACTTTCACTCTTGCCATCTCTTTTTTGACCACTTCCAATTTGCCTTGATTCATGGACCTGACATTCCAGGTTCCTATGCAATATTGCTCTTTACAGCATTGGACCTTTCTTCTATCATCAGTCGCATCCACAACTGGGTATTGTTTTTGCCTGGCTCCATCCCTTCATTCTTTCTGGAGTTATTTCTCCACTGATCTCCAGTAGCATATTGGGCAGTTACTGAGCTGGGGAGTTCCTCTTTCAGTATCCTATCATTTTGCCTTTTCATACTGTTCATGGGGTTCTCAAGGCAAGAATACTGAAGTAGTTTGCCATTCCCTTCTCCAGTGGACCACATTCTGTCAGACCTCTCCACCATAACCCACCTGTCTTGGGTTGCCCCACGGGCATGGCTTAGTTTCATTGAGTTAGACAAGGCTGTGGTCCTAGTGTGATTAGATTGACTAGTTTTTTGTGAGTATGGTTTCAGTATGTCTGCCCTCTGATGCCCTCTTGCAACACCTACCATCTTACTTTGGTTTCTCTTACCTTGGACATGGGGTATCTCTTCACGGCTGATCCAGCAAAGTGCAGCCGCTGTTCCTTACCTTGAACAAGGGGTATCTCCTCACCGCCGCTCCTTCAGGCTCAAACACATCTTTATTAATCAAAAAAGGAACCATTACAATCAACGTTTTTCCAATGAGAAGTAAGTTTTTTTATTCCTGTAGAATAAAAATCTGTATTTTGGGATTCAGTGAACTCTTGGAAGGCATTTTCTGCCTCTGTTGGTTGTGGAAGCATTTTCCCTGCAGAAAGTTGTCGAGATGCTTGAAGAAGTGGCAGTCGGTTAGTGGGAAGTCAGGTGAATAGGGTGGATGAGGCAAAACTTTTAGCCCAGTTTGTTCAACTTTTGAAACATTGGTTGTATGACGTGGGGTTGGGCATTATAGTCGGAGAAATGGTTCGTTGTTGTTGGGTAGAATAAGAGAAAACAACACTTCAAAACAATGATTTTTTTGATTTTCGGTCACCTCATGAGGCACCCAGTTACTGAACTTTTTCACCTTTCCAGTTTGCCTCAAATGCCAAATGACTGCAGAATGGTCAATGCTGAGTTCTTCAGCCACATCTCACGTAGTTTTAAGAGGATCAGCTTCGCTCTTTGCTCTCAGTCGGTCGTTGTCAACTTTCAATGGCCAGCTACTACACTCCTCATCTTCGAGTCTGCTTTTAAAACTGCTCAACTTGTCTGCTTTTAAAACTTCTTGAACCATCACTGCATTGTATGTTCGTTATCAGTTCCTGGGCCACATGCGTTGTTGATGTTGCCTGAGTTCTTCTCCACTGCTTTACAATCCATTTTGAACTTGAATAAGAAAATTGCTCAATTTGCTTTTTGTCTAACATCATTTCTGTAGTCTAAAATAAATAACAATAAACAGCATGAGAAATGCTGGATGAAGCACAAGCTGGAATCAAGTTTGCTGGGAGAAATATCAGTAACCTCAAATATGATATCACCCTTATGGCAGAAAGCAAAGAACTAAAGTCTCTTGATGAAAGTGAAAGATGAGAGTGAAAAAGTTGGCTTAAAGCTCGACATTCAGAAAATGAAGATCATGGCATCTGGTCTCATCACTTCATGGCAAATAGATGGGGAAACAGTGGGAACAGTGACAGACTTTATTTTCTTGGGCTCCAAAATCACTACAGAAGGTGACTGCAGCCATGAAATTAAAAAACACTTGCTCCTTGGAAGAAAAGTTATGACTAAACTAGATAGCATATTCAAAAGCAGAGACATTACTTTGCCAAAAAGGTCCATCTAGTCAAGGATATGGCTTTTCCAGTAGTCATATATGGATGTGAGAGTTGGATTATAAAGAAAGATGAGGGCTGAAGAATCGATGCTTTTGAACTGTGGTGTTGGAGAAGACTCTTGAGAGTCCCTTGGACTGCAGGGAGATTCAACCAGTCCATTCTGAAGGAGATCAGCCCTGGGATTTCTTTGGAAGGAGTGATGCTAAAGCTGAAACTCCAGTACTTTGGCCACCTGATGTGAAGAGCTGATTCATTGGAAAAGACTCTAACGCTGGGAAAGATTGAGGGCAGGAGGAGAAGGGGATGACAGAGGATGAGATGGTTGGATGGCATCACTGACTCAGTGGACATGAGTTTGAGTAAACTCCAGGAGCTGGTGATGGACAGGGAGGCCTGGCATGCTTCAGTCCATGGGGTTGCAAAGAGTCAGACATGACCGAGCGACTGAACTGAACTGAATTGAATTGAAACAGCATGTAACAAGTCATTAGCAAAAAACATAAAGTGAGAAATGCACATTAAAATGATGGAACCACATTTATTTAAGAATGTATCCCAACATCCAATGGCAAAGTTCAATAATGCAAAACCTCAATTACTTTTGCACCAACCTAATAGATTAGAGGGGAGAGCCCACAGTAGTGTTTCACTCTACCATGCTGCTGATGTTATGCCCTCTGCTGTAGTTCTTACTTCTTTTCTTCTGCTTACTTGTGATTTAATTTGTTCTTCTTTTTCTAGTTTCCTAAGGTGGGAACTTAGGTTATTGATTTTAGATCTTTTTTTACTAATGTATGCATTCACAGCTATAACTTTCCCACCTAGCACTGTCTTAGCTGCATCCCATAGATTTGGGTAAGTTGTGTTCTTATTTTCATTTAGTTCAAAATATTTTGTAGTTTCTCTTAATTTTTTCCCCTTGATTCATCTGTTGTTTAGAAGTATGTTCATCTTCATGTATTTTGGGACTTCCAGTTATTTTCTTTCTTTAAAGAAACTGGTCATTTGTTTTGTACAGTATCCTGCAATCTGGACTTTACCATTGTTTATGCTATGATTTGACATGTTTCTCTGATTCTTGTTAATTCCTATACATTGAAAATTAGATGTAGAGGCTTGATCAAATTGCAGTTTGATGTTTGGTAGTGATGTTTGTACTTCTTGTCCTCAGTTGCTTCAGTTGTGTCTGACTCTTCACAAACCCCATGGGCTGGAGCCTGCGAGGCTCTTCTGTCCATGGCAGTTCTCCAGGCGAGAATACTGGAGTGGGTTGCCATTTCCTTCTGCATTGTACTTCTTAAAGGTGTTAATAAAGTCTGATTGTCTGGTTGGTTTTCACTTTTGGTGACCATAAATGATAGTTACCTACCTAGATTTATTAAATCAGCAGGGGTTTTTGTATGTTTGACTTGGTGTTTATTACTCTCAGCCTTG
This sequence comes from Bison bison bison, assembly GCF_000754665.1. Classification (NCBI taxonomy): domain Eukaryota; kingdom Metazoa; phylum Chordata; class Mammalia; order Artiodactyla; family Bovidae; genus Bison; species Bison bison. The sequence continues at coordinate 2,911,087 of NW_011494816.1, read as the reverse complement.
CTGGTTTGGAGTAACTTTGTTTTTTTGTTTCTTATCCTTCATTCCTGTTCCACACTTTCTTTTGTATGCTTCCGTTTCTTTATATATGTGTTGTTTTATGTTCGTCAAGTTGCCATCTTGGGAAGCTTTGTATATTTTCTCACTTTGTATACTCCCTGGATAATCTTCTTTGGTTTAGCTACCACTTCTACTTTAATTTCCCAGAGTTTTCAGTGCAGGTCTTTATTCGAAGCTCCAGAGCCACATACAAGATAGGCAGGTATCTTGGAACTCTTAGCTAGGCTGCTGAATCATCCTCCTCTTTTGGTTTTCTTCTACTTCAGTGTCTGCTGCTTATGTTTCTGCTCATCTGGCTTCCCTTGAAGGACAGTGCAAAAGCTATCTAGAGTGTAGATGCTTTTTGGTAGTTGGTCCTTGTTCCTTTTCCTCTTACATTTCCATGTTTTAAACATCATTCTCTATTCTGAGAAGACCTTGGCTGATTTTCTGGAAAGTCCTGAAGAATAACTACTCAGATCGGTGTTTTGTTAGGGTGTGAGGGCTGGATCTTTATACTTCCCAACACAGTCTTTGGATGTGGATTTCCATGGAAAAGTGGTATGACCATGGGTGAAGCAACTCTTTTCAGCTAATGCAGTCTACACAGATGAGGGCTGTCAGTTGGTGGCATTTCCAGCAGCTCAAGTAGTAAGTCCTTTCTTTCTTTCTTTTTTTTTTAAAACCATTTATTTATTTATTAATGGCTGCATTGGGTCTTAGCTCTTCAATATGGCCCGCAGGCTTCTCTCTAGTGGTGATGTGTGGACTCCAGAGTGCAAGGGCTCTGTAGTTGTGGCATGCAGGCTCTCTAATTGGGGTGCGTCGTTGGAGTTTGTGGTCTTAGTTGCCTCTCGACATTGGCATCTTAGTTCACCGACCAGGGATCAAAACTGCGTCCCCTGCATTCAAAGGTAGGTTCTTAACTGCTGGAAGTCCCAGTCATTTATTTTTAAATGTGATCTGGTGTCACATCACAGCATCTACTACACTGCCATTTCCTCCCATCTCAAGATGGTTTGGCCATCTGTCTACCTGTTCAGTGACTTAGGAGTCACTTTTCATCCCCCTCCTCCGCCCCCCTCCTTTGTTCTTTTGACACGTTTTCTGCCTTCAAAGTACATATCTCAAATGTTTTTCTCCTCAAGTCAGGTCAGATGTTAGTTTCTGACTCTTTGCAACCCCATGGACTGCAAATGACCATGGGTGAAGCATTAGCTGCCAGGCTCCTCTGTCTGGGGAATTCTCCAAGCAAGAGTATCAGAGTGGGTATGCATTCTCTTCTCCAGGGGATCTTCCCAACCTAGGGATCGAACCCAGGCCTCCTGCATTGCAGGCAGATTCTTTACCATCTGAGCCACCTTCTCCTCCTAGCTCCTGTCAATGACACCTTTCTCTTTCTTCTCCCCTGGTCTCCCAAGTGGTTTCCTTACCTTTAATTTTGTACATCGCCAAGCTCTGCCACATAGCCGAGAGTAGTCCTCTATATCTTAATCAGATCTGTCTGCACTTTTGCCACTCTTTAAAGTCTTCTCTTGTACTTAGGATAAAATGCCAGTTATTTACCCTGGCCTACAAGGTCTAACTGACTCTTGCCTCTGTCTATAACCTGTCAGATTATGGTATCCCCTTCTCTATTTGTGCTTCAGCTGCACTGGTTTTCTCTCATTTCACAGGAATAGCCAAACTGTCTCTTCTCAGGGCTTTAGCCTGTCCCTCTATCTGGAATGACAGCTACCTTTGCCTTTCACATCCTTTTTGTCTCAGCTTAAATGTCACCTCCTAATACTTCACTGAAAGACAGAAGATTCTTGTCTTCCTTCTCATTTTTCCCCACCCCTGTGTTACAGTCTTGTTTGTTTCCTTTAGAACCTTTACTGCGTTGTTAATAGTATTTTGCTTGTTTTATATTCTTTTGTATCTGTGTTCTTCTGCTGCTGCTAAGGTGCTTCAGTTGTGTCCGACTCTGTGTGACCCCAGAGACGGCAGCCCACCAGGCTCCGCCGTCCCTGGGATTCTCCAGGCATGAACACTGGAGTGGGTTGCCATTTCCTTCTCCAGGGGATATTCCTGACCCAGTTTCTCCACCATTGCAGGCAGATTCGTTAGCAACTGAGGTGCATGGGAAGCCCTTGAATAAATGTAATAAGTTCTTTCTGAAAGCCTTGAGTATTGAGATTTCCTTTTTCCTAGGTTAGTAGCATAGCCCAACTCAGACTGGGGACTTGTGAATCAGCTTATATACCTTTTCCCTCTGTTCTTTCCCTTAATGCATTCAACTGCTGTGTTCTGTCAGTTTAAACTTTCATCTCTCATCATTAAAATCATTAATAATCTCTTGCCCCATCCCACTCCCATCAAACACCGTCTTAATTCTTTTGTGTCATCACACATAATTGGTCTTTGTAAAAATATATTATAACCATTCATTTTTTGCTTAAAAAGTTTGAGTTTTTCATATTTGTTTACAGGGTACATGAGTTTCCTAGCTTTGTTTACAGGCCCCATCTGCCTTTTGCCTTCCTCTCTGCTGTCGTTTCTGCCAGGCCTCCCCTTGTACACTGTGGTCCAATAGCACTGATCAAATAGGGTCGTTCTGAATAAGCTGACGTTCTGTGCCTCTGTGTCTTTGTTGTGTTCTCCCACCCTTCACCTTCCCATTGGGAAACCGATATTCAGCCTTAAAACCTGCCCTGATATTAACCTCATCTGTGTTCAATATCTGGTACAAATCACCACTGAATATAATATATTATTATAGTCACTTATTTGCCTGACATGCTTCCTAGACTGAATTCTTTGTGGTCACAGGTGTCTTATTACCTTGTATGCCTATTACTTAATATGGAATCTCATATATAGAAGATGCTTAATATTAATAAGTTGTTTCTAAATGAAATCTAATACAACCCATTCATTTTACAGATGAGGAAAATGAGGCATAGAGAGAGAAGTGACTTACCAAAGGCCATCCACTAGTTTGGTTAAAAGTAATCATTAGTGCTATTTGCATATTATAGGCCCTATACTTACCTACCTCTTTTATTTTGTCTTTTTTTTTTTCTATGAACAAAGTTGAAGTGAAGTGAAGTAAAAGTCACTCAGCTGTGTCCGACTCTTTTGTGACCCAATGGACTGTAGCCTGCCAGGCTCCTCTGTCCATGGAATTCTCTAGGCCAGAGTACTGGAGTGGGTAGCTATTCCCTTCTCCAGGGGATCTTCCCAACCTAGGGATTGAACCCAGGTCTCCCACATTGCAGGCAGATTCTTTACCATATGAGCCATCAGGGAAGCCCCTGAGTACTGGAGTGGGTAGCCTATCCCTTCTCCAGAAGATCTTTGCGACCTAGGAATCAAACAGGGGTCTCCTGCATTGCAGGCGAATTCTTTACCATCTGAGCTACCAGGGACGCCCAAGTAAACAAGGTTACTATGGTTAAAACTGTGGACGCTGAAGTCAAACTGCTTTTGATTCTTGATTCTGCCACATATTTTGACCTTGAGTAAGTTCCTTAACCTCTTTAAGCTTTAGTTTCCTGAGCTGTGGGATGGTAATAATCATAATTCCTTTACAGTATTATTTTAAAGAGTAAATGAGATAATCTGAGTAAAGGGTTTAGAACAATGCTCGGCACAGAGTAAACAGTAAGTATAGTCATTATTGTTACTGTTAGCATGTATCAAAGTTTACTGGCCACAGTGCCTCCTGGAAAAGGCATAAGATTTAGTTATTACAAGCTGGTTCTGGTTCTCTTGTAGGCAAGCTGACTGATAGAACAGCAAGCATTTTCCAAAGCAACCGAATGAAACTGAAGCTGGTCAACATTCAGAAAGCTAAAATATCCACAGCTGCATTCCTAAAAGCCTTCTGCCATCACAAACTCATTGAACTGGATGCTACTGCAGTACACACTGACCTCTCCATCCCAGACATCCTAAGTGGACTCTGCAGCAATAGCTGGATCCAAGAAAACCTCCGACGTCTCATCTTGGACTCAACAAGCATCCCTCGAGATTCAAGACTGTTGTTCTTTGGTCAGCTCACTGGTCTTCGTGTTTTAAGCGTTTTCAATGTTTGTTTTCGTAGTGAAGACCTGGCTAATGTTTCACAGTTACCCAAACTGGAAAGCTTGGATATCTCTAATACTCTGGTCACTAACATCTCTGCACTCCTTACCTGTAAGGATCGACTTAAATCTCTTACAATGCACTATCTAAAATGTCTGACCATGACCAAACCACAGATTCTTGCAGTCATTAGAGAACTTAAATGTCTGCTTCACCTTGATATTTCTGATCACGGGCAACTCAGGTCAGATCTAGCTTTTCATTTGCTACAACAGAAAGATATTCTGCCTAATATTGAGTCCCTGGACATTTCTGGGAGTAATTACATCACTGATGGAGCTGTAGAACTATTTATACAACAACGGCCTGCGATGCAATTTGTGGGACTGTTGGCTACAGATGCTGGTTATTCCGACTTCTTTTCTGCAAAGAAAGGCTTGAGGGTTCGTTCTTTTCTGAAATAAGTTTGTTTTATTTGTTCAGAACATTATTAAGCTTTCTTTGTGTATCAGAATCTGTACTAGGCATTCGGGTTACAAAGACAGATGAACAATTCTTAAGGAGCTTAATGATTAAGAATTATTGTGTAACTACTATGTAGTATGAGGTTGTGAAAATATAACCTTAAATAAGATACAGCCCTAGCCTCCAGTGTCTTCCAGTCTAGCTTGATAACCATAAGCAGAGCCATTCACACATTACCTCTTAGGTGCCAGTTGGCATGTTTTGCACATTGTTTTCTATTTTAATCCTCCCATTTTACAGATGAGGAGGTTAAGCTATTTATCCAGTCATAGAACTATTAAATGATAGAGCTGGCCGTATATTTGGGTCTTTGTGAAACTAATGCTTTTCCCTCTAGGGACAGCTAAATATAATGAATAAGGCAGGTGATGTATGCCTAACACCATTTTTGAACGCAATTTTTAAAAGACCCTGAAGGAAAAAGTATTGTACATTGCTAGACTATGTTTATAGCCTCTAGTGGTGCTGTTTTTAAAAGAGCATATATTTAAATATTTATGTCCTAGAATACTTTTTAAAAACAGTGGCTTTCTACCTCAGTTGTACATTCTAATCACTTTGGGAGTTTTAAAATACACTGATGCCTGTGGCCTATTCCCTAGAGATTCCGATGTAACTGGTCTGGGATTTGGCCTGGGCGTTAAGTAATTCTAACGTGGAGCCAAAGTTCAGAACAACGACTTCAAAAGAACCCATTAAAAACAATGACATATAATTTTTACTGGGGTGAGAGTAAAGTGATTTGCAGTCATTAGTTGTTTTCACATTTTATTCTTTTGATTTTAAAATAGCAATTGTGTCATAAAGTTTTTTAATTTTAAATGACTTCTTAATGAACCCATGAAGCTATCAGTTGCATCATTAGGCTACAAATAGATAATTTGAACTTTCAGATTAAATGTGTATAGTAGAGAATTGTTTACCAAGAATGTACACCTAGGCCTGTTTCAGATTAATGGCACTTAGTGTCCCAATGATCAAAAGAACCACAGCAGTTTAAAAAAAAAAAAGATTTTAACACATCAACTCATGATATATACAGTAATATTGCCAAGTGCTAGAATATTCTGTAGAGAGATTATGCATGTAGTTAAGATATTATCAAAGCCAGTACACCAAAAGAAAATGAGACAAGTTTTCTTTCAGTAAACTTTATCTGGTATACATGTAAGTTTAGTTTATTTTGAAAATGTTAAATAATGCATTGTATACAGTGTTGGATATTTTGGGGGAGGGAGAGGGGAGACCACAATCTTCCCAGTACTAAGAAATTCTAAAGATCCTAATCCAGACTTAGTGGAGTATAAGGTATGGTAAGTTTAAAAGGTGTGTTTCAGAAAATTTTATATTTAAGAGAAATACGTATTTTTCAAATCAGATACAAAATATACTAAGCATTTTTGTTGTTTGGGTTGCTCAAAAGTTTGCTAAAAATGGATAAAATTAAGGGTTAGTGAAAACCTTCTAACAGAACAGGTATGTGTTATTTTCTTGTACCTAATGTTACAGTGGGCAGTGTGTACTTAATTTCTTTAAAATGGGTGGAAAGGGCACCCACCATTAGTCCTAAGAGCCGTATAACATTTTCATTTGCTAGGGAATCCTTGCTGATCCACTGATGGGGTGTCTCAAGAATGAGAATTGTTTTGTACTGGCATCTGTAGGAAACCTTGGAGAGAGAGGGTGATGTAACAGCTGTCTGGTCTTCTGCTTAGTCTTACAATGGCTTTTCCTGTGTTTTTCTTTCAACTCTTACATCTAGATTATCACAAAATTTAAAAATCTAGACTATATCCATTGTTTAGATTGTTAATAATGTGTAGATCCTTGCACAGTTGATCTACATATAGTACTTGAAAACTGTTTTGAAATAATTTTTAATGTGGCAGATCACTAACTTTAAACATTTTGCCAAATTTGTCTTACCCTATTCTGTCTCTATACATGCAATTTTTAATACACACAAACACACACACATGCGTATTTGGCTGTGCTAGGTCTTAGTTGCAGAATGTGGAATCTTTAGTTGTAGCATGTGGGATCTACTTCCCTGACCAGGGATCAAACCCAGGCTCCTTGCAAGCGCAAAGTCTAGCCACTGGAACACCAGGGAAGTCCCCCCACACAATTTTTTTCTTGAGGGTAGGTTGCATACAACATGCACCTCTGCCCATTAATATATTTTAGCTTGTATTTCCTAGAGGAAAGATAGTCTCTTTGACTCTCTGAGAGCATGGGTAATCTCAAGAATGACCATAGTGCAGCTGTCAAATTTCAGGAAATTTAACATCGATACAAATCTTTTATATAAAAGTCTACTGTATGTGTTTCCAGTGTTGATTTTCCCAGTTTAACACCATTTATAAAATATTTTTCCTTTTAGTCCATGATTATTTTTACATTCAGTTGTCATATGTGTACTTAGTCATGTCCAGCTCTTTGTGACCCCATGAACTGTAGCCTGCCAAGCTCCTCTGTCCACAGAATTTCCAGGCAGTAATAGTGGAGTGGGTTGCCATTTCCTACTCCAGGGGACCTTTCCGGCCCAGGGATTGAACCAGCATCTCCTGCATTTCCAGGCTACCTGGAAAGCCTCAGTTGTCATAGTCCTTCCTTTTCTTCATTATATTGATGTTTTTGAAGAATACAAACTAACATTGTTTTGTTTGCTTTTTTGAAGAATGTTCCTCATTTTGGGTTTGTCTGATGCTTCATCATAATTCAGATTCTTCTAGGTGTACCCAGAATACCACATAAGGGATGTTGTGCCCTTATGTAATACACTTACGTGTCTCAAGTGTATTACAGTATGAAGCACAGAGTGCCCGTCATTGGTGATATTAATTTTCATCACTTGGTCAAAGTATTGTTCAGGTACTAGGTAAAATATCCAGGTGCAGATAAAATATTATCTATATACTCTTGTACTGTTTCTACCCTACATAGATAATACTATTCCTTTTGAAGCTAATGAATGCTGTATAAGATATTAGAAGACTATGCCAATATCCTGGCCCTCATCAGAGTTTCTGATCTAGATTTAGCATCCATTGATGATTCTTACTCGAACCATTCTTTACTGCAGTGGTTGCAAAGTGATGATTTTCCAACTCTAACTCTTTTTTTTCAGCTCTTCTTTTTATTCAAAACATTTAGCAAGTCTAACATATCCTCAGTATGAACTCATTGGTTCCTGTTGTTTTCAGTGATTTATAATGCATTGCTGTTCTTAATTATTTTGATGCTCAGCTTGTCACAGGGTGGCCGATGAGAGCTCCTGTGTCTGTTTTTACATGCCCCCATTATTACTGTTATTATTTTGAGTCTTTCTTTACTTTCTAGGCTTCTTATACTTCCCTGTTTTGGCCTTAGAGTTAGATGTTTCTCCCAAGAGCCCTGGTTCCTTTTAGTGGGAAACCACTGAGTGTTAGATGTGTTTTTAAACCGTTTCATCAAGCAGAGCTAAGAAACAGATGAAATAAGTTTAAAAGTGATACTTACAAATGTCCATCTTTATATTGTTCTTCTTTGCCTTTCCACATTCTGTGTTTGTATCTCTCTTTTCCACATGGAGAACCTCGGCTTCCAACAGCCTCAGCACATTTTCCTTAATCCTATAACATATATAAAATAGTTTCAGAGTTGCTTCATTTATACTACTTTGAAACACAAACCTACTGAAAAAGAGTTGAAGATATATTTGCAATTCTTTCTTTTCACTCTTGACTGAGAGTATAGTCCAAGTATTAAGCCATATATATTTAGGTTTTTAAATTTCCACTTCTTACACAGTAGGTAGCATAGTACATGTACTCTGGACTTTGCTTTTCTAACTTAGTGGTATGTCTTGGAAATCACCCCATGTCAGTTCATGTTCCCGTTTTTTGGGAGGGGATGGTAAGATACACATAAAATTTATCATTTTAATCTTGTTAGGTGTATAGTTCAGTGGTTTTAAATACATTAATAATTTTGTTCAACCATCACCATCATTCATCTCCATAGCTCTTTTCACCTTGTAAAGCTGAAATTCTGTAGGCATGAAACCCTGCCTCCCATTACCCCTTCTCTCCAGACCCTGGCAATACAAACTTCTACTTTGTGTCTCTACGATTTTGACCAACTCTCTGATGTAAGTGGAGTCGCACAGTACTTGTCCTTTTGTGACTGGCTCATTTTACTTTACGTAGTGTCCTAAGGGTTTGTCCATGTGGCATACTGCCTTTTTCGGGTTGAATAATAGCCATTATGTGTATACCACATTGTGCTTATCCAGTTGTCATTGATATGTACTTGGGTTGCTTCATGTTTTGGCTTTTGTGTTGATTATTGTGAGTAATGTTGCTGCAAGTAGGAGTACACAAATATCTCTTTGAGACTCTGCTTTTTTTTTGATCACTCTGTGAAGCCTCAGTTCTTTGACAAGGGATTAAATCCAGGCCTCTGCAGTGAAAGCCCGGAATCCTGATCACTAGTCCACTGGGAAACTCCCAAGACTCTGCTTTTGGTTCTTTTGGTATATACCCAGGAGTATATACTAGAATGGACATGAGTTTGAGCAAACTCTGGGAGATAGTGAAGGACAGGGAAGCCTGGTGTACTGCAGTGCATGGTGTCACAAAGAGTTGGACATGACTTAGCGACTGAACAATGAGCAATCCAGAAGTGGAATTGCTGGATCATATGGTGTGAAAGTCGCTCAGTCGTGTCCGACTCTTTGCAACCCCTTTGGAATTCTCCAGGCCAGACTACTGGAGTGGGTAGCCTTTCCCTTCTCTAGGGGATCTTCCCAACCCAGGGATCAAACCCAGGTCTCCCTCATTGCAGGTGGATCATATGATAATTCTTTTAATTTTGGGGTAACTACCATAATGTTTTCTGCAGCAGTTGCACAGTTTTTACATTCTCACTAACAGTGCACAAGTGTTTGAATTTCTTCACACACTGGCCAACACGTTATTTTTCTTTGTTTTTAAATTTTTTAATAGTAACCATTCTAATGGGTGTAAAGTGGTACCTCGTTGCAGTTTTGATTTGCATTTCCATACTTATCAGCTATACTGGGCATCTTTTCAGAAGGTTATTGACCATTGGTATGTCTTTGAAGAAATGTCTAGTGAAGTTGTTTGCCAGACTTTAAATTAGGTTGCTTAGGTTTTATTTTTGTTATTGTTGTTGAGATATAGGAGTTCTCTGTGTAGTCTGGATATTAATGCCTTATGATATAAGATTTTCAAATATTTTCTCCCCTTCTCTGGTTTGTCTTCATGAAGTTCAGTTTGTATTTCTTTTGTTGCTTGTACCTTTGGTGTCATATCCAAGAAATCACTGCCAAATCCAGTATTGTGAAGCTTCCTCATGTTCCTTATAGGAGTCTTATGGTTTTAGTTCATAAATTTAAGTCTTTGATCTGTTTTGAGGTAATTTCTTTCATGTGGTGTTATGTTAGATTTTACAACTTCATTCTTTTACATGTGGATATCTAGTTTTCTTAGGACAATTTCTTGAAAATACGAAATTGTCTTAGCACCCTTGTTGAAAAAATAATCTGATCATAAATGCAAGGCATTGTTTTAGGGCTTTCTAGTCTATTCCATGGGCTCCCCTGTGGCTTAGATGATAAAGAATCTTCCTGCAGTGCAGGAGTCCTGGGTTTAATGCCTGGGTTGGGAAGATCCCCTGGAGAAGGAGATGGCAACCCACTCCAGTATTCTTGCCTGGAGAATCCTATGGACAGAAGAGCTGGGCAGGCCAGGTTCAATCCTTGGGTCGGGAAGACCCTTGGAGAAGGGAATGGCCACCCACTGGTCTGTATGCCAGTATTTATGGCAGTGCCACATGTTCTGATTATTTTAGCTTTGTATTGATAGTTTGAAATCAGGATGTGTGACTCCCTTGGAATTCTGTATAAATTCAGGGCGTGTGTTTGTATTTCTGCTAAAAAGGTCATTGGGATTTTGGTAGGATTATATAAATATGTAGATAATTTTGTGTAGTATTGACATCTTAAGTCTGCTAATCCATGAACATGGGGTGTGTTTCCATAATTTATGTCATCTTTAATTTCTTTCATTAGTGTGTTGTAGTTTTCATCATACAAGCCTTTCATCTCCTTTGTTAATTCCTAAGTACTTTATTGGAGAAGGCAATGGCACCCCACTCCAGTACTCCTGCCTGGAAAATCCCATGGGCGGAGGAGCCTGGTAGGCTGCAGTCCTTGGGGTCGATGAGGGTCAGACACGACTGAGCGACTTCACTTTCACTTTTCACATTCATGCATTGGAGAAGGAAATGGCAACCCACTCCAGTGTTCTTGCCTGGAGAATCCCAGGGACGGGGCAGCCTGGTGGGCTGCTGTCTATGGGGTCACACAGAGTCGGACACGACTGAAGTGACTTAGCAGCAGCAGCAAGTACTTTATTGTATTATTGTAAACAGAATTATTTTCATGATTTCCTCTTCAGATTGTTTATTATTATTGTATAAAAATTGAACTGATCTTTGTGTGTATCCTGCAACTTTCTGGATTCATTTATTAGCTCTAATAGATAACAGTTTTTTATTTTTTTGTGGTATATAAGATCATATAGTTTGTAAGTAGATCATTTTATTTCTACCTTTTCAATTTGGATGCCTTTTATTTTTTTAATTTAACTTTTTATTTTATATTGGAGTAGAGCTGATTAACAATGTTGTGATCACTTCAGGTGAACAGCAAAGGGACTCAGCCGTACATACACATGTATCCATTCTCCCCTAAACTCCCCACCCATCTTGGATGCCTTTTATTTCTTTTTTCTTACCTACTTGCTCTGTTTAGAACTTCCAGTGCTGTGTTCAGTAGACACTGTGAAAGGGGCTTTTGTCTTTTTCCTGATTTTAAAAGCTTTCAGTCTCTCACTGTTGAGTATCATGTTCATTGTAGATTTTTCATGTATGGCTTTTATTAAGTTGAGGTAGCTTCCTTCTGGGCTTTTTGCGAGTGTTTGGGGGCTTCCCTGGTGCCATAGACAGTAAAGAATCTGCCTGCAATGCAGGAGACCCAGGTTCAATCCTTGGGTCGGGAAGACCCTTGGAGAAGGGAATGGCCACCCACTCCAGTATTCTTGCCTGGAGAATTCCATGGACAGAGGAGCCTGGCCCACTACAGTCCATGGGATCACAGAATTGGACACTTTGCCAGAAAGGGTGTTGAGTTTTGTCAAATGCTTTATCTGCATTAGATGAGGTGATCATGTGGTTTTCCTCCTTCATTCTAATACTGTTGTATATTAACATTGATTTTTTAGTATACCATGGTATGTTGAACATTGCATTCTGGGAATAAATCCTGCTTGGTCATGGTGCTGTGCGTATTTGCTTAGTCATGTCTGACTCTGCGATCCCATGGACTGTAGCCCACACAAGCCCACTTCTGTCCCTGGGGATTCTCCAGGCAAGAATACTGGAGTGGGTTACCATGCTCTTCTCCATGGGATCTTACCAATCCAGGGATCAAACCCTCATCTTCCACCTTGCAGGCAGATTCTTTATCACCTGAGCCACCAGGGAAGCCCAAGAATACTGGAGTGGGTAGCCTATCCCTTCTCCAGGGAATCTTCCTGACCCAGGAATTGAAGCGGGGTCTCCTGCATTGCAGGCGGATTCTTTACCAACTGAGCTACCAAGGAAGCCCTGGTCATGGTATATAATTCTTTTATTTGGCTGAGTTTGGTTTGCCTGTATTTTGTTGAGGATTTTTCCATTTCTGTAAGGACTGTTAAATTCTAGTTTCCTTTTCTTGTAGCGTCTTTGGCTTTGGTATCAAGGTAATGCTGGCTTCATAGAATGAGTTAGGAAATGTTCCATCTCCAGTTGTTAAACTGAAAAGTTTTAACATTAATTCTTCCTTAAGTGTTTGGCAAAATTTACTAGTGAACCCATTAGATCTAGGGCTTTTATTTTTGGGGAAGTTTTTGATTATTGATCCAGTTTCCTATTTCAGTTTTCTTCAGTGTCTTCATGATTTAGTCTTGTTAGGTCTTATATGTCTAGAAATTTTCTCGTTTTATCTAGGTTATTAGGTTTATTAGAATGTAATTTTTCATAATACTCTTAGAATTCTTTTTTTTTTCCTATTGAATTGGTGGTAATGTCTTCTGTTTCATTTCAGATTTTAGTATTTTGAGTCCTTTCTTTTTTCTTAGTTTCTTTTTTTTACCCTTAGTCTATCCATCTGTCAGTTTTGGTGATGTGTTCAAAGAACCAATTTTTTGTTTCATTGATTTTCTTGCTATTTTTATATTCTCTATTTTTTTGCTCTTTGCTTTAATAATGATTATTTCCATCCTTCTGCCAGCTTTGGGTTTAGTTTTTTGATCTTTTTACGTTTAAAATAGTTACTGATTAGGAAGGACTTTGCTCATTAGTTTCTATATGTTTTACAACTTTTTTTTTAATCCCTCATTTCCCTCATTACTGTTTTCTTTGTTCAACTGACTTTTTGGATTTTTTTTTTTTTGGTTGGTATTATTCTTGTGTATTCTGTAGCTGTTTTCTTTGTGGTTATCATGGATGTTAGTTACATTTAACATCCTAACGTTATGACACTCTAATGTGAATTTATACTAGCTTAATTTCAATAACAAACAAAAGCTGTTCCTTTAGCTGTCTGTCTGCACCCCTTTTAATTGATGTTCCCAAATTATAGTCTGCCCCAAAGCACAGAATAATCCTTTTTAGTGTGTTCATCACAAGTTTTGTAGAAAACAAAATTTGGAATTAAACCAGATTTATAATAACACTAGTTTTTAGATGAATAATGATCTTTTGAAGGAACTATTTGTTTATTAAATCATGTTGAAAAAAAGTGTTACCGACCATTTAAAAAATACCACTAGCTTTTGTAATTGCTCATGTATTTACCTTTGTTGAGATCTTTATTTCTTCATATAGCTTCTTGTTACTGTGTGGTGTTCCTTCATTTTCACCTTGCAGGACTTCCTTTAGCGTTTTTCATGGGGCAAGTTTAGTGGTAATGAACTTCCTTGGCTTTTCTTTACATGGAAATGTCTTGGCTTCATCCTCACTTTTTAAAAAACTTAACAGTTTTTTATTGGGATATAGCTGCTTAATAAACAGTGTTGTGATAGTTTCAGGTGAATAGCAAAGGGACTCAGCCATAAATACACGTATATCCATTCTACCCCAAACTCCCTTCCCATTCAGGCTGCCACATAACATTGAGCAGAGTTTCATGTGCTGTATAGTTAAGTCCTTGTTGTTTATCCATTTTAAACATTGCAGTGTGTACATGCCCATCCCAAACCCCTTAGCTATCCCATCTGCCTATCCTTTCCCCCTAGCAACTATAATTTCATTCTTTAAGTCTATGAGTTTCTTTTTATTTTGTAAGTAAGTTCACTTGTATCATTTCTTTTTAGATTCTGCATTTAAGGGATGTCATTTGATATTTCTCCTTCTCTGACTTACTTCACTCAGTATGACACTAAGTCTGTGTTGCTGCAAATGGCATTATTTCATTCTTTTTTTAACGGCAGAATAATATTCCATTGTACTTATGCACCACATGTTTATCTGCTCCTCTGTCAATAGACATTTAGGTTGCTTCCATGTTTGGGCTATTGCAAACAGTGCTGCAGTGAGCATTGGGTTACATATATTCTTTTGGATCTTGTTTTTCTCTGGATATATGCCCAAGAGTGGGATTTCAAGGTGATATGGTAGCTCTTTAGTTTTTTAAGGAACTCCCCTCCTGTTCTCCACAGTGACTGTACCAATTTGCATTCCTACCAACAGTGTAGGAGGGTTTCCTTCTCTCCACACCCTCTCCAGCATTTGTTGTTTGTGGAATTTTTGATGATAGTCATTCAAGCTTTCACCCTCACTTTTGAAGGACAGTTTTGCAGGGCATAAGATTCTTGGTTGACAGTTTTTTTCTTTTAACACTTTGAATATATCAACCCATTGTCTTCTGGCTTCTAAGTTTTTGATGAGAAGTCTGCAGGTCTTAACTGAGGAGCCTTTGTATGTGATGATTTGCTTCTCTCTTGCTGCTGCTTAGAATCTTTGGCATTGAAATTTTGATTATAACATGTCTCATTGTGAGTCTTCTTGAGTTCATCTTGCATGGAGTTCTTGAATTTCTTGGATGTTTATATTCATGTCTTTCATCAAATTTGGGACATTTGCAGCCATTTCCCCCCCAATATTCTTTGCTACTGTAAGTCTCTTCTAAGATTCCTACAGTGTGTATGTTGGCCTGTGTAATGGTATTCCACAGGGTCCTTAGACTCTGCTCCTTTGTTTTCAGTCCTTTGCTTTTTGTTCCTCTGACACAATTTCCTTTGTCCTATCTTCAAGTTTGTTGATTTTTTTCATCTTCCCGCTCAAATCTGCCTTGAAAAACTCAAGTGAATTTTTATTTCAGTTATTATACCTTTCAACTCCAGAATATTTCTGGATTCTTTTTAAGGTTTTTTTTTTTTTTTTTAATTTAAATCTCACTTGAGTTTTCTCTTTTGTTCTTTTTCTTGACTTTATCTAATTTTCCTTTCGTTCTTTGAATGTCTTTAAGGTGGATGTTTTGAAGTCTTGTTTGAGTTGACCTGCTATATCAGTTCTGTTACAGGGACAGTGTCTTTTGATTTTAATTTTTTCCCTTTGAATGGGCCATGCTTTCCTATTTCTTTATACGCTTTGTGATTTTTGTTGTTGAAAACTAGGCATTTGAAACTAATAATATGGCAACTCTGGAAATCAGATTCTTTTCCCTTCCCAGGGTTTGATGTCTATGTTACTGTTTTTGTGTTTGGGATCTGTGTTGAGGATCAGCCTGAAGTATAAATTTTAAGATCTCTAGGTCTTTTATGAGCCTTTCCCTGGATATGTGCAGTAACTTTGGGATATTCTCTGTATATGTAGTTGTTTTGAATGTCATAGTCATTAATGTCTATCTTCTAAAAGGGGAAAAGGAAACAATGAAGGGGCAGCCCTTGAAATTGCTTGGAAGTCATTTTAGCTGGTGGGAGAGGGGCTTTGAACAGTTGGCTGGTGAGGGTGCAGTGGCATTGGCTACCCACCTTTTTGTGCCTGTTATCAGAAGCAGTCAGAGCACAGATTCCTGATATTTGGAGGGTTCTTTTCCCCACCTGGACTCTCACAGGCTAAGTGCAGGCAGCTCTAGGAGCATATGCTGGTGGCTGGGAAGTGGGATGGGGCATGGGCAGCTATTGTGGAAAGAGCTGAAATTGATGGAAATGAGCCACAGTTTATTGTTGAAACATCCTGTAGAAGTTGCAAGCATGGATATAAACTCCTTTATTTACCCTTTTTAAAAATTTTATTTATTAAATTTTTGTTGTGCTGGGTCTTTGTTGCTATTCACAGGCTTTCTCTAGCGCTGGTGAGCAGGGGCTACTCTCTAGTTGTGGTTTGTGGGCTGCACGTTGTGCTGGCTTCTCTTGTTGCAGAGCACGGACTCTGGGTGCGTGGGGTCAGTAGTTGTGACGCATGGGCTTAATTGCCCTGTGGTATGTGGGATCTTCCTGGACCAGGGATTGAACTGGTGTCCCCTGCATTGCTAGGCAGATTCTTGACCACTGGGCTACCAGGGGAGCCCCCTTTTCTTTCCTTATTTCTTGAAAATGCTTGTCCACTGTTACATTACATTGTGTGTTGCTTGTTAAGTCTGATGACAATCTAGTTCTCTGATTTGTTTTGATATTTTAATTATTTTTAAATGAAAGAGATGAATATTTTTAATGATAAAAGGTACAATTCACAAAGATAGACATCATAAGCCATTAGACACCTAACAACAAAGAAACAAAGATACATGAAGCAAAAATCAGAACAGATCTAAGGGAAAAGAAAAATACAATCATAGTGACACATATTAACATTTCTCTGAGTATTTTATCAAGTGCAAAAAAAAGAATAGGAACATCTTGAGTAATGTCATTAAAAATTATAGTAGATTTCTATTCATATTAATAATTTGTTTGATCTTTTTATAAGAAGGCCCTGAAGGTTGTTTTTCTTTACCATTAAATTTAATCTTTATACTGTGATATGTCTTGGATTTGATTTAGGTCAGTTTTCCCAGGTGGTTGATGGGAGTTCTTTCAGTGTGTTGATTTAGGTCTTTTTTTATTTCCGGAAAGTTTTTGTTGGTAGTAATTTTAAAAATTAGTTCATTTCTTCCCCAAGAACTTCAAGTGTATGTGTGTTGTATCTTTTTTCCATATCAGCACTCAATCTTAGATCCTTTTAACTTCTTTCTTTTAAAATTTCTTTATCTTATTTGTTTCTTGCATTTCTTCTCCTTATTAAATTTTAGTCAATTCTATTATTCTTTGGATACTTTGTACTTAGTTTTTATGTTTGATATGACTTGATCTTTTCTTTTCTTGAGTTTAATCATCCCTGTTTCATCTTTTTGTTGAATGTATTTTTTTCACATCCAATAATCCTTATTAAGAACATTTACTTCAGTTTAAAGTGGTATGTTACAGATTTGTTTTTGATTTTCGAGAAGAATTTTTCTTAGCTGAAGTGTGTAGTTTTGCTTCAGTGTATAAAGCTGTTACAGGTCTTAGTTGTGGCACATGCAGTCTCTGAGGCATGTGGGATCTTTAGTTGTGGCTCTAATTCCCTGACCAGGGATTGATCCCCGGCCCCCTTCATTGGGAGTGTGGAGTCTTAGCCATTGGACCACCAAGGAAGTCCCTAGATTTGCTTTTTAAAAAAATTCTTACAGTAGCTTTATATGGAACTGGTTTGAATCTTTTTATTTCTTTGCATTTAATTGACCGGTGTCCTAATTCAAAAGCATTCTTCTGTCATTTTAGTGATGTGATGTTTCTTCAATGAATGTTGTTACTGCTGATCATGGTGGAGTTGTTTTTCTTTTCATTTTTGTGAAATCCTGAATTTTACCCCCTTTTTTTTCTTTTTCTTCACTTCCCAGTAATGCTGAAAACTAGATAAAATCTAGTTTTATATTTTTAAATAAATGTTTAAATAAATAAACATTTATTTTTCATTTACGGTTTGGGTAAGGTTACCATTATTCTCCAGACCCAAAGTCTATATACAGACTTCTGGAAGTTATTACTTTAGTGGTGGTGGTTGTTCAGTTGCCTAGTTGTGTCTAACTCTTTGCAGCCCAATCAGCTGTGGCACACTAGGTCTTCCCGTCCCTCACCATTCCATCTCCTGAAGTTTGCCCAAGTTCCTGTTCACTGCATCAGTGATGTCATCCAGCCATCTTATCTTCTGACACCCTCTTCTCCTTCTGCCCTCAGTCTTTCCCATCATCAGGGACTTTTTCAGTAAGTTGGCTGTTTTCATCAGATGACCAAAATACTGGAGCCTCAGCTTCAGTATCAGTCCTTCCAACGTGTATTCAGGGTTGTACTTGAGTTGGTAGCAAAGAAGAATTATCTTAATATTAATGAACTAATTAATTAGTTCTATAAAAGTTCAACTCCTTTTTCATCTTAGTTATTTTATCTTTTTTTTTCCCCTATCTTTTTTTTGTCTATTTTATATGAGTACTTAGAGAACACACGTTCATGGTTATTGGTTGTTTAAGCATTTACATGCTATGCATTATTCAGTCAAGGTCTCTACTGTAACAGCTGTAGGGAGATAGTATTTGAGTCTGTCTCCACTGCTTAATTAGTTTGTTATATTTAGCAATGTACATCACCTCTCTGGAGCCACCATGTAAAAATGAGGTTGAGGAGAACATTTACCTACTAGAATTACTGAATGAGATCAACATTGTAAAGCTCTTGAAACATTTAAGTGAATATTCATTGTTTCAAACACTTGACACACTAAAAAAAGCCTTCCTTGTAGGTGAAAGGTGAAACCTGTTGGTAACATCCTTGTTTTCTAGGTTGCTGGAGGAGCAAATATAAGTCAGATTTCAGAAGCACTGAGCTGCTACAGGAATAGATCATGTTTTATGAAGGAAGCCCTCTACAGGCTCTTCACAGAGACGTTTTCAACGCAAATAACCATGCCTGCTATTTTAAAGGTAACTACAACTCAGAAATGTAATTTTTAAAACTACTTATTACTTGATTCAATTAAAGTTGTTTAAAATTTGGAAAACTCAGCAGTGGCCACAGGACTGGAAAAGGTCAGTTTTCACTCCAATCCCTAAAAAGGTAATGCCAAAGAATGTTCAAACTATTGCACAATTGCACTCATCTCACACACTAGTAAAGTAATGCTCAAAATTCTCCAAGCCAGGCTTCAGCAGTACATGAACCGTGAACTTCCAGATGTTCAGTCTGGTTTTAGAAAAGGCAGAGGAACCAGAGATCCAATTGCCAACACCCGCTAGATCATCAAAAAAGCAAGAGAGTTCCAGAAAAACATCTATTTCTGCTTTATTGACTATGCCAAAGCCTTTGACTGTGTGGATCACAATAAACTGTGGAAACTTCTGAAAGAGATGGGAATACCAGACCACCTGACCTGCCTCTTGAGAAATCTGTATGCAGGTCAAGAAGCAACAGTTAGAACTGGACATGGAACAATAGACTGGTTCCAAGTAGGAAAAGGAGTATGTCAAGGCTGTATATTGTCACCCTGCCTATTTAACTTATATGCAGAGTACATCATGAGAAACACTGGGCTGGAAGAAGCACAAGCTGGAATCAAGATTGCTGGGAGAAATATCAATAACCTCAGATATGCAGATGATACCACCCTTATGGCAGAAAGTAAAGAGGAACTAAAGAGCCTCTTGATGAAAGTGAAAGAGAAGAGTGAAAAAGTTGGCTTAAAGCTCAACATTCAGAAAACGAAAATCATGGCATCCGGTCCCATAACTTCATAGCAAATAGATGGAGAAACAGTGAAAGACTTTATTTTTCTGGGCTCCAAAATCAGTGCAGATGGTGACTGTAGCCATGAAATTAAAAGACGCTTATTCCTTGGAAGGAAAGCTATGACCAACCTAGACAGCATATTAAAAAGCAGAGACATTACTTTGCCAACAAAGGTCTGTCTAGTCAAGGCTATGGTTTTACCAGTAGTCATGTATGCGTGTGAGAGTTGGACTATAAAGAAAGCTGAGCACCAAAGAATTGATGCTTTTGAACTGTGGTGTTGGAGAAGACTCTTGAGAGTCCCTTGGACTGCAAGGAGATCCAACCAGTCCATCCTAGAGATCAGTCCTGAGTGTTCATTGGAAGGACTGATGTTGAAGGTGAAACTCCAAAACTTTGGCCACCTAATATGAATAGCTGACTAATTTGAAAAGACCCTGATGCTGGGAAAGATTGAGGGCAGGAAGAGAAGGGAATAACAAAGGATGAGATGGTTGGATGGCATCACTGACTCAATGGACATGAGTTTGACTAAACTCTGGGAGTTGGTGATGGACAGGGAGGCCTGGCATGCTGCAGTCCATGGGGTCACAAAGAGTTGGACATGACTGAGGGACTGAACTGAACTAACTGAACTGATTAAACACATCGAATACAGTTACTTAATATGCCTTATTCTATTGTGAGTCACAGTGCCCACACAGTGGGGAAAAAAAAAAAGCAGTGTTAGGCTTAAACTGCCAGATCATCCCATGTTTTGAGCATCTTAATCAATCTCAATTGTTCAGATTTTTGAATTTGATCTGAGCATGGGATGATAGAACCATTGCCTAAAGCAGGACTTAATCTGAAAACATGAATTCACTTTGTATAAACATTTTTATTTATTCCTTTACTCTTTAAAATCTAAGATAGTAGTTTTTTTTCCAAAAATAGCAACCACAATATCCCTATAAGAATAGCACAAAATAGCAGTAATTGAAGGTAATTAATTCTAGCATTTAAAGTATTGTGAATAAAGTAAAGTTACCAATATTGATAGGGTCAGACTTTGCTTTCCTTTACAGAAGGATGAATTTGTTTTAAATGTAATTGGAAGAATTATGTGGTTTGAGAAAGAAAACTTCTATTATTTAAACTTAAGTATAAATTGAAGTCCTAAAATTATTGTTTTTATTATTTGTAATTTCTGCAGTTCCATAAAAATAGGCTATTTTTATGACTGTTTTTAGGCTATTTGTGTACCATGGAGAATTAGATTTACTCATAACTTAAAAACAATACCGTATAAAGGGAAAAACTCTGGATCTTTGTTTCCCATCTGTAAGGAGAAAAATTGAATTAGATATTCTAAAAGTCCTTTTCATATCTATGTGAGATTTTGTGGGTTTTTTTTTAATTGAAAATCATGTTTGTTTTACTTTCTATGTATTTATATTGCAGATGATGGCAATTACTTGAAATCCTAAGAGCAGTTTACAATATAGAAAAAAACAGTTTCCATAGAAGCAGAGTATACTGGCTCTGAGTTTATGTAGGTGTCAAAGTAAGGGGTCTGGTCTTTCGTTGGTTCATAATCTCAGGGCTCATTTGTATATCAGCAGACTGGTCTCTGAGGAGGGGAGGGATCATTATCCCTATTTGAGAGACAAAACAGATCATGTTGTCCCTGAATGTTGGAGCAGGTATGGTATACACTTGGTATAACACCTTCAGTTTAAATTTATTTCTAGGTCTACACAATATGTCTTCTATTAATAGTTACCTTTCTAATGTTAGGTTTTTTGTTTGTTTTGTGGCCATGCCTCATGGCCTGTGGGATCTCAGTTCTCCAACCAGGAATTGAACCTGGGCCACGGCAGTGAAAACACAGAATCCTAACCACTAGTCCACCAGGCAACTCCCTAATGTTAGGTTTATCACTTTTCAAATTCAAATTTCTTCCTGCTCTTTTGATGGATTCATCCCATCTTTTTGTCCACTTTGTGTTTTTCTTTATCACGTTTCCCTTCCCTCGTAATTCCCTTTCCATTCCACCCCCACCTCCATTTCCTATCCAGATCCTATCTGAGACCCTGCCTAAATGTGTTCTCTGAATGAAACTTTTGACTTCCATACCAGAGATGATTGCTTGCTGTATGACCACCTTAGGCAACACTTTATTTATACCTCTTTTGTGGTGCTTTTTTTCCAATTTCATCTTTTGACATCTCTTACAATGTTATTTGTTTATATACCCTATTTCTTTCATAAGGCTTTATGCTAAGGAGTAGGATATAAGTGATTCCTGTTTATTTCCCCTGTAGTGCTTATCATAATGCCTTGGAGGGACTGAGGCTCTATAAATGATTGTGAAATCACAGATGAGGAAACAGGTCCAGAGGAAGGAAGTGAGTTACCTAAAGTCACACAGCAAATTATTGACTGTGTTTGGGTTAGAAGGTATTGCTGGTGTCCTAAAAAATAAATGGTGAGGATGGGGAAAAATCTATTACTATTTGTCCTGATAAACAAGTATTTTTGATAACACAGAAATAAGACTGTGTAAAGAATGCTAATGTTGTCATATACCACTAAAATAAATTCATCTTCAGCTTGTGGCTGTAGGAATGAGGAGTCATCCATTGGATTTGCCAGTGCAGTTCACAGCCAGTGCTTGTGCCCTCAACTTAACACGCCAGGGCCTGGCCAGGGGCATGCCTGTTCGTCTGTTGTCAGAGGTTACCTGTCTACTTTTCAAGGCTTTGAAAACTTTCCCCCATTACCAGCAGGTAATTTGATTTTAATATTTGACTGTGCTTCTTACTTGAGGACAAATACATGAAAAATATGTTTTATTTAGTTCTGATTTTTCATCCTGAGAGAGAGAAGGAGGGAGGGGAGGGAGGGGGGAAAACAAATGCATGATTACTGTAGAAAAAACAAGAAATATAGATAAGTAATATGGTTTAAAAATGTTGCATTTATCAGAAAACAGCTACCCAGAAACATCTACTGTTAACACTTTGGTACATCCTATAGGCTTAGCAACATGTGTGCAAATTAAATTGAATTGAGTCATAGATCTAAATATAAAAGCTAAGTCATAGGTCTAAATATAAAAGCCATAAAACTAGAATAAAACATCAGAGTAGGCAACGTTTTCTTAGGATACAAAAAGCACACTTCATAAAAGAAAAATAATAAATTAGAATTCATCAAATTAGAAGCTTCTGCCCAAATACACACAGAGACATTAAAAAATGAAAAGATAATCCAGGACTGAGAAAAATGTCCATTACATATATATGACAGAGGACTTTTATCCAGAATGTAAAGAACTATTAAATAGGTAACACAAGATAAACAAACCAATTTTTTAACAAGGCAGAAGGCTTGAACAGACACTCCATGAAAGAAGATAGTGCAGGTGACAAATGAGCACTTGAAAAGATGCTCAGTATCTTTATCTATCAGGGAAATGCGAATTAAAAGCACATTTAGATACCACTGCACACTTAGGTGGGCTTCCTGGGTGGCACTAGTGGTAAGGAACCTGCCTACCAGTGCAGGAGATGCAAGAGACACGGGTTTAATCCCTGGGTCTGGAAGATCCTCTGGAGTAGAAAATGACACCCCACTCCAGTATACTTGCCTGGAAAATCCCATGGACAGAGGAGCCTGGCAGGCTACAATCCATGGGGCTGCAAAGAGTTGGACATGACTGAGTACACACCACAGCCTCACAGCATAGATAGCCTCATAGATAACACTGCACACCCCCTAGATTGGTTGAAATTTAAAAAGTGACAGTATCAGGTGTTGACAAAAGTGTACAGAAACTGAAATTCTCATATGCTGATGTTAAGAATGAAAAATGATAAAACCAATCCAACAGTCTGGTAATTTCTTTGAAAGTTAGAGATATACCTTTCATACTACACAGTTATTTCACTCGGAGAAATGAAATTATGTAGCCATATGATGGCATACACAAATGCCCATAATGTCTTTATTCATTATCCTCCCAAACCGAAAACTTAATGTGTAGCAACAGGTGAATAGATAAACCAATAATGGTATATTCATATAAGGAAATACTACTTGGTGATAAAAAGAAGTGAAGTACTGATACATGCCACGTGGATGAATCTCAAAAAACATTCTATGCTGAGCAAAATAAGCTAGACATGATAAAATAGATACTGTATGACTTTATGTGAAATCTTAGAAAAGACTAATTAATGACAGTATGATTTTCTGGGGTTGAAATTTGCAAGTTGGGAATGGAGTGGAAAGTGTCACAGTGGAACTTTTCAGGGTAATGGAAGTATTTTTTATGTTGATTGTGGTGGTGGGTAAAGTTATACATAATATTTATAAATGTGTCAGATCTGATTGAAATGTATACTTAAAGTTAAAATGGGAATCAGTCTATTAAAATTACAGTAACATGATCTTTCCTCACTTAAAAGAAATCTGTATTTCCACTTTTTCTTGAAAAATTGGATGATCCTTCTCAATTCAGTCTGAATTCCTACATGGCCATCATTAGTTGGAGCTGATTAATAACTGCCACCATAAAAGGGCCTGAATTGTCCAGTTTGCCATAATTCCTCCCGCTGCCCTGTTGTTTTGCATTCTGCCGTCTTCATTTGTTTATGTTACTGCCTAGTTCCTGTTGGCATTTCAGGTTTGCTCCCCCTGCTTAATACACTATGCTGCTGTCACGGCAGTACATGCCACTGGCCTACTCATGGTCTTTCAAAGAGATGTTACAATTTTTTATTCCTATAGCTTTCCTAGAAGTCCTTTTCTCTCTCCTAGTTCAGTTCCTACTAGTCGTAGATAGAAAGTAGAAGCTGTGTCACAGAGTTAGTTATGAGATCTGGTTCAGACATTGTCATTCATTAGCTGGGCCAGGCTTCTAGGAATTGGTTTAGATTGACGCACAGGCAGGCAGCTTCCCACATAGATCCTTCTAGGGTTCAGGGGGAACGGAGACTCCCTCTCTGCCAGAAAGGAGGAAGATTACTCTTTGGGCAAAGGTAAATGTTTAGAGTTTAATAGTAAGATTGATACCAGAAACTATATAAACCAACTATACTTCAGTAAAAAATAAATTTAAAAAACTATAAAAAAAAAAATAGTAAGATTGAATGAAGAACTTGGAAAGGACCAGGTATGTAGTGGGCGTTCAATAAGAAAAGCTTAGAAGCTTCGAAATGCTTAGAACCTTTGTTTAGAATGGGTGTACATTTGCTCATAATTATTTTTCTTTATTCCCTTAAAGTTACAGAAGAACTGTCTTCTCTCCTTAACCAATTCCAGGATTCTTATGGATGTTCCATTCGACAGGCAAGTGTAAAATTAGGTGATCTAATTTTGGGGTACTGACCAGTATTATTCTGAGCTTTGTTGTCTTTTGGTTATTAGCCTAGCAGGGGTCTGACTGAGGCTGCGATAAAGCGTTTGGGGAGAATGTTCTGTTCAGAAGTACTGTAGTTATAAATGTTGTCTCACAAAGTGTGAGTCCATTTCAGGGCAGTGAGTGATAACATAGGTGCTAGAGGGTTAAATATCGAATCAGGTTCTAGCTCTTCCATTATCCTTATGCATGTCAGATCTTCCTGGATCAGGGATCAAACCTGTGTCTTCTGCATTGGCAGGTGGATTCTTTACCACTGAGCCACCAGGGAAGCCTTTCTCTACCTTTTTGCATACTCTTTTCTTCTCTTCTTTTTGCCAAACACTCTTGGTTTTCATAGCTGAGTCTTTATAAGTCCACAAGTATTTTTAAACAGGATTTGCTGGGGAGGCTGAGTGATTTCTTAACTTCTCATGTATAGTTTACCACGTTTATTGTGAGAAAAATACTGTTTTTTAGGTTCGATGCTGCCAAGTTTGTTATGAGATGGCTTGGTAAGCATGAAAGTCCCAAGATGCAAGCCATGGCAGTGAGCATAACCTCTATTCTAGCCCTGCAGGTATGTGGTTGCTAAATGCAGACCTCTTTCTCTAGTCATAGCGGAGCAGTGATAGAATTTGAAACATTTTACTTTCTGCTTTTTTGTTTCTAGCTCTCACCTGAGCAAATTGCACAACTCAAAGAGGAGGTTTTCATGGCAGTTAAGGTAGGTTGTCACTTTTAGAACTTTTCAATAAAAGTAACAGTTTAAAAAATTAAGAACAGTTTAAAAGTATTATAAAATGAACAGTCTGTGGGACCTGCTACCCAGAAGAAGCTATTCTCTACTCTTCAATAGCTGTTTCTTCTGGTATTTACCTCCATATTTCTAAATGAAATGCTTATAACTGCAGCTGTTTTTTGTTTTGGCTGTGCTGCCTTCGTTGCACTGTGAGCATTCTCTAGTTGCGGCATGTGCTGTGGGGGTTTTCTTGTTATGGATCTCAGCCTCAGGAATTGTGGCATTTGGGCTCTAGAGCACTTGGGTTCTCTAGTTGCAGTGTGCAGGCTTAGTTTTTCCATGGCATGTGAGATCTTAGTGTACTCACAGCTCTCCACCACTACCAGAGATTGGATCCATGTCCCCTGCATTGGAAGGTGGATTCGTAAGCACTGTACCACCAAGGAAGTACTACAGTTTATTGATTTATCAATTTTAGATGTTACCTCCTGATTCTGCTGCTGTCAGTTCAGTTCAGTTCAGTCGCTCAGTTGTGTCCAACTCTGTGACCCCATGGACTGCAATACTCCAGGCTCCTTGTCCATCACCAACACCTGGAGCTTACTCAGATTCATGTCCATCAAGTCAGTGATGCCATCCAACCATCTAATCCTCTGTCACCCCCTTCTCTTCCTGCCTTCCATCTTCCCAGCATCAGCATCTTTTCCAGTGAGTCAGTTCTTCGCATCAGGTAGCCAAAGTATTGGAGTTTCAGCTTCAGCATTAGTCCTTCCAATGCATATTCAGGACTGATTTCCTTTAGGATTGACTGGTTTGATCTCCTTGCAGTCCAAGGGACTCTAAAGAGTGTTCTCCAACACCACAGTTCAAAAGCATCAATTCTTCATGGTTAGTTGTTGCAGCCTTCTTGGTGTCAGATCCTTTGTTCTTGAGGTCAGGTCATGGTGAGGTAGCGAAGTTTCTTTAAAACTCCACCAACAAATGTTACTCTGTTTTATAAGAAAGGGCAAGGTCCCTAGGCAAAAATTTCACCCTCCAAGATCCAAGTCTAGCTATGAGGCGGGGGTCCCTGCAGGGGTCAGTTACCGTGCCACAAAGCATTGTCCAGCACCCAATCTGGGTTCTCTTGCCAGTGTCCAGGCCTGGCTGAAAAGGTGCATCTTAGTTGGCATCTCCCTCAGGGCCAGGTCTCCAGACCCTGCCCAGTTGGCATCTCTTAGGGAGCCAGGTGCCCTAGACCCAGCCATTCCTCAGCTCCTCAGGCTGTCCAAGTGGTAGGGGCTAGGTCCCACAAACTGCATCCTATACAGACTGCCACTGCTATTAGATCACAGAGGCAGGGATGGGGGAGAGGGCCATCACCTCAGGGCCTGGCTCTGCCAGTGTGTGGCCTTGGCAAGGGTTCTGTGTCTCTGTAGAACACAGGCCTCAGCCTGTTCTCTGGGCCCCCCACTGATGCACGGCTGGGTGAGCTGGAGGCTCCAGGGAGGAGGCAGAGATCCACCTCTTACCTCACTCTGCACAGGACGACCACCACTCTGCCTGCCATTGGTTGAATGGTCGCTCATTGGCAGTTGCTTGCTTGTAGGAGGGGCCTATTGCCCTGCCGACCAGTAACTGAGCAGGATCACTAAGGGTCACTCGCTGACAGTTGCTGAGTTTAGGGAGGGGCCCACTTCACCACCAACCGGTGCCTGAGCAACCTTTAATAGTCTTTTGGTAACCATAGTCTGGTAAGGGAGAAAGTGGGGGCTAATGGCTACAGCACTGGCTGCATGCTGAGGGCTGTGCACAGCCATGCTGTATTACACTTTCAGGTCTTGCAGCTTTATTTTTGTGGATTCTCTAGATATATTCTCTCTTGACTGTATAAAATATTTGAGGTGGAATTATAACAGAGTGCTGCCAAGCACAGATCTTAGCACGTGGCCATCACTGTGTACTATTACTGTACACCCTGTTACCAGCCATTGATTGGTGCTGCAGTGGGCCCTCCCACAAGCAGCCAACTGTCAATAAGTGACCATTATTGGTCCTGCTCAGCCATTGGTTGGCACCAGGTCCCTCCCACAGGCAACCAGCTGTCAATGAGTGACCATTAGTGGTCCTGCTCAACCATTGGTTTGCACCAGGCCCCTCCCACAAGCAACCAACTGTCAATGAGTGACTGTTAACGGGCCTATTCAGCAAACAGTCAGTGGAGTGGTGGTCATCGGGGAGAGTGAGGTAAAAGGTGGATTGGGGTCTTCTCCCTGGGGACCTCCAGCTTACCTGGCCTTGGGCCCTTGGGTAAGCTGGGAGGCTCAGGGAACAGGCTGGGGGCTGTGTCCTGCAGGGCTCCAGAACCCTCGCCAAGGCCACCTATTTGACTTTGCCCAGGCCTTGAGGCAGCGGTGAACCTCTCCCCTGTCTCTACCTCTTGACCTAATGGCAGTGGCAGTCAGCATAGGATGCAGTTGGCGGGACCTGGCCCCCACCATACAGGTGGCCTGAGGAGCCTGAAGGCCAGTTGGGCTCCTGGCTTCTCATTGATGATGGCTGGACAGGGTCTGGGGACATGGCCCTGAGGGAGTTGCCAACTGAGATCTGCTTCTTCAGCCAGGATCTGGACCTCAAAGGCTGAAGTTTTTGCCTAGGGACCTAGCCCTTTCTTGTTAGGACGGAGAATAATATTTGTTGGTGGAGATTTACAGAAACACCTTACCTCACCATGACCTGACCTCAAGAACAAAGGATCTGATACTAGGTCCCTTGTGGAAATGGCTGTCTCTTTCCTTTTACATGATAGTCTGGCATGTTTGAAAGAAAGCATAAATACTAGCTCAACTTTGATCTAGAAATATTCTAATATGAAATGGTATGTTGGAATCTGTTAGTTTTTTCAAGATGTTAGGACATACGATTATAATACTAGTGTTATCCTCTAGCCACAGTAACCTGCTCAGTGGCATAGAACAGACGGTTTTTCCTCTAGAATATCTCCCCACTCCCCTCCCCCCATTCCCTGTGTCCTCATTCCTTGCTTAGCTGCCTTATCCTCTTTTTATTCTGGTCTCAGTTTAGATAGTACCTTTGTATGTGTTATTGAGTGCAAGCACAAGTTTATTCTGTTTGCCACACAGCAGGCCAATCAGGAGATGAGTTGATGGAACAGAAAATAATTATTTTAATTAGATAACTAGCAGACCAAGAAGATGGCAGACTAGTGTCTCAGAAGCCATCTTGCCCCAGGGACCACCACTCCCCTGGTGGTCCAGTGGTTAAGAATCCGCCTTGCAGTGCAGAGGAAGTGGGTTCAGTCCCTGCTCAGGGAACTAAGATCCCACATGCTGTGGAGCAACTAAGCCAGCATACGGCAATCAGTGAGGCCTGGCACCACTTAGAAGGTCCTTGTGCCTCAAAGAGCCCTCATGGTGCAACAGAGGTCCTGCATGCAGCAACTAAGACTTGATATTGCCCAATAAATAAATATTAAGAAAATTATTTTTAAAAGAACCAAACCCATCTTACCCAATCGTAACTGAGATAAGATTTGGACTCCTTTTATATACAGGAGGGGAGAGGGGCTCACTTGGCACTGACCAGTGGCTGAGCAGGATCACTAATGGTCGCATGTTGACAGTTGCTTGCTTCAGGAGAGGGGCCCACGTTGTGCCAACTGATGGCTGAGCGGGGTTGCTATAGCTTGCCCCTGCCTTGCTGCCACAACACTCTGAGCAGAACAGTGCGACATCAGAAAGCGGCCAGGTCTGAAGAACTTCCAGATCACTCCAGCATGTTGTAACTCTGGTTGGGGCGAAGCACAAGGCGCACAAGCAGTGGAGACCACAGTGGCTACGTGGAGGCAGTTGACACGCCCATCCCTGGGATTGCTGTCTGAGGCAGGGGCACTGTGGGTTCAGCCCATACTGACTTCACTGGTCAGCTCGTGACTGATGAGGTGGCCCAGGTGCGAGTGTCCCCAGAGTGGAGCTCTAGCCTGCCCAGCTGTGCGGTGGGTAGGCGGCAGGCATGGACCAGGGGGTCTGTGTCGCTTCGTGCAGAGAGGTGCAGGGTGGTGCAGCAGCCCCTCCCTAGATGGCTGGTGCCAGGGATGGGGGAGGGAAGGGCCCATCACACTTTGGGAAGGCTGCTGTTACATTTGGAGGTTTCTCACACCTTTTCTAAAGAAAATTCTTAGGCTTTTAGGTGTTTCCTTCAGAGCATTTACCAAATCTTAAAATTCTTTTATTTAGTTGAGAAAAACCAATTATCTTTTTTTTTTAATCTGTCTCTCTTACCTGAATATGTGCCTGCCTTCCAAAAGGTGTTGACTAGATACTCTTAACACATGAATAATGGAATAGCTAATATGTACTTGATTATGAGGTTTATTAACAAGCATGACAAACTAGATTAAGTGATTATTAAAATTTAATATTTTTTTCTTTTGAACCTCACAAAAACCCTAGGAAATAGGGGTAACTCATTTTACAGAGAGAAGGTAGGAACCAAAGCTATTAAGTGGTCAAACTGGGTTTAGAACCTCGGTTTGATTCTAAAAACTTTTCTTAACCATTGCTTTCCTTATATTGGAAACATTTGAGTCAGTCACCAGCGTGTCTAACTCTCTTTTTCTTTTTTAGGAACTTCTAGCAATAGTAAAACAGAAGACTGCTGAGAATCTAGATGACGTCACCCTCTTGTTTACTTTGAAAGCACTTTGGAATCTTACAGAACAGTCTCCGGCTGTTTGTAGGCACTTTATTGAGAATCAAGGATTGGCGATCTTCATCCAAGTCTTGGAGGTGGGAAGACAGGATTGAGTTTATCTGTAAAGTTATTTTCTTCATGATACAATAACCTGTATATTCTTTTCACAGACTTTTTCAGAGACAGCAATACAAAGCAAAGTACTTGGTCTTTTGGTAAGGTGAATTGTTTTGAATTAATTGTAATTAATTAAACAATAAGAAAACTAACACTTATGTGTTACCTACTATGTGCTAGGCACTTTTGTAAGCAGTTTACATTAACTTGTTTGATCTTCACACCATCTCTATAAAGTAAATACCATTATATATGAGTCAGCTATTGCTGTAAACAAACTACAGCTTAAAACAGCATCCATTTTATTTACTTGTGAATCTGTGGGTCAGCAGTTTGAACTCAGCTCAGCTGTGCACTTCTGCTGGTCTTATGTGGTTACTCATGTCACTGCCGTCGTCCATCAGTGGCTGAGCTAGACCTAGGTGCTCCAGGATGATCTGACTCTGACCTCTGGCAGTTGGTGCAGGTTGTTAGCTGGGCCTGGTGTCTGTATGAGCTTCCTCACTTGGCGGTTTCAGGGCAGTGGTAGACAGC
>NW_011494816.1:2852882-2880038 GCF_000754665.1 Bison bison bison | reverse complement strand
CAAGTCCACTGCACAAATGCTTCTTCAGTTTCTGCTTATGTCAGATTTTCTAATGTCTCACTGGTCAAAAGCAGGTTATACAATCTTGGGTGTTTTCCAACAACCACTTCTCCAGTTCTCTGACACCAGCTAGATGTCCTACAGTTCGATTCAGCTAAATTCTGTCACTGACTGTCAGGCATTAGCATCAGATCCTGAAAAGCTCAGTTCCACAAGTCTGCCTCCACTTTAGTTGCCAACTGTTAAGTCCAGAGCTACTCCTGCTTCTGATTGACTTTAAGTTGAGGGATTCCACAACCCCTTCCTCAGGTTGGTAATTTGCTAGAATGGCTCACAGAACTTGGGAAGGCACTTTATTTGATATTTTTAAAATATATATTTATTTGACCGTGCTCGGTCTTATTTATGGCATGTGGGATCTTCATTGTGGCGTGCCAGATGTGTAGTTGTGGCCTTGCGGAATCTAGTTGTAGTATGCAGACTCTTAGTTGCAGCATGTAGGGTCTAATTCTCTGACCCGGGATCAAAATTGGGCCCCATGCATTGCGAGTGTGGAGTCTTAGCCACTGGACCACCAGGGAAGTCCCAAAGGAAAGATTTTTTTTGGGTCTGTGTCCCACATGGCATGGGGCAATCTTTATTTCCCAGCGAGGGATTGAATCACTGCTCTCTGCAGTGAAAGTGTAGAGTTCTAACCACTTTGTGTTCGTGCTAAGTCGCTTCAGTCATGTCTGACTCTTTTTGACCCTATGGACTAGCCTGCTAGACTCCTGTCCATGGAATTCTCCAGGGAAGAATACTGGAGTGGGTTGCTGTGCCCTCCTCCAGGGGATCTTACCAACCCAGGGATCGAACCCATGTCTCTTCTACAATGGCATGCAGGTTCTTTAGCACTGGTGCCCACCTGGGAAGCCCCCCTAGCCACTGTACTACCAGTTAAAGTCCCCTGCTATTTTTAATTTATTATAGATACAACTCAGGAAAAGTCAAATGAAAGAGATATGTTGTCTCCAGCAAGAAACTCTTATTCCTGCAGCCACAAGGAAATGAATCCTACCAACAGTCCGAGTGAGCTTGAAAGTAGTCTCCCCACCCCCACCTCACCCATTGGAGCCTCCCGATGTGAGCATGCAGCCCAGCCAGCACTTTGACTGCAGGCTCGTGAAACCCAGCTAAGCAGGCCCTCTCACAAACTGTGAGAGGAAAAATGTGTGTTGTTTTAAGCCACCAAGTTTGTGTTAAATTTGTTACACAGCATAGAAACTAATATAGTACATAAAATAATGAAACTACTACCTGCCTTTCATTGTTACTGTTAAAACTGACGTAACATACAGCAGGCCCCAGGAATGTTAAGTTTTTGAGTCAGACCTGGATTTGTAATCTACTCCAACCAGTTGTTAGCGATGTGAAGCTGACAAGTTAGTCTTTCTGAGTGTCAGACTTTGTAGGACTATCAAAGATTAAATGAGATGAGGCAGATAAAAAAAGATGTAAGATAAGGCAGATAAAAAAGACACTTCAGTCTAAGTGCAGTGCCTGGCACTTAGTAAGTGCTTCCTCAATGATTTGTTCTTACTAATCATCTTTATCATCAAGGGGATGGGTTTGTAGTAGATGTGAGGCTAAATCAGAGGGAGGAGCAGGGACTGAGTGTTCTTATATGTATCTGAGCTGAGCAGTAAGAGAGGGAGAGGAACCGATTCCTGATATTCTCTACTCCATCTGCCCCATAGAACAACGTGGTTGAAGTCAAAGAACTCTTTCCCAAGCTGATTACTGAAGATATGGTAAAGCATATCAGTAGCTTGCTCCATAGCAAGGACTTGGAAGTCAGCTATTTAGCTGCAGGCATCATAGCCCACCTGACATCTGACAAACAGCCCTGGATATCCTGTGACCTCCAGAGGACAGCGCTTCTCCAGGATCTGGTATAAGGACTGTTCCTCTTTACAAAATCCAGAGTCATCTCTTCTTGCAGAAAACTTATTTTTCTAGATCATAAGAGTTTTTGAAATATGTGTTAATTGTAGAAAATGGGAAAGATAGAGAAGAATATAAACAAAACATTATAAATCATCCACACCTTACCACCCAAAGCTAACCTCTATTAACATTTTCTGCATTCTTTCTGATACTTCCCTTTTATAAAATTAAGCATGCAGTTTATATAGGTTATTTCCCTTCTGTTTCCCACTTTCAGCTCTTTTTAAAGCTGTTTCTTTTGGTGTTTACCTTCTTATCTCTAACATATGTTGGTATGCCTGACTTTGTAGTTTTAGACATTGTCAGTTTATTTTCCACTTAGGAAAATGAAAATTCCCAGTGCACACCCTTTCTTATACTCCAACTATATGTCTCCTTTCAGTACATTTAAATGTATTCTGTCCACGTCAGCTTATTTCCCAAGCCTCTGTTTTTGTTCCATCTGTTAGATATATTTTGTATATCTGTTAGATCCCGGGAAGTTCCTTTACTGTCGTCCTGAAGATTCTCTTTGCTCTCTCATGTTGGATTCCCTGTTTCCTGGATTGCATACCTTTCTATTCTTTGGTATACTCCCGCATTCTGTTGGGTCATATCCTCTAGTAGCTTCTTAAGAGATGTAAGAAAAGAATTTGAAACCTTTTATATTTGAAAGACCTTTATTTTACATTCACCTTTAGTTGATCAGATGGCTGGATATAAAACTCAAGTACTGAAATACTTTCCTTTCACATTTCTAGGTCATTGCTCCATTGTTATTTCTTGGTATCACTGTTGAGAAGTCCTGTGCCATTTTTCTTTGGAAGTTTTAAGATCTTTATCTTTATTGTTTGGAAATCTCAGTGATGTGCCTTGATATGAGTTTATTTTCATCTGTTCCACTGGCTACTTACTGCTCTGGAATCTTGTTTTCCTTCAGTTCTAGGAGATTTCTTTCTATCCTTTTCATTCCTCCATCCCTTCTTCCTCTTTTACTTCCTTCCTTCCTTCCTTTCCTCTTTTTCTCCCTGCCTCCCTCCCTTGCTTAATTCCTATTCTCCTGATTGAAAATCATAAGGTTGGCTTCCAACAGTCTAAACACCCATAGAAGGATAGAGTTGAGGGCAGGGGCACCTCAGCATTTAGTATTTAGTATTTTTCACTTTAGCCCCCTGTTTTTAGCATGGTACTTCCAACCTCAATTGTTCATGGGGTTGCCCAGTCCAAACATTTTTGTAAGGGGTGGTAGAGGAGATCTGGTAGTCTTGATTCCTTGGTACTTTCAACCAGTCCTCCTATTTTAAGCCTACCTGTAATCTCACTTCCTGAAGTACTTTGTATGCCCAGTTTTTAGGTCTGTTAGGGGTTCTGTTCAAAATGGGTTTTTTTTTTTTTTTTAACCTTCCCCAGTGCTAGACCTATTAAATCATTTGCCATTTTTCTTCTGCTTTGTTTCATGTGTGTTTATCTTCTTTTAAACCAGTTGTACTGTTCCATTCATGCTCAGTCTTCCATCTTTAAACAGAAGTCCCTTTCTGGTGTATTGTTTTCCACATGACTTTCTTCATATTCTACATATATAATGGCTGTCTAATTAATGGTTGGTTGGTTAGGTATACCTAAATTTGAGTAATCCTCAATTTTGAAAATTTATATTGTTTCATATGTATATAATTATAAATGACATGAAACAATACTAGAATCTTGATTTCTCTTTTTGTGTAGTATGCAACCATCCAGAAATGGCCAAGTTCAAGTTGTAAGATGACAGCTTTGGTTACTTACAGGTAATTTCGTCATGGTGTAGTACTTCTCTTAAAGCTTGTCCTTAGTCTCCTCACTCTGTAGAGGCCATGGTATAATAAAATATTAGAATCAAATAGCCTTATATTCAAATCTGATTTCTTTGTGATACTTGTAAAATCACTTTAAGAAAATCTCTGAGACTTAGTTTTTGTCATCTGTAAAATGAAGCTGACAGTGTGCAATATTGAGGGTGGAATCAGTTTTTGAATGTATAGTGTCTAACACAGAATATAATTTCTTAAATGCTGCTGCTGCTGCTAAGTCGATTCAGTTGTGTCTGACTGTGCGACCCTATGGACTGTAGCCTACCAGGCTTCTCTGTCCATGGGATTCTCCAGGCAAGAACACTGGAGTGGGTTGCCATTTCCTTCTCCATCTTAAATGGTAGTTCCAATTACATGCTCAGCAATACATCTGTCTTAATGAAGAATTGACTCTGGGAGTGGCTGCGGGGATGTTGAAAATATTACTATATCCCTGATGTTAGCCTGAGTTCTGAAGAAATATCTTCTTTGTACTTATTTAGATCCTTCAAGGCATTTTTTCCACTCCTTGGCAACTTCTCTCAACCAGAGGTTCAGCTCTGGGCACTATGGGCCATGTATCATGTCTGCAGTAAAAACCGTATGTATTTAAAAATAATTGTTTTTTAGCTATTTTTTTGTATAAGGATTAAGTTCAAGATGGAATTTTGAAAAATTGTTCTCTTATGTCCTGATTTTAACCCTTTTTAAGAAGAAACTAAAAAGCTTTTGTATTAGTATAAAAAATGCTACAGAATTATAATTTATTTGGGGATGGATGGTAAGCAATATAGAAAGTGAAAGTGTGCTCCTGCTCCTATTCCCCACAGGCAAGCACTGTTCATTAACTATAACTATCCTTCCAGGTAATTTTCTGTATATATGCTATAGTTATTATATACTGTACGTGCATATGTTTTTAGACAAAATGGGCTCATTCTGTGCATGGTATCCTATAGCTTTCTCGTCACTGAATATTTTATCATAAGACTATCTTTCCTATAAGTAATACATAGATTTGCCTCTTTGTAGTGGTTTGTGGGAGACTGGGGGGCCAGATGTCAGGAGTTGTTTCTCAGGAAATTAAATGTTTTTCCACATTTGTTGCTTTAAATTCCTCTTGGGAATTCTTGGCTTTTTTTCTTTGCTAAGGATTATTACTAAAATTTTTGCTTGTATTATAAAAGAATCCTAGACTTTAATTCTGTATAAAAGAATTAGAGAATTTGTATTATAAAAAGGATTATAGACTAATTTTATGCTGAAAAATCTTAAAGGTATAACTTTTAGAATTAATGAAATGTTTAACTATCAAAAGCATAAACTATCTTAAAATAGCTTTAACAAGTATTGGGGCCTATGTACAAAAAACTCTAGGAAATAATTTATAGACTGAAATAATTATGGACATATTATACTCCTCAGTTCTTTTCTATTCACATATATAATACAGTTCAAGTGAATGAATACAGTAAATGATGAGGAATCTGAAGATTATTCTAAAGCTAAAGTGGCAGAATAATTAGGAAAGAACTGATAGAGAAAAATGGTTTTTAGGAGCTTGCCCTAACACTTCTCTTTATTTTTGGCTACACCCACAGCATGTGAGATCTTAATTCCCCCAGGAGATATTGAGCCTGGGCCCCTACAGTGGAATCTTGGAGTCCTAACCAGTGGACCACCAGGGGAAAAAAAACACACAAACACTGTATATATTTAGGAAAGATACATATGTCTGATGATTAAGAGAACAGACCCCAGAACCAGACTATTTGAACTTTACTCCCTGTTTTTCCATTTACTAACTGTGGGAGCTTGAGCAAGTTACTTAGCCTTTCTGTGCCCCAGTTTCCTCATCTGTAAAATAGGGATCCAAGTACCTGTTTTATAGGACTGTTATGAGAATTAAGTGAGTTAACATTTGCAAAGCATTTAAACATTGCTTGGCTTATAGTATTAGCATTTGCACATAGCATAGTATTAGTACAAGCATAGTATACTTTGTGAGTATAATCTGCAGAGCTGAGTCAAAATGTTATGAATGTTTATAATTTTGTTGGGTATTGCTAAACTGTCTTCCAGAGAATTGATTACCAGTTTGCATTCCCATCAGCAATATATGAGAGCTTGCAGTTTCCTTTTATTCTTGCAAAACTTTTAGTTGAATTTTTTATCTTTGCCTGTCTAAGGTGAAAGTGATTCTAACTTGACATTTTAAGTAAGGTTAACTGTCTTTTCTTATATTTGGATTGTCTGTTGGTTTCCTTTGCTTATGGTTGTTTACTGTTTTTTTTTTTTTATCTTTTTAATTTGAAGGAACTCTTGCAAATATTTTTTTCCAGTTTATTGTCTTGATTTTATTCATTGTTTTTGCTAGTCATTGTTTTGTTCTATGGTGTCTGGATTTCAGATCATGGTTATACCTTACAAAATCGATGAACATTTTCAGAAATTTTCTTTTAAAGTATTACCCTCCAGCTATTCTCTCTGTTCCTTTCTTATAACATTTATCAGAAATATCTTATATCTTCTCTCAATCAGTCCTACATATCTTGTTACCATTAAAAAAAAAAGTATCCATGTCTTTGTTTCTTTTTAGTGCATTCTTGGTTGTCTTAGTTGTGTGTTTTTTCTCTTTAAGATTTTTATTCATGTGGATGGACCATTTTAAACTCTTTATTGAATTTGTTACAAAACTGCTTCTGTGTTTTTTTTTTAATGGTTTGTTTTTTTGGCCATGAGGCGTGTTAGCTCCCCAGCCAGGGATTGAATCCATGTCCCCTGCATTGGAAGGCAAAGTCTTAACCACTAGTCTACCAGGGAAGTCCTTAAATATGTTTTGGATCATGGTTTCTGTGTTTAATTGACTGTTTCACTGATTAAGAGAATCTTTTTCAGACTGAGTTGTGGACATATCCCTTTAGTACAGTTTTGTATTTGCTTCTGTCAAGTGTTCTGGAGGTTTTCCTGGGATTGGTCTAATCCTTATATTAATTTCTCAGCTCAAGGATTCCAAGA
Organism: Bison bison bison; assembly: GCF_000754665.1. NCBI lineage: Eukaryota > Metazoa > Chordata > Mammalia > Artiodactyla > Bovidae > Bison > Bison bison. The sequence continues at coordinate 2,873,226 of NW_011494816.1, read as the reverse complement.
ACATTTAGGCTAACCCTGTACCAACTTGGGTTGAGATCCCAACTTGGGACTCAGGAAAGACTTCTCCCCAGAACCCAGGCCAAGATAGACATGTTTCATTGTCTTATCCCTTGTCTCATCTGGCCTTTTGAGGGGCCAAATTTATGCATTATTTTTGCTTCTGACTTCCTAAAGTTAAAATTGAAATTCCTAGATTACTGAAACTGACAGTCCCTTTCTACTCCAGAAAAGTTACAGGTGAGGTTACATGAGCTTTAAGTGCTTTTTTTTTGCTCTTTGTGTCTGACTCCTTGACAGTTCCTTTACTTTGTACACTCAACCATGAATTTAAAATTTTTCAATTATATTTTATCCAGCCTCTGGTATTTTTAGGTTGTCTAGCTCAGCATACTGCCTGAACATGAAATTTTTATTATTTTCGTAATAGAAGAAGTTCTTATCCTTTTAGCTAGAGATATTTGAAGCATAGAGTTGTCTGGAAATAAACTTAATAAAATAATCATCCGTTATCAAATTGCATAAGCCGAGCATTATTGGCATCTTTAAAATGATGAATGTGGTAACTGGGAATATTTAAAACACCAACTTGAACATCAGGTTTCTTTGCTTGATTTTCTTTCAGCCAGCAAATACTGCAAAATGTTAGTTGAAGAAGAAGGATTGCAACTTGTGTGTGACATCCGGGAGCACAGTGAGGCAGACCCCCAAGCACAGCAGATCGCAGCCTCCATTGTAGATGACTTCAAAATGTACTTTATAAATTACCAGAGGCCCTCTCTCTGTTGAAGGCCCTTCTTAACCTCAGGGCCTCAGAGGTGCTACGTCTTCAGTATCAGGCCTTCTGCTGTATCAGCAATCAAGTGTTGGATTGAAACAAGTTGTCGGAGTTTGTGAGCTGACCGCCTTGTTGGCTTTGGGGGATGATTTTCTGTAAGTTATAAGAAGTTTGGATTTGTGTGATAGCCATAATCTCAAATCAAGTTGGAATCATTCTCGGAATACCTTTTCAGTAGTTTTGAAAAATCAAGCCCTAGACTCTGTGGGAAGACCTGTAAGCTTTTGTTCAAACAGCTATGCCAGTTAATTTTCTTTAGCCCTGACCAGTTTCTGAGTATTGTCAGAGGAAAGAAAAAAAGAAATACCTATGGGGGACCTCTGTATTTATGTTAAATTTCACGGTTGAAAGAATCTCCTGAGTTGTTATTCCTGGCTATGTGAGGCCTTTGGAAAAGAAATGCATGAAAAAGTTCTAGGAAACATGTGTGTTTAAATGTATTGTTTGGAAGGCAGAACCTCTATTGGAGGGAAGGGAAAAATTTTTTTTAATACATACCAAATTACCTTCCACTTGTTGGGTGGAGGAAAGAGAAATACATTTTTATGATTTTTGGATAGTCTACCTTTGACCTTTTTTCCTCCAACTTTACACCTTAGACTGAATGAGCATAATAACATTGTGGGTAATTGGTGCTGGTGGGGCCTGGTCACAGGACTGAGAAGTGTTTAGATGAAAGATTATATAGCGAGTATAAATCTCAATCCCTCAGATTTTTAATTTGAGTGCGACTGTGACCAAAACAGAGGAAGGACTGTGCCAAAGATTTAAAGAGGTGCTCTTACCTAACTTGGATGAGAAAAATAATGAGCTTTTCTGAGAACCAATCTCAACCTCAGTGTAAGCTATGAAAGGCTTTTGTTTGTGTCCTCTGCAAATGTGCTTTATGGAATGAAGTCCTTCCTCACATTATTGACAGTCAATGAAACATGTTATGCCAGTCATCTAAATTTTTCGAAGAAACAATTTTTTTAAATTGGTAGCTTATTTTAGTATTAGATTTTTATACTGTAAGCTGGCCAGATTCTTAACCGGAATGCCCCATATCGTCTTTTGAAATCAAATGAGGTTTATTCTTATTCTAAATTATTTTCTCAAACTATTGCTCACTGGTGTCCCACTGGATAAGGGGAATTTGTGACCTGCTTCCTTCAACGGCCCTGAAACTCCACAGATTTTCTCATTCACTCTTGTGCATGATTCTAAAAGTATGTCTTAGTTTCCTGACCTGGGTTCCATATGTCAGAACATGCTGTTACCAGATACAAGCGTGGGCTGATGTGAGGAGGATGAGTGGGAAATAGTACCTGTTGAGGTCCAGTTCAGCATTGGGCACCTCTGTACATTTTCTCTGATTTTCAACAGTCCTCTGGGATAGTTTTAGTCTTCCCTGGTGGCTCAGATGGTAAAGGCATCTGTCTACAATGCGGGAGACCTGGGTTCGAGCCCTGGGTTGGGAAGATCCCCTGGAGAAGGAAATGGCAATCCACTCCAGTACTATTGCCTGGAAAATCCCATGGACAGAGGAGTCTGGTAGGCTATGGTCTATAGGGTTGCAAAGAGTCAGATATGACTGGGTGACTTCACTTTACTTCAACAGATAAGAAGAAGGAAGTACAACAAGATGGTTACTTCCTAGATAGACAAATTTTGCTTGTGTGGTTGGTGCTGATTCCTAAGACTTGGGTTCTTGTCTTACTTTTCCTTCCAGGAAATGAGTACAGCTTTGAGGCACATTTGTTTTTAAAAGCAAGTCAACAGTGTTACTGGTCTGTGTCCATGCCCATGCCCATGGTTCAGTAACTCCTGAGCCTGCCCAGGCACAGGCTTAGGAAGCTCAGATCAGTTAAAGAATGACCACATGACTGTCTCTTGCCCTGCCTTGGTATAGGAGGAGGGCTGCTGAGGCTAGTGTGCACATGTGTATATCAGCCCCCCTTTATCTCAAAGTGCCATCATCTTGCTTTTTTGCTCGTGCTATTCCCCTCAGTTTTCCTCTTCTTTGCCTCCATTGCCTGTTTGATCCTTCAGCCTTCAACTGCAGTATTACCTGTCCATTTCTTAATCTTCCATGTTGTCCACCTCAGTTAATCGTTCCCTTCTCAGGGCTCCTAAAAGTTAATTAAATGCACCAGCAAAGATTTGTCTGCCACCCTACAGTTTACAAAAGGTTTTCACAGCAGTGATTTCATCTGGTTCTTAAAAGAAAACAGTACATTAATCATAACTCATGTTTATGGAACATCAGGTATTTTATTATTTTTTAATCCTCAAGACAGGTTCATTATAGTTGAGGAGGCTGAGGCAAACAGTGAGTAACTGGCAGAGAGCTGAGTCTATTCAACCACAACCAAGGTCTCCTTATTATCTCTATTGTACTGAGGGAGAAACAGGGCCATTGTGGGGTGGTTCTTACAGCATCTTGCATCTCTGGTGAGCACCTAATAACTGAGACGCAGTGATCAGACTTGGGTGCCAGTGCTATAAGGGCCCAGAGGGGTCTGTTTTATCCTTAGTTTATTGTTCTATTAGGGAGAGACAGGTATGCTCCAAAGCCAACCTCACCCCAGTGATGAGCTCGCCTGGGTGAGGAGTAATGAAGGGAGCAGTAGGTGGCATAGTCAGCACCCTAGTACCAGGCACCATGCCTGTTATTTCCTATCCATCATTGTCCTTGTGAGGAATCTGGAACCCAGAGAGGTGAAATGATGAGGGCAGAGGTGAAATGATGAGGGCAGAGGTGCTGCACATCTTCCTTCTGGATCCTGCCCTGTAAGCTGTGCATCTCCCTTGCTTCAGGTTAAATGGAGGTCACTCGCCAACAAATCTGGGGAGGCGCTTCTCCCTGAAAGCAGCCATGCCTTCCAGCCGATCCCGGGTTGGGATGTTCTGAAACAACATACAGAGTATCAGTTTGCAGGGACAGGTGCAGAAACCAGTAAAGACTTGCTGAAGGTTGTTCAGCCCCTGGCGAGGCCAGAATCCAGTCTTTCACTGTCTTTGGACTCTGGTGTTGGGTCATGCAAACGTGTGGGCCTTGGTGGCTCCTTGATCTCCTCACACCAGCCTGATTTTGTGCGCAGTGTACGTGCCTCTGAGAGCTCACAGTCTCATTCAGCAGTCTGAAATGAGGCTACTCGGTAGAAAACAAAGACTAGGCTTTGTGGTAAGAGCTCTGGCTCTGAATCCTGGTATGCAGTTGGTTTACATTGGGTTCTATAAGTTCCCAAACCCCCGTTTAGGAGGATTTTGTTACTTGTTAGCCTGGAGATTCATGTTTTTGACTCACTAAGGAGTAAGGGGCTAAATGGGTCAGCCATAGTTTATTGTCCCACCATCGAGCATACACAACCTATGGGCAATAATCAAGGCCTTGGCATCCTCCAGCCTGGCCTCTAGGCTGGTACAGTTTGCCCTGTACCAGTAGCCACTGATACAGAGAACTCAGAAGCTGCTCTTCTTCTGTCGGGTTCCTCTGTGATTCTCTGGACAGCAGATTAGGGCAGGGTGCAGTGCCATTAGATGGCTGAGGAAACAGCCCCAGAGAGTGCTCTGTGGCTCCCCTGGGATCAGTGCAGGCTGACTGTGTGGGTTGGGAGGAACCTGTTCAATTGGTCATGTACTAATAGTACCCAAGAGCCCCACCCTGGCCTGGCCTCTGCTTACAAGCATGCAGGACTGGCAGCAGACACGTACCTGGGCGTAGCATATCCCTTCAATGGCCATCCCTGATGCGATGTCCACCTGCAGGAAAGAAGGGGTGCCTGGATCAGCCTTGCCCACCTCCATGTGCCCTGGGCGCCAGCTCGCCCTGCTCTACACCACTTCCTGCTGGTCCCTGGATTCTTCCAGCAAAGAATTATCCAGGCTCACTGTATGCCAGACTATATGAAGAGAGATGGTGTGATAAGGAATCCCCTACTGGAGAGGGAACACCATTCATTACAGAGGTGAGGCAGTGCTAGGATGAGTGGGGGCTGTGAGAACAACAGGGGGGATTACAAACAGCCTTAGAGATGAGGAGGGAGTGTGTGAGCTGTGCTTGCGCAGGCATTGTCCCCTCCTTCCCCACCTGGCTGCCTCACCATGTCTCCTGTCACCCCCATTAATGAACTCTGCTGGCTTTCCATTGCCCTCAGAACCAAGGCCTGCATGACTTGGCCCCTGGCAACTTCCCAGTCTCTACTGTCCACTGCTTGTTATTACTCACTTAAAGGCACTATTATAAGAGAAGTACTGTTCATAGCAGCAGTTATTTTCCCTACTACGCAGCTGAGAAATCTGAGGCATAGAAAGGTGGAGTGATTTGTGTAAAGACACAACGGTGTGTGGGAAAACAGGTCTTAGAACCCAGATGGTCCAGCACCAGGGCCCATGCCCCTAACCTCACTGCTGTGCTGACTCACTCGTCCCTTCCTCTTGTTCAGTTGAGTTGCTTATTTATGCACCTCTGTTTTTTCTCTCACACTTTCCAATTTTTCTGGAATTCTTATCCAGCCTAAACCCCAGTTCTAGAAAACATTCTCCAACACAGCACTGTCCAGCCCTGTACCCAGTAGCCCCATGGAAGGTGCAGCTCTACCCTCTCTGGGCTGTCTACTTGGTACTTGACTTTTTATTAGTGACTTATGTCAGTCCCTCTCCTACCTTGGGGGCAGAGACCATATTTGATTCATTCTGGTGTCCCAGTTCAGGTCTAGGTTTAGTGTGTAATGAATGAATAAGTTGATGTGTAGGATGAGTTAGCTGCAGCCAAGTCAGCGTGCCTGAGCCCCGTCTGTGAGGCCGCATTGCTGACCATCAGCATAATCCTGAGAACATGGACTGATAGCCATGCAAACCTGGGTTCTTGTAACTCATTTGCTCTGTGACCCCGGGTAAGTCATTTACCCTTTCTGGACTTCAGCTACCTTCTCTAACCAAGGGAGAGAAATGAGGATAAAATATAATTTGGAGTATTTTTACTTGGCCAAACTTCATTTTGTAGATGGGTAAAACTACAAAACAAAGAGAGAGGTTCAGGCTCCAAGTCTATTAGAAGAGTCTGATTGCTGAGTTCTTTCCAGCTGTGTTGTCCATCTGTGTGCCCTGAAAGCACTGCCTCCCAGCCACCCCACTGACCTTAGCAGATGCTAAGTTCCGACCCAGAACCCTCTCACCTCTATTCCTCGGTCAATGGCTACTTTGCTCAGCCGCACAGCAATGGGGGCCTAGGGAAAAGCAAACGCTTGGTTGAGGGGATCAGTTGGTGCTCACAGGCACACAAGCTCCATGATAGGGGATGAGGTCTGGGTAGAAATCCAGCTATTCTAGTGACAGTGTTTACTTTTGTTAGTGTTATACCTACTAATTAGCTGATGTTCCTTTTCAATAATGAAGGAAGCCTAACCGATCCCTAACCCTCCTAGTCCTGACCATCTGGAATTCTCGTCAGTTAATACATGCCTCCAGCATGTACAACATACTCCACTGTACACATGCTTTCCCACCCACAGACTTGTCTAACGGTCACAGGCTGCTCCCCAGCCCTTCAGGAGGGGTTTAATTGAGGCTCAGGGTGGGGAAGCAGTTGGCCACGTTTATCCAGTCAGTGGCGAAGCTTGGATCCGATTCCCAGTCACCTTTTCCACTCCTGTCCCTTCCTCTACCCGTCTCATCTCAACAAATGCAAGCCTCCACTGAAAGCACGTTTTACCCCCAGTAGGGTGAAAAAGGTCAGTAGTAGGAACTTGGACTTTGGAATCTGACAGGCCGGGGTTGAAATCCTGAGGGCCATTTTGTAGGGCCACTTGGAAGCAAGAGCACTGAAGTGACCATCTTTGCCTCATTGGTCTTGCTTCTAATTATTTTGTGCCACTGCGGATCTGGCTCTCCATCCCCCACCACACTTCCAGGCAAGGAGTGCGTTTGCCTCCTATTTTGTTCATATTGTATTATTTGAAGGTTTTGTAAGACTTTATCAGGAAAGAACAATTTAAAAAGTCTGTTAGCATGGAAACCATAAATGAAAAAACTAGCTACATAAAGATGAACTTCAGACAGGGAAAAATACCACAGATTCAAGCAAAAATCAAGATCTGGGAGAATATATTTGTGATATTGTGACAGAAGCATTTCCTTTACAAAAAGCTTATATATATATATATATATATATATATATACTTTTTAGCATTCACACAGTATGGAAAGCTAGTTCACAAAAAGGAAAAAAAGACATAAGGTGTGCTCAGCTTTACTTTTAAAGAAAACGTAGATCAGAACAGTTAGGTGCTCCTTTTCACTTCACACTTGGGAACTGTAAAGGTTGATAATGCCCATTATCGTTGAGAAGTATTTGCACACACAGTTGAATGGAGAGTAAACTGGAACAATCCTTCAGGAGGACAATTTGCCAAGAACTGGCAGATTAGATAGATGCCCATGCTCTTTCATGTTGTAACTCCATGTAGGCATCTACCCTATAGATTCATTTCCAAGAGTACACTAAGATGTACAAAGTTAATCACTCCAGCTATTTTTCAGGAGCATAAAGATGTCAGTAATGTGAATGTTCCTCACTAGAGTACTGGTTAAATGATGGCACATCCATACCATTAATGAAAAAATGTGCAGTTTAAATGAATGAGGTTGATAAGTATGTGCTGAAATGAGCAACTCTCCAACATATAAGGTGAGAAAAGGAAGCTGCATCGTGCTGTGTATATTATTCAGTTTGTGTAGAAGGTGTTGGTGTGATGTGTCTTTGGGGAGAAAGGTCATGAGAATGAAGAACTTCACTTTTTGTTTTATACTTTTCCATACTGATTGAATTCTTTTCTGTGCATAGTTTGTTTTTAAACGTCAGTTAGAACTGGACTAGCCTTTAAAGGTGTGTTCCTTGTCCCCTAAATTGTCCTAAAGGAATTTAGAATTAGATATGTGAGTATATGTGTAAATTTTACATGTACAATGAATATTTCTGGAAGAGTATGCGAACTGTTAACAGTGGTCATCGCTGGGGAGAGTGACTGGGGAACTGAGGACTGTTTAGGTGACCCAAAACACTTGTCTTTTTGCCAGTGACTGAAGGGTTTTAGGATGTGGGACTTTTCACTTTGAACCTGGAACAGCCCCAGGATAACAGGATCACCCTACTTTTGAGTTTTACTCTGTGTCCTTCTTATTCTTCTATCCTTTTTGATTTGTTTATCACGAATATAACTACTGATTTCTCATTGGAGAAAATTAAAAACTATATAGCATGTTGTCCCTGTGTTGAAAACACACATATTTATGTTTCTGAGTGTGTGTGTACATATATGTGGTTGACCCTTGAACAACCCAGAGCTTGGGCGAACCAACTGTCCATGCAGTAAAAAATCTGCACAGAACTTAGAGAGTTCTACATCCACAAATTCAACCAACCTTGGATCGTGTAGTGCTGTAGTATGTATTTAGTGGGGAAAAAAAATCCATGTATAAGTGAACCTTCACAGTTCCAATTTGTGTTGTTCAGTGGAACACTCTGTGAAGCTCAGTTAGAAATACGATGGATCATTATGTGTTATTTGGAAATGAGAACAGTGAGTCACAGTTGCCACAGGATGTTCCATTACTTTGATGTTGAAATGGAAAATGTATTCAAATCCATATTCAAAGGGTAAAGTATATGTACTGTTTAAAGGGAAAATCTGAGTGTTAATTTCTGGACCTTGTGTTTATTGATAGGCTCTTTGAGGCTGTAATCTCTGGAGCAATTTCACTGCTGGTTTTGGTAATTTGTCCACTAGAGGGCAGCTGTCTACAACAGCATCTCTTGCACTCAGGAATCTTTTCATATTTGGCACTCAGTAACTCACCTGGAAGTTAAACAGGTTGCATCAGAATGCCCCAGGATTTGCATTAGTGATTCTAATACTAGTTTTTGGTAGGCTGTTGTTTTGGTATGGAAAGCTACTTTTAAATACTGGAATACTAGTAATTAGTAAAATACCATTATTTCAATATATTGAAAAGTCATGAGACCAAGCTCAAAGACCCAGTTATTTATTTTATGCAAAAAGACAAACCCTAGAGTCTACAAATAGACCCCTCAGTCTGTGTAAGTGTAATCAGTTACTACCCCGAGTCACTCAGAGTTTTTGTTATCAGTTCAGACTTTCTGACCGAGTATAAGAGAAACACGACAGCATTAAAATGAACAGCTTCAGACTCTCCATTTATGTGTGATGAAACTATAAACAAGAAATGAAGACAAAACAAATGCTTTTAAACCAAACTTACCATGTTTTTTATAGTCCTTGCCCTCAAGTAACTAAGCAAGTAAGTAAGTAAAGATCTCAAAGTTATAAGAAGAGGCAGGATAGGATTATTTGAGGGAGATTTTTTTTTCCCCCTAAGTAAGATAACTCTTTTTTACTTTTCATGATTAATACAAATATTGTGTTAATAATATTAAAATTATAGATTATGGTTAACAATATTATATTACTTTTGTAACATGTCTTTAATTTTTTGTATTTGAAATCCATTAAAGATTTAGTTTGTTCTTTAAAAATTGTGTACATGGTCTGCACTCTTTAAAATGCTAGTTATCATCTGTATTTCTGTATTATGCAGAATGGATGCCAAAATAGTATCTGTCTTTGTGGTGGTGCAGTCACTTTCTTTGACTTTGATGAGCAGTCACTTAACCTTGTTGGGTCTGTTATAGCACAGACGCGACAGGCATAATCATCTCACCTGGATTGTTCTAACATTGGGACACTATTAAAGTACCCAGGATTGCTTGTGTCTGAAGGATGAGGGTGCACCATATGGGCTCAGTGAGTATTACAACTTAACAGAACCTGGCTCCATTTCAGCTGCTTGCCTATCTTTGTGGAAACTTGGGACGTCCCTCTGGCTCTCTTAGAGAAGTGAGAAGCCAGTGGAGCCTCTCAGGTACTTGGAGATTACATGTAGGCAGGGCCTAACCCACTCCCTGGGTATCTACACCTTTGGGGAGACTATGCTAATAGGCTATTTGAGGATTAAAAAGTATGGGTCTTAACACACGTCCTACATCATGTATTTCAAGTGCTTTTCCACCATGTAGTATGGTCGAAAGATGGGCTGGTAGTTCTTTATCTGCTTTAAAGAATCTTGCATTTTCAATTTTGGGACACATTCATGCTTTACTGTCCAGTACAATAGCCAACAGCCAGATGTGTCTGTTAGCATTAAAATATGGGAAGTGTAATTGAGAAAGTAAAATTTTAATTTAAGTAATGTGGCTAGTGGGGCTTCCCAGGTAGCTCAAGGGTAAAAAACTGCTTGGCAAGCAGGAGCCTCGGGTTCAGTCCCTGGGTTGGGAAGATCCCCTGAAGAAGGAAATGGTAGCCCATTCTAGTATATTTGCCTGTAAAATACCATGGACAAGAGGAGTCTGCTGGGCTACAGTCGGTGGAGTCGCACAGAGTCGGACATAGCAACAAAACATGGCTAGTGACTGCCTTAGTGGGTGGCACAGATAGAGATCATTTGCATCATCTCAGAAGTTCTGTTTTACAGGCTGTTCAGAGGATTTTCAAGCTTAATTGATCCCAGCGCCTCGGAACTCAATTTTCATCTTAACTTAAAATCTGATTTAGTATTATTTACTAGATGGCTGAAAGGAAGCAAAATCGCCAAAGATGGTTAATTTTATAAATCTGGGAAAATGGATCTTGTGTGGTTGCATGAGACACCCTTGCCCCCTGGCTTCCGCACCTGTGATCCCCAATGGCACAGGCCCGCCTGTGCTGAGCGGCAGTCGTACCTGGGGTAGGATCTCCTGGGCCAGTGCTCGTGCCCGGTCGTAGGCAGCATTGCCCTCCTCGTTCTGGGCCACAGCGTGGTTCACCAGCCCCAGAGCCTGGGCCTGCGCCCCACTCAGTCGTCGGCCTGTGAAGATGAGCTCCTTCGCCAGGGCCACCCCCAGGCATCGAGGCAGCCTCTGAGTCCCTCCTGCCAGGATGGAGTAGGGATGGTGAATCCTCATGGAATGTGGGGGCCCAGAGGAGGCCCTGGCTGGGAGTCAGCCAAGACCTCTCAGAGGACAAGATTGGGTTAGGCTGGCGGGGAAGAGCCCAGAACATAGGGCAAAAGAGGAAAGTAGGGAATTATGCTGGATAGAATAAACAGGTAGAGGATGGATGGTGTGTGTTGAGATTACCTGCTCCTGGGAGGAGCCCTCGGGTGGTCTCGATCAGTCCCATGACAGCCGAGGAAGCTGCTTAGACAAAACAGAGTGAAGCCCCCACCCTGCCTTCCAGCTCCAATCCCAGAGGATAAGAGACACTCTGTGGGCTCTGCTCACCCTTCCAGCCAATTACTTCCCTCATGGTGCGGCTACAGCCAGGCTCCTCCAGTTACTACCTTTGGAAGAGCCCTAACCTGGAAGTCAGAAGGCCCAGCACTCATCCCACCTCCACAACTCACTGAGCTACTCTCTTAGCCTTTCTGAGCTATGTGGATGGGGGAAAAAAAAATGATAACGTCTCTTTTACCTGCTTTATAGAGTTGCTAAGGATTAAGTGAGGTCATGGTGCTTAGAACAAGAAGGGTTCCTGGATGATACCCAGTACCTATTTGTAAGTTAATGGATTCTTAGTCTCATGTTAACTCTGGTCTGGCCTAGAGTGTCAGTGACTCCTGCTTCTACCAGTTTTCCCTCCGAGCTTTTTGTCAGCCTGAAATTTTCCTGTATTCTGATCCACATCCTTTTTTCTGAGTTGCACTTCCTGTGAGAAGCCTTCCTTGATTGAGTGTCCCACCCCACAGGCTTCTCCTGAATTCCCTGAACACGGTCCCTCCAAACCATGCGGTATGGGAGGGAGGGGTCTACATTCACCCTCCTATCCATCAAACCCTGCAAGTTAGCTCCCCTAAACAGGCAGGTAGAACCAGAGTTGGTGCTATGACCTGACCTGGTATTTTGATGGCTTCTCTTTGCTATGTATCATGTGGATATAAAGTCCCTCTATGCCTGGGGCTACATGTTAAAAAAAAGTTATTGGTGGCAGGAGAAGTAGTAGCACCATGATGACACTCAGATCTTCTCTAAAGTAAGTAAGTAAGTAAGTGTTAGTCGCTCAGTTGTGTTTGACTCTTTACCACCCTATGAACTTTAGCCCTCCAGGCTTCTCCAAGCAAGAATACTGGAGTGGATTGCCATTTCCTTCTCCAGAGGATCTTCCTGACCCAGGGATCAAACTCGTCTCCTGCATTGCAAGCAGATTCTTTACTGTTTGAGCTACAGGGAAGTGTCATATCTTCTCTGATCGGCTCTAAAAAGGGCACACCTAACCACCAAGTCCGCAAGGTTAAAAAGCAATTATCTTCATCCTCCCTGCCCTCCACACTTCAAAGTTCAATTTCTCTGAGCTACTAATGCAAACCTCTGTGGACTCTGATAGAGCTACTGTAGGGCACTGTTCCTGCCCAGTCATGCTTGTGATTAACTGGGCATAGACTGCCCTCATGGCTCACCTTTGTTCACAATATGATCGATACAGCTGGCTTGGACAGAACTGGAAGACTGAATAGATACCTTTGTCCCCAACCTTCACTCTCTGTGTTCTTTCTAGCTGTGTCAGCGGTTGCCCTGGGGTTGGTACAAACAGTCCTGAGCTGAGGGCAGCTGACTCTGAGAAGGGACGAGTCCTGTAGCAGTCAGGGGCTGGGCGGTGGGTGGGGAACCACTGCTTCCTGAATTCCTTGGCTCCCACTTTGCCTTTAGTTCTGGGGTTTGTTGGAAAGCTGAGAGCAGTGGCTGACTGCAGAATCCCCAGAATTAGCTTGTTTCATTCGCTCTTCCCTCCCACCCTTCCACACCTCTCCCTGTACCCAGTACCTGCCACTCGGAGGTCACAGGCCAGGGCAAGTTCCAGGCCTCCACCCAAGGCAAACCCATCCATAGCTGCAATGGTGGGTGCAGGGAACGCTGCTGTGGAGACAAAGGAGGGCTCAGCCTGTGAGGCCCTGGTAGGACCAGGACAGTGTCTCAGGGTAGGAGATGGTCTAGCTGGTTGTGATAGAAGGCTTCATTGGTCCCAAGTTTGGGGACCTTACCTGGTACCTCAGCCAGGTTATCTTAGCAGTCAGTTTTCCCACTGGGGCAAGTTGTGGGATCTGCTGGGGAATAGGAGTGGGGAGATGGATGGGCAGGGTGATGCCTGGTCAGGCCCACCCTCCTGTGGGCCTCCCCAGGACCCGCCTTTTTACTCTCCCTTCTCATTCTGTGTGCTGAGAACAGAATTGAATCTGACATGGGGAAGGCCAACGGGCAAACAGGTGATGATGACCCAGGGTGATCGGTGATCTGAGAAAGGAAGCTTGGATGATGGGCCAGGGATGGCTTCCTGGAGGAGGTGGCACTGGTTGTCTTAAAGAATGCATAAACAGTTCAGATGGCCTAGGAGGGATATTCCAGAAAAAGAACAAGCATTTATCAAAGCCTGCAAGCATGCTTGCTGAAAGTTGACTCTGGAATGGCCAGGCTTGTACCCTCAGGGCACAGGGGCTGGGGGTCAGAACTAGCAGGGCACTAATGCTGGGGAGCCAGTGCCCTTTGGACCCTCGTGGCACCCTCCTCCTTGTAGAATTCCTTGTCCCTGCCCCCTCTCCCTGGGAGGATCATCTCTCCACAGAGCTCACAACAGAAACCATTCTGTCTTTAGGGTATGGTAGATTGGGTGAGGCTGGGATCAGCAGGATTCCTGAATGCGCCCCTCCTCCCCACTCCAGAACCCTCACCAATCTCAGTCATCAGGCCTCGAAGCCGCTGGACAAAGAGCCCCACTTCTGCCTCACTCATCTGCTCCCGCTCCTTCAGGTCTGCACCTGCAGATGCAAGGGTGACAGCCCTTGGGAAATGACCTGGCACTGAATCCCAGGCTGTCAAAGGATCCAGCAATGGAAACCTGAAGAGAAGCGGCCAAAGAGGAAAGAGAAACACCAGGAAAACTTGTCAGGGAAACCAGGGAGGGAGGAGGGTGGTCAAAAAAAGACACAACAACAACAAAAAGATAAATTGGATTTCATCACAATTAAAAACTAATGCATCAGAAGAGATTATGAAGAGAGCAAAGACAACCCATGAATGGAAGGAAATAACTTGCAAATCATACATCTGGTAAGGAACTGATATCTATGATATATAAAGATTTCCTACAACTAAAAACAAATAAAAAGGACTTCCCTGGTGGTCCAGTGGTTTAAGACTCCATGCTTCCCCTGCAGGGGGCACGGTTTGATCCCTGTTTGGGGAACTAAGATCATGCAAGTTGTGCAGAGTGGCCAAAAACAAACAAAGGACTTGAGTAGACATTTCTCCAAGGAAAATATGCCAGTGAGATTTCCCGGCTAATCCAGTGGCTAAGATTGGGCTTCTAATGCAGGTGGCCCAAGTTCCATCCCTAGTTGGGGAACTAGAGCTCTCATGCCGGAACTGAAAGGTGGCATGTCACAGAAGACTGAAGATCCTGCGTCCCTCAACGAAGACCCAGTGCAGCCAAATATTTAAAAAAGAAGATAAGGCAGTAAGCACTGGAGAGTGTGTTCAGCATCATTGGGGAAATGCAAGTAAAAACCACAATAGGATAGTGCTTTGTACCCATTCAGACGGTGATTATAAGTAACAAAAAAGTGTTGACATTGGTGTGGAGAACTCTGATGTACCGCTGGTAGGAATCTCAAATGATACAGCTGCCGTGAAAAATATTTTGGTGCTTCCTCCAAAAGTTCAAAGTAGGATTACTCTGTGGTCCAGCCACTTTACTCCTAAGTATATACCCCAAAGAATTGAAAACAAGGACTCAAAACAGATAGGTGCACACCAATGTTCGTAGCAGTATTAATCACAACAGCCAAAATGTGGGAACCACCCAAGTCCATCAACAGATGGATTAAAAAAATGTGGAATATATATGTGAAAAAGAATATTATTCTCTTTTAAAAAAGATAGAAATTCTGCAATATGCTACAATGTGGATGAACATGAAGTACATGATGCTAAGTGAAATAAGCTAGCCATGAAAGGACAAATGGATGATTCTACTTAAATACTTAGAGTAAGCAAATTCGTAAAGATAGAGAGTAGAATGGAGGTTACTGGGTGTTAGGGAAATGGGGAGGAATTGCTTCAGTATATAGTTTATTGAGATGATGAAAGTTTTCTGGAAATGGATAGTGGTGATTGTTGAATAACCTTGTGAATGCACTTAATGCCAGTGAATTTTACACTTAAAAGTGATTAAAATGTAAATTTTGTGATTAAATGTAAATTTTGTGTAATGTACATATTTTTGACAACTCATAAAACACATTAAATAGTAATAAAATAAAAATTTATTATTTTTTCCTGTTTTATTGAGAAATAATTGGCATACAGCAGGTATAATTATTTTTTAAAAGGAGGGCTTGGTTGAGGAGTGAGTGCAGGGACAGTGGCATGGGGGGGGCAGGGTCCTTGGTGAGAGTAGTGACAGTGGAGGTTCACTGAAGGCCAGACAGCCGGAGCCTGAGTCATGAATAGGGGGTGAACGTACTCTCTGCAAGTCCTAGATTATGGGAAAGTCAGTTGGGAGAGCCCTTGAGAGTCTGATTAGTCCTAGCCCCTCAGTGACAGATGGGGAAACTGAGGCGCAGAGAGAGACAGGGACTAGCCCAGGATTCCAGAGCAAATCAGGGGCAGATTCAGACCTCCTGCACGCCCCCTGCTTTCCTGTCCTTCGCTGGAGGGGTGAGGAGTGGGGCTAACAGTCATGAAGTGACCGTGATGGAAGACGTCAGATCATGGGGGGAGCCAAAGGAAGAGGCCGGAGTAGGAGGAGGGCCTCGATCAGGGCAGACTGGTCCGCATACTTCTCTTGCCACCTCCCGCCCCAGGCTGCTCACGGGGATCCTGACAGTTGAGGCCTGGGGACTGAGCCACATGCCCTTGAAACTGCCTAAGAATCACTCGCTTCCCACCCTCGCCCTCCGCAGCCTCTTCCCGTCTCCCCGGTGTCCCCTCCAGAGCCACCGCAGAGTCAGTTCTTAGCTCAACTCTCATTCGCTTGCTTCTTGTAGTGGGCCTGGGATGCAGCATTTCTCGTCTCAGAAAGGAAGTGCGTGGTGCTTGCCCTGTTGTGAGGACCAAATGGTGCAGAGATATGGAAGAGTTCGTTGACAGGGACTGAAATCTTGTAGTGGGCAAAGGGGCAGTAAGTCAGTCCTATCTTGGCCACGGACCTGGTGAGTGTCGTTGGACTCCGTTTTCTCATTTCCTCAATGCAGTGTCAGAACAGAAAGAACAGGGATTTGGGGGTCAGAAAGGTCAAGTTCTAACCGAATTCTCACTAGCTGTGTTGCTCTAAGCAAGGAATTTCACCTCTGAGTGCATATCTTTAAATGGGAATGAGTCCTGTGCTGTGTGCTAAGTTGCTTCAGTCATGTCTGACTCTTGGCACCCTCATGGACTGTAGCCCGCCAGGCTCCTCTGTCCATGGGGATTCTCCAGGCAAGAATACCGGAGTGGGTTGCCATTTCCTTCCACAGGGAATCTTCCCGTCCCAGGGATCAAACCAGTGTCTCCTGTATCCCCAAGTGGGTTCTTTACCACTAGGGCAACCTGGGAAGCCCGAGTCCTGTGCTAAAACAACCTAACTGTTCCCTAAATGCAGGCTGGTGGGAGCCCTGCTGAGCCCCGGGTTGGGGGCAAGGAAGGAAACCCACCTGCGCAGAACACACCCTTCACTCCACTCCTGAAGATCAGGACACGCACTTGACGGTCCTCCCGAAGCTTGGCCAGAGCTTCCAGCAGCTGCAGAGGAGACCAGATCAGATACCTCCCAGCTCAGCCCCTCCCACCCTGGTGCCCGCCCTTACTCACCTGACTGACGAAGACATTCCCCAGGGCATTGCGGGCACTGGGTCTGTTCATCAGAATCTCAGCAATTCCTGCAGGGGACAGGGCAGCGTTGGGTGAGCCAGCTGCCCTGCTCACTCCTGGGCTGGGGCCTGGGATCTGGGCAGCCTCTACCCTTGATGAGCAGTGTGACCTGGGGCAAGTCACACACACTCAGGCCTCAGTTTTTCCACCCATAAAATGGGGAGAATAACCCTTGCCCTTTCTGCCTCACAGAAGTGGAAGGGCTTGAGAACCTCAGAGCACCATGGGGAGAGGGACGAGAATGACTGCCCCAGTGATTCCTGCCTGCTTCTGCCATTGCGAGACACACACACACACACCTACACACCCCTTCTTCAATTTCATGTATCTCTCTCCATGTGATTCTTTTCTCTACAGCCAGACTTCTTCCTCTCGAGCTGAATGAGTTATGATAACACTACCATGCAGAAATCTTGTGTGCCCTGACTCAGTCACTGCTCCCACCTCCCCCCAAAAGTAACAACTCTCCTGACTTTTTTTCTCCTGACTTTTTATGGTGATCACTTCCTTGCATTTCTTTACAATTTTATCACACAGATGGTCATCTCCAGACCATATAGTTTAGACTTGCTAATTAATTAACAAAAGAAAACTCTTAAAAGCTTGTTAAAATCCTTAGGTTCTGCTTCTAGCCCTGTCTTTTGCTCAAAGATATTTATTAAAGAACTTGAGGTGGGACTTCCCTGGTGGTCCAGTGGCTAAGACTCCCTTAATGCAGGAAGCCTGTGTTCAATCCCTGGTCAGGGAACTAGATCCCACGTGCTGCAACTAAGATCCCAAATACTGCAACTAAGACTGGCACAGCCAAAGATAAAAAAAGAACGTGGGGCATTTGACCTGTAAGATTTCCTGCAGCATGGAATTTACTGATTGCACACTCATGGGACAAGCGAGCAGATGCCTCTGTCATAGGAATTTAGCAGCTAATCCAGAGGCTTGAGCACATTCACATTCTGTCCTCTTTGGCAAGAGAATATCCTTTGCCCTACTCATGTGATATTCTTTCATGAGCACCAGTGAAACTTCTTGAAAGGCTTTTCTGTATTCAGTTAAAAATTTTCTTGCCTTCCATTCTCTTAAGTCTTCCCCAGTCTAGCTCCCACCCCATCACTTGGCAGAAACTGTTCTCACCTAAGTGAGACCAGTGTAACCAGTGTAATCACATCACTAACCGAGGGACATATTTCCATCCTTGTCCCAGGCTCAGCAACAATTAACTCTCCTGGCCAAACACCTGTTCCTCCTTGAATTTTCTGCTTGGCCTTTTTTTTTTTTTGTTTAGTAGACAGTTTGTTTTTTTTTTCAGAACAATTTTAGGTTTACAGCAAAATGGAGTAGAAAGTGCTTCCCTGATGGTTCAGAGGGTAAAGAATATGCCTGCAATGCAGAAGACCCGGGTTCAATCCCTGGGTTTGGAAGATTTTCTGAAGAAGGGAGTGGCAACCCACTCCAGTATTATTGCCTGGAGAATTCCATGGACAGAGGAGCCTGGCAGGCTACAGTTCATGGGATTGAAAAGAGTCGGACATGACTGAGAAAGTGCAGAAGTTCCCATAAATCCTCTGCCCAATGCACATGCGTAGCCTCCCACCAGAGTGGGACATTTGTTACCAAGATTAACTTCTATGCATATGTCATTATCACCCAGCTTTCATGTTTACATTGGGGTTCACTCTCGGTGTTGCATATGCTATGGGTTTTGACAAACGTATAACAACATGTACCTGCCTGTGGCTCCACATTTTCCTGGCCTTCCTACGTCTCAGATGATCCCCTGCACTTCTTTTCTAGGTTTTCTTCTACCCAATTTAAAAATTCTTAAATCATTTATTCAACATATATCTGTAATAAATAAGTCTTGGGGATATAATGTACATCATGGTGACTAGAGTTAAGAATATTTGAAAGTTGCTAAAACTGTACATCTTATAAGTTCCCCTCACACAAAAATGTGTAAGTGTGTGGTGATGGATCTTAACTACATTTACTGTGGGGATTACTCCACAATATATACAAATACTGAACTGTTACGTTGTACATGTGAAACAAATGAAACAAAGCAAAGGCTAACAGAGTTTTGCCAAGAGAACACACTGGTCATAACAAACACCCTCTTCCAACAACACAAGAGAAGACTCTACAAATGGACATCAGCAGATGGTCAATTCTGAAATCAGATTGATTAATATTCTTTGCAGCCAGATGGAGCAGCTCTATACAGCCAGCAAAAACAAGACCAGGAGCTGACTGTGGCTCAGATCATGAACTTACTGCAAAATTCAGACTTAAATTGAAGAAAGTAGGGAAAACCACTAGACCATTCAGGTATGACCTAAATCAAATCCCTTACCCATTATACAGTGGAAGTGACAATTAGATTCAAAGGATTAGATTTGATAGAGTGCCTGAAGAACTATGGATGGAGGTTCGTGACACTGTATAGGGAGGCAGTGATAAAGACCATCCCCAAGAAAAAGAAATGCAAAAAGGCAAAATGGTTGTCTGATGAGGCCTTACAAATAGCTGAAAAAGAAGAGAAGCTAAAGGCAAAGGAGAAAAGGAAAGATAGACCCATTTGAATGCAGCATTCCAAAGAATAGCAAGGAGAGATAAGAAAGCCTTCCTCAGCAATCAGTGCAAAGAAATAGAGGAAAACAGTAGAATGGGAAAGACTAGAGATCTCTTCAAGAAAATTAGAGATACCAGGGGAAGATTTCATGCAAAATGGGCACAGTAAAGGACAGAAATGCTATGGACCTGACAGAAGCAGAAGATATTAAGAAGAGGCTGCAAGAATACACAGAAGACCCTACATAACCACAATGGTGTGATCACCCACCTAGAGCCAGACATCCTGGAATGTGAAGTCAAGTGGGCCTTAGGAAGCATCACTATGAACAAAGCTAGTGGAGGTGATGGAATTCCAGTTGAGCTATTTCAAATCTTGAAAGATGATGCTGTGAAAGTGCTGCACTCAATATGCCAGCAAATTTGGAAAACTCAGCAGTGGCCACAGGACTGGAAGATCAATTTTCATCCCAATCCTAAAGAAAGCCAATACCAAAGAATGTTCAAACTACTGCACAATTGCACTCATCTCACACGCTAGTAAAGTAATGCTCAAAATTCTCCAAGCCAGGCTTCAACAGTACCTGAACTATGAACTACCACATGTTCAAGCTGGATTTAGAAAAGGCAGAGGAAGCAGAGATCAAATTGCCAACATCCATTGGATCACCAAAAAAGCAAGAGAGTTCCAGAAAAACATCTATTTCTGCTTTATTGACTACACCAAAGCCTTTGACTGTGTGGATCACAACAAACTGTGGAAAATTCTTAACAGTGGTAGGAATTCCAGACCACCTTACCTGCCTCCTGAGAAATGTACATGCAGGTCAAGAAACAACAGTTAAAACTGGACAGGAACAACAGACTGGTTCTAAATCAGGAAAGGAGTATGTCAAGGCTGTATATTGTTTCCCTGCTTATTTAACTTATATGCAGAGTACATCATGAGAAATGCTGGGCTAGATGAAGCACAAGCTGGAATCAAGATTGCCAGGAGAAATAACAAT
>NW_011494816.1:2844616-2852782 GCF_000754665.1 Bison bison bison | reverse complement strand
CAGAAAGCAAAGAACTAAAGAGCCTCTTGATGAAAGTGAAAGAGAAGAGTGAAAAAGGTGGCTTAAAACTCAACATTCAGAAAACGAAGATCATGGCATCTGGCCTCATCACTTCTTGACAAATAGATGGGGAAACGAAACAGTGACAGATGTTATTTTCTTGGGCTCCAAAATCATTGCAGATGGTGACTGCAGCCATGAAATTAAAAAAGATGCTTGCTCCTTGGAAGAAAAGCTTTGACCAGCGTAGACAGCATTATTAAAAAGCAGAGACATTACTTTGCCGACAAAGATCCATCTAGTCAAAGCTATGGTTTTTCCAGTAGTCATGTATGGATGTGAGAGTTGGACCATAAAGAAAGCTGAGTGCTGAAGAATTGATGCTTTTGAACTGTGGTGTTGGAGAAGACTCTTGAGAGTCCCTTGGACTGCAAGATCCAACCAGTCAATCCTAAAGGAAATTAGTGCTGAATATTCATTGAAAGGACTGATGCTGAAGCTGAGCCTGATGTGAAGAGCTAACTCACTGGAAAAGACCCTGATGCTGGGAAAGATTGAAGGCGGCAGGAGAAAGAGAAAAGGGAGGATGAGATAGTTGGATGGTATCACTGACTGGATGGACGTGACTTTGAGCAAGCTGCAGGAGTTGGTGATGGACAGGGAAAGCTGGTGTGCTGCAGTGCATAGGGTCGCAAAGAGTCGGACATGACTGAGCGACTGAACTGAACATCTGAAACTAATATGTCAATTGTATTTTGATTAAAAAACCACTTCTTAACAAAAGATAACCACACAAAAGCAGATATACAAATAACCACTAAGCACATGAAAAGATGTTTAATTTTATTAGTCTCAAATAAATGAGAGTTTAAAAAAAGCCTAGATATGGCTGTACACCAAATACAATGACTAAAACTAAGAAGACGAAAAATAAAAACCAAGTGTTGGTTATTAAAAAAAAACACAAACCTGAATATCTAGCAAACAACTTTGATGTATAATAAATTGTGGGAGTTACAAGGATATGTACCAAGCCCTGTCTTCAAGGGATTGTTGTATTAGTGCTTATAGCCTAATATAAGTAAATGATAATATGAGGTCATAAGTAAAATAAATACATAAAGTACTATAGGATTATAAATGGTAGTTCATAAATGGTAGCATTTGAGCAAGGTGGAAATAGGTTAAAAAATGTCATTTTCAGAGTGAGGGGAAGTGCGAAAAATACTACATGTAAGAGACTACTCCATTTGAAAAATATTTTATCGAATGTGTTAATGTCTATTGTACAGCAAAGTGATTCAGCTATATACATATATATTCCTTTTCCTATTCTTTTCCATTATGATTTGTCACAAGATATTGAATATAGTTCCCTATGTTATACAGTAGGACCTTGTTTATCCATTCTGTATATAATAGTTTGCAAAGTAGTTGAAGTTCCGGAAAGGTCAATCCAAGATCTCTTTATTCAGTCATTTGTACAGTTATGTATTTAACACACGCTGGCCTCTGTACTAAACACTGATGTCAGAGACTAGAGCAGACTCAGTCCCTGTCCTCTTAGATCCTGAAAGTCTAACAGAGGAGATCGACACTCAACAAGTAATTACTATTTGTGACGAGTACATGGGGGAAAAAAAGACAGGAGGATAGGGGTTTAGAGTGGGCAGAGGGGAGCCCTAGTGTAGAAGATCAGCAGTGACCTCCTGGGGGAAGAAGTGACCTTTCAGCTGAGAGCTGAGGAATAAATAGGAGTTAGCCAGACAAAAGTGTGTGTGTGTGTTGGTGGGGAAAAGCCTATTTCAGAGAGGGAGTGGCACAGATGAGGGCCCTGAGTGCAGCAGAGCAGGTACTATAGAGTTTATATTGCTGGGCCTTTAATGTTTTTTGGCTGCACCTGAGAATTAAACCAACATAAAACAGATTAACAGGAGAAAAGCATACGAATTTGTTCAAGTTTTATGTAACACAGGACTCCTCAAAAGGAAATGAAGACCCCTAGAAATGGTAGGTCCACATGCTATGACAAACCTAGGCAGCGTGTTGAAGAGACATTACTCTGCTGACGAAGGTCTGTATAGTCCAGGCTGTGGTCTTCCCAGTGGTCATGGATGCTTGTGAGAGTGTAAAAGACACACCTTTTAGTGTCTTTACAGTGGACCACAAAGAAGGCAGAGTGCCAAAGACTGTGCCAAACACCTTCGAACTGTGGTGCTGGAGAAGACTCCTGACAGTCCCTTGGACAGCAAGGAGATCAAACCAGTCAATCTTAAGGGAAATCAACCCTGAATACTCATTGCAAGGACTGATGCTGAAGCTGAAGCTCTGTATTACGGTCACCTGATGTGAACAGCCGACTCTTTGGAAAAGTCCCTGATGCTGGGAAAGATCGAGGGCAGAAGGAGAAGAGGGCATCAAGGATGAGATGGCCAGATGGCATCATCCATGTAATGAATATGAACTTGGGCAAACTCTGGGAGACAGTGAGGGACAGGGAGGCCTGGTGTGCTGCAGTCCACGGGGTCAAAAGAGACGAACACAACTGTGTTGATGACACAACACAACAAGCTTTTACAGTAGGAAGAGCAGCAACTGTGGCAAAGTTAACTGTGTGGGAGGCTACAGGAAGATAAGGCCTGTTTCTACACAGTTGTCCATACTTGTCTGTTTCAACACACTTGTCTGTACAGGATTCTCTTGGCTTCAACTCCCTGTTGAAGAATATTTTTTTTAATCTCCAGTTTCAGGAAGGGCATTTTTCAAACAGGAGTTCTTATCTTCTGTTTTCAGTAAGAAATGCCCTTCTTGCATCTGCTATTTATTTCAAGCGGCTTTAGCTCAAGATTATCCCTATGCCAATGTAGCATATTTCTTGGCGGCGGGAGGGGGGCACCTTTTAGTGTCTTCCAGAACTGGAGGAGTTCAGAGGAAAGGGAGAGCCCCGTGAGGCGTGACAGGAGTCAGGAGGGCTGCGCTTGCTTGTCTGCCCCTTCTCCTTCCCGCTTCCCGTGTGCTTGGCTCCTGTACACGCAGGACTTCCCCGCACACCCAGCCTGCTCTCCTCTGAGCTCCAAGCCTGAAAATCCTGCTGCTCACTTGACATCTAGACCAACATGTCAAAAAATGATCATTCTTCTGCTCCTTTGGTGAGTGAATGACATATCAACTCGGAGGTCTCTCCTGTTGCTGGGGTCCAGCCCCGGCTGATCCAGGGTATTCGAAGGGGAGACGGCTTATTCAAATGTTAATTAGAGATGTAAAGAGTAATAGAATGAGGATAGCTCAGTAGGAAAATTCAGTGGAGAAAAGAAGCTGAGTAGCTTGGTTTACGCGGAAAATCAATATAACCCGTGACACGAGGTTAGCTCTGACCACGGAGGCCGCAGGCACCCTCTCGAATAGCGGAAGGTGCCCCACCTTAGACACCTTCTCAAGTGGGTCTTAGAAGCCCAGGCAAATAAATGGTCGCAGAGGATATCCGCGCTCCAGATGGAGACTCAGCTGGAGGTCAAGGAGAAAAATGACATGGGGAGACCAAGCATTGGTGAGCAAGGCCCGTAGCTTTATTTTCAACAGGGGCTTATATACCCTAAGTTACACATAGAGGATAATAGGGGATGCAAAGTCAGCAGTTTTTGATCCTTATCAAAAACCGGGGTTTCTTTTCTGCAAATTTATCGTATACAAATGGTTTAGGTGATTTACATCATCTTCTGGCCAGAAGGCCTATTAACATTTTATGGCTCTTGACAAAGACTTATCAACCATAAGACTTATTTTCTCTAAGAGTAATTATTTTAAGGTTTGGTGCCATCTTCCGAAGATAAAATTGCATTCCTATAGGGCGGATGTGTAATGGGTTTACAACAAAGGAAAGAATTTATTACCTTAAGGGTCTAAAGTTACTAACACCAAGGCCACTACTTATTTTTTCTACATAGCAACTATATTAATTAATACACATTCAAGGATACAATTCAGGAGATGTGAAAACTTGGCAACAAACATTGGCTCATCAATGAAATCTTTTACTAGTTTTATTCTGACAGTTTCTAACTCTCTGAGAGGCTCTAAGCTATTTGAATATCTTAAGCTTCCTGTGCCTCTCGAGGCTGGGAGACTGTAAACAATTGTATGCATAGCTGTAGGAATTCGGGTAAACTTGTCAGGCGAGTTAGAGAGCCATCTGAGGGGTTTGGATTTAAACACTCCTAGTTGCCCAGGAACTTTATTAATTGGAGCTGTAAGTTAGCTCTTTGACAGAGAGAGTGAGATGGTGGTGGGGGACAGCCCCCAGTAAAGTCAGAGGTGAGAGCACAAAGCAATAAAGTAGGCAGACTCTGGTTTTTGGGGGGTAGATGCTCGAGAATATCCAGGGGGACTCCTGAGGCTCGATCCCGCCTTTGCGTATGCCGAGCCTCCTTCCTCATGACCTTTGTCACGAGTGGAATGCCTCACCGGCTCCCGGCATCCTGTTGCCTCCATTTTTCTGACACTTGAAGTTTACTCAGTGTCTGAGGCAGACGATTCAACCTCTTGGATCTCAGACCTTGCAGCTCACACCCTGCCCTCCTGCAGCCACTAAGCTGATGGGCTCTTCCTTCTACTGCATGAATGCCCCAGCTGGCCCACTGTCCTCAGTTTTGCCTCCCCTTCCCCTTCCACATTCATTCCCTCATTTGGGTCAAAGTCATCTTTCTAACCCAAATCTGACCATATTCTTCTTGCTTCCCTTTTCATCAGAATTCAGTCTAAATCCTTATTACCACCCAAAAGATTCCCTACAATCTGGCCTTTGTACATCACTCTGGCCTCCTGTGCCAAATCAGGGCCAAGTGTGGGGGACAGAGACCGACTCTGGGCAGAGGCTCAAATACGCTTATGCCTTCTCGCTTGTTTCCCCTCCTGTAAAATGTCCGGATGGATTAGAGGAATGTGTTCACCAATCCCTTGGTCTTCAAAGGCCTCTTATTCTTTTCTCTCAGTGTACCTAGCTTGGTGG
Organism: Bison bison bison; assembly: GCF_000754665.1. Taxonomy (NCBI): domain Eukaryota; kingdom Metazoa; phylum Chordata; class Mammalia; order Artiodactyla; family Bovidae; genus Bison; species Bison bison. Next base: position 2,847,777 of record NW_011494816.1, on the reverse strand, counting down.
AACAAGCAGAATTTATTAAGATGGTGTTCTCAGTGTGAGTTGATCTGAGACACCCAGAAGGGCCAGTGAAAGTTCTGGTGCTCTCAAGGACAAGGCTTTACAGCCACAGTTGGAGAACTGTGGTCTAGGACAGAGAAATGTAACATGCAGTCTATCTGGCTTCGTCAGCCTCCCTGGAAACCTTCATAGAACTCTTTGAGCCCCGCAGGCCTGGAGGTCCCACTGAGGAACTCAGATGTCCCAAAGGTCCTCCTCTCCAGAAAAGAAAATGTCGCAACCTGGGGAAGGGAAACTGGTGGATACAGAGGAACCACATCAGAAGGGTTGAGGAGAACAGTCTAGGTCCAAGGTCACTGTGGCAGATAGACTTTAGAGTGGCCCCAGTGTTCATATCCTGAATAATCCCCTTCCCTTGAATGTGTGGGCAGAACCTGTGAATTGCTTCTAACCAAGAGAACCACAGGTAAGGTCATAAAAGATCACTTCTAAGATTAGGTCCAATTACATGACAAAGATAATGAGATGTCACTTCTGTGATTAGTTTATAATGTATATAAGACCCTGTATTGGACTTCCCTGGTGGTCCACTGGTAAAGAATCTGCCTGCCAATGCAGAGGACGTGGGTTCATTTCCTGACCCAGGAAGATTTCACACACTGCAGGGCAATTAAGCTAATTCACCACAACTACTGCCCAGTCCTTAAACCCTTGAGCCACAACTGTTGAAGCCTGAGTGCGCTAGAGCCCAAGCTCTGCAACAAGGAGCCAGCGCCATGAGAAGCCTGCACATGGCGACTAGAGAGTAGCCCCTGCTCGCGGCAACTAGAGAAAGCCTGCGTGCAGGAAGAACCAGAGCAGCCAAAACTAAGTAAAATTTTAAAAGACTGTATTACTAGCACACACAGTGGGCCCATGGATACGGTCCTGTGGCAGGGTCCACAGGGCAGCCTCCAGGAGCTCAGAGTGGCCCCTGGCCAACAGGAAGAAAACAGGACTTCAGTACTACAACAATACGATATGAATTCTGTCAATAGCCTGAGGAACCTGGAAGCAGATCCATCCCCAGTTAAGCCTATGATGAGAGACCATAGCCCCTGCCAACTCTGGGATTGCAGCCTGCTAAAACCCTGAAGAAGAGAACCCAGCAAAACTGTGCCTGGACTTCTGACCTATGGAAACTATGAGATAATAAGTGTACGCTATTTTAAGCAACAGTCTGTGGTAATATGTTATGTGGCAATAGAAAACAAATATAGTCATTACATCCTGGGATTGACAGGAACTTTCCTCTCTCCTCTTCACTTTCCTGTTCTGTCTTTCCTTTTTCTCTGGCTAACTCTCTCCCATATTTCATCTCTAGCTCCCTCTTGCAGAATGCAAATATGGTGCTCGGCTGAAGTCACAGCTCAGTCACATCCCAGCTCCATAGCCTTGGACAAGTTACTTTATCGTTCTGACCTTCACTTTCCTGATCTATAAATAGAAATACTAAAAAGGTTGTAATGAAGATTAAGAGATAATGTCCATAAGTGTATAACTGGAGTCTGTGGGCACTTTGAGCAGGGAAAATGCACAGAAGCTGGTGAAAGTCTAGGACCCAATATGAGGTGTGAGCTCTAAGCTGGGAGACCTAAGGGGCCAGACAGGGTGTCTTTGGCTTTCATTCATTCACCTGACAATGTTCAGCTGGAACTACCACATGCCAGGCCCCGGAGAAATAAAGGACTCAGCCGTGGTCCCTGACTTCTTAGTTGACACCCTATTCTGGGAACATTGCCCTTGCTGGACCCCAGTAATAATGATGGGTTTGCATTGCACCCTCTCTACTCCTATCAGACTCCCGTGATGGTTTGATTTGCTTAGCAGAAGACCTAGAGTCACATCTGTCTGGGTCTGGATCACACAGTGATGTGGGTGGGAGTCGATAGAAACCACTGGAAAGTCATGTGGGTATGTGTGCTCAGTTGCTCAGTAGTGTCTGACTCTTTGTCATCCCTATGGACTGTAGCCTGCAAGGCTCCTCTGTCCATGGGATTCTCAAGGCAAGAACACTGGAGGGGTGTTGCCATTCCCTTCTCTAGGGGATCTTCCTGACCCAGGGATCAAACCCAAGTCTTCTGTGTCTCCTGCATTGGCAGATTCTTTTACCACTGAGCTGTGTGGGAAGCCTTAATAATCCCTTAGTATACAGAGGGGGAAACTGAGGCTCAGAAAAGAAGAGAATGTGCCAAAGTTACTAGGTGGACCCAGCTAGCAATCCTCACTCTCAGAGTTAACAAGTGATGAGGAAGACAAGTTCAGACAGAAGGAATGTAAAAGGACAAGGGTGGGGGAAGAGGGTGCAATTCCTAAGTGGTTTACAAAGGTAGAGAGGGAGGAGAGGACCCAAGTCAGGGGCATAGTTAGAAGAAAACACGTAAGTGGGATGGCTTAAAATGAACAAACCCATGGTAGGAGATACAAGGTGACATGGTCAGGTTGTGGTGGAGAACCTTGAATATTCAGCTGAGGAGCTGGAGTAAAGCCATAAGAGTGAGGAGTGGTTAACGGGCTAATCTCATTTTCAAAGACAACAGGCACAATGTGACAATGCTCTGGTGCTGTCACGCCAAGTGGAAGACAGAACTGGTGAGTTGTAGGAGGATGGTGGGATGGTTCTCCTGGGTGTGGGTCTCCTCCTCATGCCTCCTCCACTGCCTCTTCTTGGTTTCCTTATCTCCTTCCCTCTAGGACATTCTATATGCCCTCTGGCAGGGGCAGAAGCTTAATCTCCTGATGCTTATACTTTTGTTCAGTGGCTTAGTCATTTCTGACTCTGTGACCCCATTGACTGCAGCACACCTGTCCTCCATCATCTAGAGTTGCTCAAACTCATGTCCATTGAGTTGATCATGCCATCCAACCATCTTATCCTCTGTCTCCCCTTCTCCTCCATCTTTCCCAGCATCAGGATCTTTTCCAGTGAGTCAGCTCTTCACATCAGGTGGCCGAAGTATTGGAGCTTCAGGTTCAGCATCAGCCCTTCCAATGAATATTCAGGATTCAATGAATATTCAGAATCCTTTAGGATTGACTGGTTGGATCTCCTTGCTGTCCAAGGCACTCTCAAGAGCCTTCTCCAGCACCACAGTTCAAAAGCATCAATTCTTCGGCACTCAGAC
>NW_011494816.1:2837312-2844492 GCF_000754665.1 Bison bison bison | reverse complement strand
GGGCATGGCAACCTACTCCAATATTCTTGCCTGGAGAATCCCCATGGACAGAGGAGCCCGGCAGACTATACAGTCCATGGGATTGAAAAGAGTCAGATATGACTGAGAGACTCAGCACAGAGCACAGCACAGCTGGTGGTTCAGACAGTAAAGAATCTACCTGCAATGAAGGAGGCTTGGGATCCATCCTTGGGCCAGGAAGATCCAATGACGAAGGAAATGGCAACCCACTCCAGTTATCTTGCCTGGAGAACTCCATGGACAGAGGAGCCTGGAGGGCTACAGACCTTGGAGTCACAAAGAGTCAGACATGATGGAGTGACCAACACATTGCAGCCTTCTTTATGGTCCAATTCTCATATCCATATGTGACTACTGGAAAAACCATAGCTTTGATTATGCGACCTTTCTCAGCAAAGTGATGTCTCTGCTTTTTAATATACTGTCTAGGTTGGTCATAGCTTTTCTTCCAAGGAGCAAGCATCTTTTAATTTCATGGTTGCAGTCACCATCTGAGGTGATTTTGGAGCCCAAGAAAATAAAGTCTGTCACTCTTTCCATTGTTTGCTCATCTATTTCCCATGAAGTGATGGGACCAGATGCCATGATCTCAGTTTTTTGAATGTTGAGTGTTAAACCAGCTTTTTCACCCTCCTCTTTCACTTTCATCAAGAGGCTCTTTAGTTCCTTTTCACTTTCTGCCATAAGAGTGGTATGTATCATCTACATATCCGAGGTTATTGATACTGCTCCCAGCAATCTTGATTCCAGCTTGTGCTTCATCCAGCCTGGCATTTCACATCTGTACTCTGTATATAAGTTAAATAAACAAGGTGACAATATACAGCCTTGATATACTCCTTTCCCAATTTGGAACTAGTCCAGCTCCATGTCCAGTTCTAACTGTTGCTTCTTGACCTGCATATAGATTTTTCAGGAGGCAGGTCAGATGGTCTGGTATTCCCACCTCTTTAAGAATTTTCCACAGTTTGTTGTGATCCACACAGTCAAAGGCTTTGGCATAGTCAATAAAGCAGAAGTAGATGTTTTTCTGGAACTCTATTGCTTTTTTGATGATCCAGTGGATATTGGCAATTTGATCTCTGGTTCCTCTCCCTTTTCTAAATCCAGCTTGAATATCTGGAAGTTCTTGGTTTACATACTGTTGAAGTCTCGCTTGGAGAATTTTGAGCATTACTTTGCTAACATGTGAAATGAGTGCAATTGTGTGGTAGTTTGAACATTCTTTGGTATTGCCCTTCTTTGGGATTGGAGTGAAAGCTGTCCCTTTCCAGTCCTGTGGCCACTGCTGAGTTTGCCAAATTTGCTGGCATCTTAATGCAGCACTTTAACAACATCGTCCTTTAGGATTTGAAATAGCTCAGCTGGAATTCCATCACCTCCACTAGCTTTGTTCGTAGTAATGCTTCCTAAGGCCCACTTGACTTCACGTTCCAGGATATCTGGCTCTAGGTGAGTGATCATTATCTGGGTCATTAAGACCTTGTACAGTTCTTCTGTGTATTCTTGCTGCCTCTCCTTAATATCTTCTACTTCGGTTAGGTCCTTACCATTTCTGCCCTTTATTGTGCCCATCTTTGCATGAAATGTTCCTTTGGTATCTCTGATTTTCTTGAAGAGATCTCTAGTTTTTCCTATTCTATTGTTTTCCTCTATTTCTTTGCATTGTTAACTTAAGGCTTTCTTATCTCTCCTTGCTATTCTCTGGAACTCTGTATCCAGATGGGTATATCTTTCCTTTTCTCCTTTGCCTTTTGCTTCTCTTCTTTCCGCAGCTTCTTGTAAGGCCTCCTCAGACAACCATTTTACCTTTTTTGTATTTCTTTTTCTTGGGGATGGTTTTGATCACCACCTCCTGTACTGTGTTACAAACCTCCATCCCTAGTTCTCCAGGCACTCTGCCTATCAGATCTAATCCCTTGAATCTATTTCTCACTTCCACTGTATAATCATAAGGGATTTGACTTAGGTTATACCTGAATGGCCTAGTGGTATTCCCTACTTTCTTCAATTTAATTTTGAATTTTGCAATAAGGAGTTCATGATCTGACTCAAGGTCAGCTCCTGTCTTTTTTTTTTTGCTGACTGTATAGAGCTTCTTCATCTTTGGTTGCAAACAATCTAATCAGTCTAATTTCTATATTGGCCATCTGGTGATGTCCATGTGAAGAGTCAGCTCTTGTGTTGTTGGAATAGGGTGTTTGCTATGACCAGTGCATTCTTTTGGCAAAACTCTGTTAGCCTTTGCACTGCGTCATTTTGTACTCCAAGGTCAAACCTGCCTGTTACTCCAGGTATCTCTTGACTTCCTACTTCAGTCCCCTATGAGGAAAAGGACATCTTTTTTGGTGTTAGTTCTAGAAGGTCATGTAGGTCTTCATAGAACTGTTCAGCTTCTTTGGCATTAGTGGTTGGGTCACAGACTTGGATTACTGTGGTACTTGTTATTTCTGGATAAAAAATTCTCCTATCTACAAGTGAGCCATGATAATTTTTCAACTAATGTACAAGTCTGTGTTCTTAGTCTCTGAATTACTAGAAGAATAGTGATGTCCATTAATAGTTGAGAACACAGGTTTTAAAATCAGACCGGGTTCATGTTGCTTAAACTCTCTGTTCCTCGGTTTATTGATCTGTAAAGTTGGGAGAATAGTTATAGCTATTTCAAGGCAAACACTGTTGCCCGTTTGGCAGTGAACAAAGCATGAGAGCATCTGGGGTATTCTCTAACCCTAGCCATCCCACATGGCCAGAGAATTCTCACCAAGTGAGGCAGTTGGAGGCCAGGAGCCTCTTCATGTCCATCAAAAGTGGGGGACGTACATAGGGAACAGTATGCAATATCACAGAGCAAGGAACAATTCTTCAACAGCTCTTCAACTTAGCATCAAGCAAGAAAAAAGAAGAAATATGAGATGCCTAGAACAATACAATCTGTGTAAACTAAAATTTGGACACAATGCTACTTTAAATGCGGGGAAGGTTAGAGGGGTTGGACTGGGGGAGAAAGTAAAGACAAGAAGAACTTGCCCAGCTGGTGACACAACAGCAGACAGGGGAATGCCACTGAATGCAAAGTCCAATCACTGCCCTTCACCCGCCTTCACAAATAACACTGCCCCCAAACAGAAACAAAACAAAATATAACACAACCAAGAAAACCCAACACAAGGCTCAATCAAGGTGTTCTTGCCAGTGAGTGCTGTGAACTTTCCCTTGAGTCAGCAGGACTCCACATTCCAGCAGCAGCTGCAGGGCAATTGCACAGGAGGGCGCCAAGCACTCCTCCTGGCCTCTCCTCTCTCTCCTCCCCTCCTTTCTCCCACCCCTCCCCCCTCCTCAGCTCCTCCTTTCCAGGAGGCGGGACACCCTAAGCCAAATGGAATTGGCTCGGCTGCCCCAGCCCACTGGAACCTCGCCAGGACGCTCAGCCTGGGAGGAAAATCAGGCATTTTAAAGCTGTAGTCGGGGGTGGGGATGGGGGTGGGGGTGGGGCTTGCTGGCACTTAGTTCTACCCTTGAACAAGTCTTCTCTTTCCTCACAGCCCCAGGCCACTAAATCTGGGGCTGAGGGGACCGATATTGACGCAGAATCCCTTCACAATTACGGTGGGGGCGGCAGGTAAGGTGGTCACCTACCAAAGGATTTAGGCCAGGGGAGCCTCTACTGGGATGCAGGAACTTTGGGGTCCAATCCTCAAACACACTGAGCAACCTGCCTCCCCCTTACTGGTTTTGGGGTAGGAGATAGATGGGCCCCCAGGCCAGACAGCTAGTGTTTGTCCGTGGAGTAAAACTGAAGTTTCTCACCCAGACCCGCCAAGGACAAAGCTAGTGTCAGTAAATGAGCTCTGCTGGAATAAAGAGGTAAGATGATCACCCCTGAGGTCAAGAAAAATGTCCTTGTCTACACATGTGCAGGAAGGCTTTTTAGGGATGAAAAAGGGCGGGGTTGCCACCCCTTAGTAAGCGTGGACACACCCCCATAGGTCTCTGCAGTGGGATCCATCTTAGCAAAAAGTTGCCCAGGCATGTTGGGGAGGTCCTAGGGCCAGTCGGGTGTGAAGAAACCAGATAATTTGTCCTTTTGCAACAGCAAAGGCTGTCCTTTATAAGTGATTTAACTCACCTCTTTACTGGCCTCCTCCTCGTTAGAGAGGCCCCAGATACCCTTTCTCTCTGGATGTGTATTTCTGTCTAGCTTTTCTGACTTAAATATAACTGCTTCTCTGTGTGCTCTCCCATATGTTGTGCTGTGTCTGTAATAGTAAGCTTTGTACCTGTTTTTACAGTCTTTGCCTCCTTGAAACATTCTTGTTTTCAAATGCCTGCTTGCCTTCTAGCCTCTCCCTGCTGGTGGTCTAGGAGATAGGATTCCTGGTTTTCATCCAGGCTACCCAGGTTCAATTTCTGGGTAGGGAACTAAATTCTCTCTCAGGACCACTCACTGCTTTCTCTCTCTGAGATCAGTTTCAGTCTGCCTCCCTGTAGTGGGAGTACTGGCCATGGGTCCGTACTGGCCAACAGCACCAGGCATGCCAGGCCTGCCTCTCAGCCAGCCAGAGCTCACCCCAGCCGCTTTCCGGGCTCTCGGCACTTACCCTGGTTTGGACCCGCCAGAGCGCACACCTGGATCTCCCGGCCGGCAGCCCTGGGGTTGGAGGAGCAGCCGCGGGTCTCAAGCGGCTTCCAGGGACGCGGAAAGCGCAGGGTGCTGGTCAGGACGCGCAGCATGGGGGCCCACTTTGGGAACGGGCCACTCGGCCCTCCACCACCGCCGCCCGCTGAAAGCTCGCTGCTCTGCTCCAGGCCTTTACAAACTGCTCCTCCTACGGGCCGAGAGCCCTGCGTGGCTCCCTGAGCCTGTAGGAAACCGGAAGACATGGGTAAGGAGAAAGCCCGGCTCTGTTGTGTACTTTAGGACAAGGCTGCCAATCTAAGTCCCAAAATTTTAATCTGTAAAGCGCGGGTAATAAAAGTGACAAGTGCCAAAGATAAAGCCGAAAGCTAAAGTAGTAGAACAGATTTTAATCAGTAATACACTGTTGCAAAAGAGAAATGAACTTTTATGAACAGCATGAACTCTTAACATAGTTTCTAACAGCTCATGGACACATCCCTAGGATGACTCTAGTCCCTTTTAAAGTGCCGGCCTGAGAAAACTCAAGACTGCCAAAAGAAATTACTGTTTGTTCCAGCCAGCATCTGAAGGTAGGGTTCCTCTCTCCCAGTCTCTGTGGGAGCCTAAGCTTGCAGAAGGGACAGCAAACCTAGAATAGTTCCATGTGGACTAACCCCGCTCTGCGTATTTTGAAAGTTTTCACTTCCCTGACTGTCCACAGTCCTGGCTCAACCACATCCTTATTCCTTCATTTTCCTTGTAAAATCTCTTCACTACTTTAGGGGAGGCTGAAGCCTAGTAGCCAAATAAGATGGTAATAAGCCAGATAAGATGGTAGGTGTTGCAAGAGGGCATCAGAGGGCAGACACACTGAAACCATACTCACAGAAAACTAGTCAATCTAATCACACTAGGACCACAGTCTAACTCAATGAAACTAAGCCATGCCTGTGGGGCCACCCAAGACGGGCCGGTCATGGTGGAGAGATCTGACAGAATGTGGTCCACTGGAGAAGGGAATGGCAAACTACTTCAGTATTTTTGCCTTGAGAACCCCATGAACAGTATGAAAAGGCAAAATGATAGGATACTGAAAGAGGAACTCCCCAGGTCAGTAGGGGCCCAATATGCTACTGGAGATCAGTGGAGAAATAACTCCAGAAAGAATGAAAGGATGGAGCCAAAGCAGAAACAATACCCAGCTGTAGATGTGACTGGTGATAGAGGAAGGTCCGATGCTGTAAAGAGCAATATTGCATAGGAACCTGGAATGTCAGGTCCATGAATCAAGGCAAATTGGAAGTGGTCAAACAAGAGATGGCAAGAGTGAATGTCGACATTCTAGGAATCAGCGAACTAAAATGGACTGGAATGGGTGAATTTAACTCAGATGACCATTATATCTACTACTGCGGGCAGGAATCCCTCAGAAGAAATGGAGTAGCCATCATGGTCAACAAAAGAGTCCAAAATGCAGTACTTGGATGCAATCTCAAAAACGACAGAATGATCTCTGTCCATTTCCAAGGCAAACCATTCGATATTACAGTAATCTAAGTCTATGCCCCAACCAGTAATGCTGAAGAAGCTGAAGCTGAACAGTTCTATGAAGACCTACAAGGCCTTTTAGAACTAACACCCAAAAAAGATGTCCTTTTCATTATAGGGGACTGGAATGCAAAAGTAGGAAGTCAAGAAACACCTGGAGTAACAGGCAAATTTGGCCTTGGAATACGGAATGAAGCAGGGCAAAGACTAATAGAGTTTTGCCAAGAAAATGCACTGGTCATAGCAAACACCCTCTTCCAACAACATAAGAGAAGACTCTACACATGGACATCACCAGATGGTCAACACTGAAATCAGATTGATTATATTCTTTGCAGCCAAAGATGGAGAAGCTCTATACATTCAACAAAAACAAGACCAGGAGCTGACTGTGGCTCAGATCATGAACTCCTTATTGCCAAATTCAGACTGAAATTGAAGAAAGTAAGGAAAACCACTAGACTATTCAGGTATGACCTAAATCAAATCCCTTATGATTATACAGTGGAAGTGAGAAATAGATTTCAGGGCCTAGATCTGATAGAGTGCCTGATGAACTATGGACGGAGGTTCGTGACATTGTACAGCAGACAGGGATCAAGACCATCCCCAAGAAAAAGAAATGCAAAGAAGCAAAATGGCTGTCTGAGGAGGCCTTACAAATAGCTGTGAAAAGAAGAGAAGTGAAAAGCAAAGGAGAAAAGGAAAGATATAGACATCTGAATGCAGAGTTCCAAAGAATAGCAAGAAGAGATAAGAAAGCCTTCTTCAGCGATCAATGCAAAGAAATAGAGGAAAACAACAGAATGGGAAAGACTAGAGATCTCTTCAAGAAAATTAGAGATACCAAGGGAACATTTCATGCAAAGATGGGCTCGACAAAGGACAGAAATGGTATGGACCTAACAGAAGCAGAAGATATTAAGAAGAGGTGGCAAGAATACACAGAAGAACTGTACAAAAAAGATCTTCACGACCCAGATAATCATG
>NW_011494816.1:2833498-2836652 GCF_000754665.1 Bison bison bison | reverse complement strand
ACTGGTTCCAAATAGGAAAAGGAGTACGTCAAGGCTGTATATTGTCACCGAGCTTATTTAACTTATATGCAGAGTACATCATGAGAGACGCTGGACTGGAAGAAACACAAGCTGGAATCAAGATTGCCGGGAGAAATATCAATAACCTCAGATATGCAGATGACACCACCCTAATGGCAGAAAGTGAAGAGGAACTAAAAAGCCTCTTGATGAAAGTGAAAGTGGAGAGTGAAAAAGTTGGCTTAAAGCCCAACATTCAGAAAACAAAGATCATGGCATCTGGTCCCATCACTTCATGGGAAATAGATGGGGAAACAGTGGAAACAGTGTCAGACTTTATTTTTTGGGGCTCCAAAATCACTGCAGATGGTGATTGCAGCCATGAAATTAAAAGACACTTACTCCTTGGAAGGAAAGTTATGACGAACCTAGATAGTATATAGAAAAGCAGAGACATTACTTTGCCAACAAAGGTCCGTCTAGTCAAGGCTATGGTTTTCCCAGTGGTCATGTATGGATGTGAGAGTTGGACTGTGAAGAAAGCTGAGTGCCAAAGAATTGATGCTTTTGAACTGTGGTGTTGGAGAAGACTCTTGAGAGTCCCTTGGACTGCAAGGAGATCCAACCAGTCCATTCTAAAGGAGATCAGCCCTGGGATTTCTTTGGAAGGACTGATGCTAAAGCTGAAACTCCAGCACTTTGGCCATGTACTCATGCGAAGAGTTGACTCATTGGAAAAGACTCTGATGCTGGGAGGGATTGGGGGCAGGAGGAGAAGGGGACGACAGAGGATGAGATGGCTGGATGGCATCACTGACTCCATGGATGTGAGTCTGAGTGAACTCCAGGAATTGGTGATGGACAGGGAGGCCTGGCGTGCTGCGATTCATGGGATTGCAAAGAGTCAGACACGACTGAGCAACTGAGCTGAACTGAAGCCTAGTAGAGAAGAGGGCTCAGAGGACCCTGACTAGAGTCTGGTGATAGAATCTTTTTTTTTTAATTGGGTGTTAATTACTTTACAATATTGTATTGGTTTTTGCCATACACTCACATGAATCAGCCATGTCTGTACATGTGTTCCCCATCCTGAACCCACCTCCCTCCTCCTTCCCCATCCCATCCCTCAGGGTCATCCCAGTGCACCAGCCCTGAGCACCCTGTCTCATGCATCGGACCTGGACTGGTGAGCTATTTCCATATGGTAATATACATGTTTCAATGCTATTCTCTCAAATCATCCCACCCTCGCCTTCTCCCACAGAGTCCAAAAGTCTGTTCTTTATATCTGTGTCTCTTTTGCTGTCTCGCATATAGGCTCATATATGTGTGTTAATATACTGTATTGATGTTTTTCTTTCTGACTTACTTCTCTTTGTATTATAGGCTCCAGTTTCATCCACCTCATTAGAACTGATTCAAGTGCATTCTTTTTAATAGCTGAGTAATATTCCATTGTGTATATGTACCACAGCTTTCTTATCCATTTGTCAGTCCATTTGCCTGTGGACTGGATAATTATCTTATCCATTTGCCAGTGGACATCTAGGTTGCTTCCATGTCCTGGCTGTTGTAAACAGTGCTGTGATGAACATTGGGGTACACGTGTCTCTTTCAATTCTGGTTTCCTCAGTTTGTATGCCCAGCAGTGGAATTGCTGGGTTGTATGGCAGTTCTAGTTCCAGTTTTTTAAGGAATCTCCTCACTGTTCTCCATAATGGCTGTCTTAGTGTGCATTCCCACCAACAGTGTAAGAGGGTTCCTTTTTCTCTGCACCCTCTCCAGCATTTATTGTTTGTGGACTTTTTGATAGCAGCCATTCTGACCAGCGAGAGATGGTACCTCATTGTGGTTTTGATCTGCATTTCTCTGATAATGAGTGATCTTGAGCATCTTTTCATGTGTTTGTTAGCAGTTAAACTGTATTATTCATTGATTTGTTATTTCTTTATAGGTTGCATAACCATAACCACTCCCTCATTCTAGAATATTTTCATCACTCTAACAGGAAACACTATCCATTTGGCAGACATTTTCCATTTCCCCCTTCATCTGGGCCCTGGCATCCACTCCTCTATTTTCTGTCTTTAGAGAATTACCTAGTCTGCGACATATTCATTCACATGAACAGAATAATGCAATATGCAGCCTTTTGTGCCTGGCTTCTTTTAATTAACATGATCATTTCAGGGTTATGGCATGTTATAGCATGTATCAGAACTCCATTCATTTGATGGCTGAATAATATTGCATTGCATGTTTTATTTATTTGATCACCAGTTGATGAACATTTGGGTCATTTCAACACTTTTTTCTTGTTTCAATTTGTTCCTCATTAAACTTTCTTTATTTTTAATTAAATAACTTTAAATATTACAATTTAATGGCTTTTTTGGGCCCATTTTTTGATTGGGTCACTTATTTTTCTGGAATTGAGCTACAGGAGTTGCTTGTATATTTTTGAGATTAATTCTTTGTCAATTGCTTCATTTGCTATTATTTTCTCCCATTCTGAGGGCTGTCTTTTCACCTTGCTTATAGTTTCTTTCATTGTGCAAAAGCTTTCAAGTTTAATTAGGTCCGATTTGTTTATTTTTGCTTTTATTTCCATTACTCTGGGAGGTGGTTTCTAGAGGATCTTGCTATGATTTACATCAGAGAGTGTTTTGCCTATGTTTTCCTATAGGAGTTTTATAGTTTCTGGTCTTACATTTAGATCTTTAATCCATTTTGGGTTTATTTTTGTGTATGGTGTTAGAAAGTGTTCTAGTTTCATTCTTTTACAAATGGTTGACCAGTTTTCCCAGCACCACTTGTTAAAGACATTGTCTTTTCTCCATTGTATATTCTTGCCTCCCTTATCAAAGATAAGGTGTCCAAAGGTGCGTGGATTTATCTCTGGGCTTTCTATTTTGTTCCATTGATCTATATTTCTGTTCTTGTGCCAGTACCATACTGTCTTGATTACTGTAGCTTTGTAGTATAGCCTGAAGTCAGGCAGGTTAATTCCTCCAGTTCCATTCTTCTTTCTCAAGATTGCTTTGGCTATTCGAGGTTTTTTGTATTTCCATACAAATTGTGAAATTATTTGTTCTAGTTCTCTGAAAAATACCATTGGTAGCTTGATAGGGATTGCATTGAATCTATAGAGTGC
>NW_011494816.1:2826764-2833398 GCF_000754665.1 Bison bison bison | reverse complement strand
CTATATTGATTCTTCCAATCCATGAACATGGTATATTTCTCCATCTATTTGTGTCATCTTTGATTTCTTTCATCAGTATTTTATAGTTATATATATATAGGTCTTTTGTTTCTTTAGGTAGATTTATTCCTAAGTATTTTATTCTTTTTGTTGCAATGGTGAATGGAATTGTTTCCTTAATTTCTCTTTCTGTTTTCTCATTGTTAATGTATAGGGATGCAAGGGATTTCTGTGTGTTAATTTTATATCCTACAACTTTACTATATTCACTGATTAGCTCTAGTAATTTTCTGGTGGAGTCTTTAGGGTTTTCTATGTAGAGGATCATGTCATCTGCAAACAGTTTTTCTTCTTCTTTTCCAGTCTGGCTTCCTTTTATTTCTTTTTCTTCTCTGATTGCTATGGCTAAAATTTCCAAAACTATGTCGAATAGTATTAGGGAGTGTGCATCCTTGTCTTGTTCCTGACTTTAGGGGAAATGCTTTCAATTTTCACCATCGAGGATAATGTTTGCTGTGGGTTTGTTATATATGGCTTTTATTATGTTGAGGTATGTTCCTTCTATGCCTGCTTTCTGGAGGGTTTTTATCATAAATGGATGTTAGGGCAGTAATCCCATTCCTTTAAAAAAATGTATTTATTAAAAAAAATGTATTTATTTGGCTTGTTAGGTCTTAGTTGCAGCACACAGGATCTTTAGTTGTGGCATGTTGGATCTAGCTCCCCAACCAGAGATCAAGCCAGGGCCCCCTGCATTGGAAGCTCAGATTCTAAGCCACTAGACCACCAGGGAATACCTTCAAAAAAAAAATTTTTTTTTTTAAATTTATATACTAGTCCCCTCTTGAGGGCTCCATCTGCATGACTACCAAAGACCCAAGTTCTTAAGGAATGTATAATATGGAGAAGGAAAGGGTAAATCATTTAAATATGATGTGTTAGAATATTTGGTTAAGTGTAGTAGATTGGAAATATGAATTTATCTCTATTGGTGCTTTCCAAATCTCACAAAAATGACAGTAAAGACATTAAAGCATTAACCCATCAGGGTGAAGTGACTAGGAGAGGAAACAGAATGATGTCAGAAAAACACTGGATGATTAAAAGCTGGTGGAAGTGTGGTTATTGACTCAAAACAGAGAAATGCAGAGCCCAAGTTCCTGAAGAAGGGTTATACTGGCTGAGTCTTCCTGCAGTACTCGAGAAGGCTTAGGACCTACATGTACTAGATGTCAAGTAAGGTGGGGATGAGAGGAGGGAAGAAAAACACTTGCATGGTATAATTGGATTCCAAGATCCTTTTTACCACTAGGTGACTATCAGTTCCTTGTCAAAGTATAGGAGGCTTGTTCCCTGGAGAAATTGAACTGATGCTTCTCTAGCATCATCTGACCTTTAGGTTTAGTGGAAGACAGGAAGGAGGCCCAAGTTGAAAAAAAGGATTTAAATGGAATTCTTTATATTATTTAATTATAGTAATTGGCAACCCTGTTCCTAGAGCACTGGTGATCAGATACATACCAACTTCCTGGCAGAGGTTTGGAAAATTACGTGAAATGGCTCCAGAGAAAAGCCAGAACACCACCCTACTCAAAGGGCAAGATTTTAATGGACTTGAGTATAGCAAGAGTATGAAAAGTTCATTGATGTTCTTTTAAATTCAACATTGCTTTTAGCTTGTCAGAAACTCCCACTTGTCATGTTTTAGTCTAGTATTAAAAAAGAATATCCACAATTATCTTAAGAGGCTATTAAAGTGTTTCTTCCTTTTCTAACCACAAATCTATGTGAGTTCAGATTTGCTTCATAGAATTCAACCTAAAAAATAATGCCAAAAGTTGAATGAAGAATCAGCTGTGTCAGATGTAAGAATTCACCTGCCTCTTATGAAAGCAGACGTTAAAGAGAATTGCAGATTTGCAAAAGAGTTGCACCTGATCAGTTTTTCATGAGAGATATAGGGAGATATAGGGTGAGTCTGCAAGATTCTGGATCCAGCTGTCAATATGTGGGACAGAGAACAGAGGAACAAGTTGAACTGCATGAATATGCAATCTACAAAGTCCAGACTGTGGGAAACCACAGTCCCAACAGTCTAGGTCTTTAACAGATGTGTTGAGAGGGAAAAAATGTAGTGGAGAGGAACCTTAAATTAAAAAATAATTTTAAAAGCCCAGAATTTTTTTTTAAAGGCAAGGCCGAAATATAGTGTCCATAGACACTTTGGTGATAAAACTATGAGTCACTACAAGGAAGTAATTATTATAAGAATCAGGATAATAATTACCCTTATTCTGAGGTGGGGTTGAGATAAGGGACAGTGTGTTTAGAGGAGTTTGTGGAGTAGCAGGGAAAGTTCAGTTTTTTAGTTTGCATGGTTGTTACCAAAAAATAAAGGTAGAAACTAGGTAAAATGTTAGGGCAGATTTTAATCAATAGTTCAGTCCAGTTGCTCAGTTGTGTCTGACTCTTTGTGACACCATGGACTGCAGCACGCCAGGCTTCACTGTCCATCACCACTCCCAGAGCTTACTAAAACTCTTGTCCATTGAGTCAGTGATGCCATCCAACTATCTCATTCTCCGTCATCCCCTTCTCTTCCCACCTTCAATCTTTCCCAGCATCAGAGTCTTTTCTAGTGAGTCAGTTCTTCACATCAGGTGGCCAAAGTATTGGAGTTTAAACTTCAACATCAGTCCTTCCAGTGAATATTCAGGACTGATATCCTTTAGGATTGGCCGGTGGATGTCCTTGCAGTCCAAGGGACTTTCAAGAGTCTTCTCCAGCACTACAGTTCAAAAGCATCAATTCTTTGGCTCTCAGCTTTCTTTATAGTCCAACTCTCACATCCATACATGACTACTGGAAAAACCATAGCTTTGATTATAAGGATCTTTGTCGGCAAAGTAATGTCTCTGCTTTTTAATATGCTGTATAGGTTGATTGGAGCTTTTCTTCCAAGAAGCAAGTATCTTTTAATTTTATGGCTGTGGTCATCATCTGGAGTGATTTTGGAGCCCCCCAAAATAAAGTCTCTCACTGTTTCCATTGTTTCTCCATCTATTTGCCATGAAGTGATGGGGCTGGATGCCATGATCTTCGTTTTCTGAATGTTGAGTTTTAAGCCAACTTTTTCACTCTCCTCTTTCATCAAGAGGCTTTTTAGTTCTTCTTTGCTTTCTGTCATAGGGTGGTGTCATCTGCATATCTGAGGTTATTGATATTTCTCCTGGTTGTGGCTATTAATCAATAGTAGGCTGTTGCAAAAGTCCAGTGTGAAGTAACTTTGTACACATGTGACTCAGTGTATTAAGGGGGTTATAAGGGAATAGGGAGGATGGTGAGTAGGGACTCAGTACAGTAGTCCCTTGGTGTCCCTGAGGTATTGGTTCCAGAATTTCTTTTGGATATCAAAGTCCATGGATGCTCAATCCCCTTAGTTATCACACTGTATCTGGGGGGTGCAGAACCCACAGATGCCAAGCACCAGCCATAAGGTCAGGAAAGTGAAAATTTACATAAACTGGAAAGAGAGGAGTTTAGTGAAAACCATATGGATTTGCTCAGTGGCTCTTATCCAAGCTTAGGGTCCTGCCCTCCCACAGAGACTAAGAAATCAGCCTTATATTCAGGTGTTGGCTGGAGGAAGCAGTGAATTCTTTTGACAGCCTGGAGTTTTCTAAGTCAGGCACTTTAAGCGGAGCCTCACTATCCTAGGGACCTGGCCTTGAGCAAGTTAGAACTCAAAAAATTATCTTAATGCCTCAGTCTCTTAGGTCAAGATTTAGATCTAGTAGAGAAGAGGAATCAGAGAAGCTTGAATAGAATTTGGTGAAGGAGAGAATCTTTGTCAATGGTTACAAGAGTATTTGCCTTAAACTTTCAAAATGAGGCAGTTAACTCCAGGAAAAACAAAGCAAAACAAAATTGTTCAATGAAGCACATGTAATCATAATATACAACCTGGCCCTGTAATAGGCAACATTATCTTAATAAGGTAAGCACTACATACTGATTTAATTTAAAACTTCTGTTTCCACTGTATAAGGATGCTGCTGCTGCTGCTGCTAAGTCGCTTCAGTCGTGTCCGACTCTGTGCGACCCCATAGATGGCAGCCCACCAGGCTCCCCCGTCCCTGGGATTCTCCAGGCAAGAACACTGGAGTGGGTTGCCATTTCCTTCTTCAATGCGTGAAAATGAAAAGTGGAAGTGAAGTCGTTCAGTCTTGTCCGACTCTTCGCAACTCCATGGACTACAGCCTACCAGGCTCCTCCATCCATGGGATTTTCCAGGCAAGAGTACTGGAGTGGGGTGCCAGCGCCTTCTCCGGTATAAGGAGGATGGGAACTGTAAATATATAAGTGAGGTGGTCTAAGAGACATAATTCTCATCGTCCCATATTGGAGACTATGATATAATTTCTTAAATTGATAAGTCAAGAAATAATAGTATCAGAATATTTAGAAATGTGACATTTTAAAAGAACTATCTATAAGAATTGAAAATGGATATTTTGGGAGCATGTAAGACTAGTGCTCAGTCAGTTCAGTTCAGTCACTCTCACATCCGAATCTTTGCAACCAGTGAGTGGAAGGTAACAGGTTGCTGTTTTTATTATAGGCTTTAGGGTAGGTTTTTATTTTATTTTTTGCATTTCTTTGCTCTGGAATTTCCTTTTCTGTCAATTACCTAGCTCCTGCTGCTGCTGCTAAGTCGCTTCAGTCGTGTCCAACTCTGCGCGACCCCAGAGACGGCAGCCCACCAGGCTCCCCCGTCCCTGGGATTCCCCAGGCAAGAGCACTGGAGTGGGCTGCCATTTCCTTTTCCAATGCGTGAAAGTGAAAAGTGAAAGTGAAGTCACTCAGTCGTGTCCGACTCTTAGCGATCCCATGGACTGCAGCCTACGAGGCTCCTCCATCCATGGGATTTGCCAGGCAAGAGTACTGGAGTGGGTTGCCAACCTAGCTCCTACTTATCCTTAAATACCCTATTTAAATATCAGTTTCTCTGGGAAGCCGTTCTAGTCCCCTGAGGCTGGGTAGTTGTCTCTCCCAGATCATTCTGTACTTAGTACACTGTCTTCCATTACATAAGTTCCCTGCAGGTACAAGCTGTATATTATTTATTATCAGAGTCCAGCAACACTGATAGATACTCATTTTGTTTAAATGACTAGATGAATGTATTTCTGTGGTTCTCTCTTGTGAGAGACTATTACCATAGTGTTTCCTTTTGTTATCTTCTCTATTTCTAGTTCACAAAGCCTGAAGTTGAGAACTCGAGAGACTACCCTGACTTGGCAAAGGAAGCAGGTAAAATAGAACATTTAGATCTTTGAACATTGTAGTTTATTGTGTGGTCTGTCATGATTGTGGAGCAGCCTTGCAACCTTCAGAGGACTCTTGATCAAAGATGTTTTATTTTCAGGGCCAAGGAGTCTAAGCTTAAGTATCAGTTGTTTAAGGGAAATTCTGGTTTCGAGAGATCAAATTGCCAACACTCAATGGATCACAGAGAAAGAAAGGGAATTCCAGAAAAACATCTACTTCTGCATCACTGACTACGTGAAAGCCTTTGACTGTGTGAATCACAACAAACTGTGGAAAATTCTTCAAGAAATGGGAATACCACACCACCTTACCTGTCTCCTGAGAAACCTGTATGTGGGTCAAGAAGCAACAGTTAGCACCTTACATGGAACAATGGACTGGTTCAAAATTGGGAAAGGAGCATGACAAGGCTATTTATTATCATCCTGTTTATTAAACCTATATGCAGAGTACATAATTCAAAATGCTGGACTGGATGAATCACAAGCTGAAATCAGCATTGCCAGGAGAAATACCAACAACCTCAGATATGCAGATGATACCACTTTAATGGCAGAAAATGAGGAACTAAAGAGCATGTTGATGAGGGTGAAAGAGGAGAATGAAAAAACTGGCTTAAAACTCAACATTCAAAATACAAAGATCATGGAATCTGGTCCCATCACTTCATGGTAAATAGAAGGGGAAAAGGTAGAAGCAGTGACAGATTTTATTTTCTTGGGCTCCAGAATCACTGGGGATGGTGACTACAGCCATGGAATTAAAAGACGCATGCTCCTTGGAAGGATGAATGCCAGCTGAGCAGCATGATTCATCAAAGTTGAGAACCATGATTATTGCCTGATGATTGCGTGATTCGTGCCTGCTCAGCTCTTTGGTTATTGCCTCCTGAGGCATATCATTAGTGCATGATAGCCACGTGATCAATTCATGATCAGTCACATGATCAGCACCATTCAGACATGAGATTACTGTATGCTAAGTCACGTGATCAGTTCATGATCAGCCATGTGATTAATGCATGATCAGCCACGTGATATGTTGATGATCATCCACGTGATTATTGCATGCACAATCAAGTGATCAGTGCATGATAGCCACGTGATCTGTGCATGATCAGTCACGTGATCAGTGTATGATCAGCCACGTGATCAGTGCATGACAGCCACGTGACCAGTACATGATAATCAGTGCATGATCAGTCACGTGATCAGTGCATGATCCGCCATTTTTGTAGTGCATGATCAGTCACGTAATCAGTGTATGATCTGTCCACGTGATCAGTGCTAGCACAGTGAAGTGA
>NW_011494816.1:2823770-2826664 GCF_000754665.1 Bison bison bison | reverse complement strand
GATGGTGACTACAGCCATGGAATTAAAAGACGCATGCTCCTTGGAAGGAAAGCTATGACAAACGTAGACAGCATATTAAAAAGCAGAGACATTGCTTTGCTGACAAAGATCTGAATAGACAAAGCTGTGGTTTTTCCAGTAATCATGTACGGATGTGAGAATGGGACCATAAAGAAGGCTCAGCACTGAAGAATTGATGTTTTCAAATTGTGGTGCTGGAGAAGATTCTTGAGAGTCCCTTGGACAGCAAGGAGATCCAACCAGTCCATCCTAAAGGAAATCAGTCCTGAATATTCATTGAAAGGACTGATGCTGAAGTTGAAGCTCCAAGACTTTGGCCACCTTATGTGAAGGGCTGACTCATTGGAAAAGACCCTGATGCTGGGAAAGATTGAAGGCAAATGGAGAAGAGGATAAGATGTGGCAGAGGATAAGATGGTTAGATAGCATCACTGTCTCAATGGACATGAATTTGAGCAAAGTCTGGGAGATAGTGAAGGACAGGGAAGCCTGGTGTAGTGTAGTCGCAAAGAGTTGGACACAACTTAGCGACTGAACAACAAAGGCTTCCCACACATGGAGACCTTGGAAAATTCGTGGTCCCACAAAGTTTGTTTAGGTGCAGTCCTTTTCCTGTGATGGCAACCCACTCCAGTATTCTTGCCTGGAAAATCCCATGGACTGAGGAGCCTGGTAGGCTACAGTCCATGGGGTCGCAAAGAGTCGGACACGACTGAGCAACTTCACTTTCACTTTTCACTTTCTTTTTCCTGTGAAGCCTTTCCCTTCCTTCTTTCCCTGTCAGATTGTTGCCAGGCAACCCAGAAAAGATTATTCTCATTTTTCATTAGATACTCTTTGTTGCTCCAAGTACCTCATGCACGCAGTGTTCATAAATTAGATTTCATTTCAGCTCTATTATACAAGTCTGTGGTTAGATATTACTATACAGGGAATCAGAGCATCTCTGTCCTCCGAAAGAAAGGTTTGTGAGATTTGATTAGCTGATGTTGATTCTTTGGGTGGACAGTATTCATTCAGTGTTTATCGTTTGGTTGTTGAATGTCCTCTTGACTGTTGTCTCCAAACAGCTTCTACTTTTCTTTGAAATAGGAAATGCTTTAATCAGTTTTTCTATGTATTCTTTGTTCTATTTCTTTTAGTTAGTTAAAAGTAGTTACTATAAAAAATATATGGATAGAATATTTTGATTATAAGATGGTAATGTTGAGATGAAGTTATTAAGTTTGAGTTTACCTCTGAAATTGTCTAATAACAAGGAATTCAGTTTGATTGCTTCTGTTTACTGATTACAATTTTCTTCTTTTGCAGACATTATTAGGAAAATAAACTCAATTTAAAAAAGAATTTTTTATGTAGAATACACTTTTAGAACTTAGCTTTGTTTTTATAAAACCCCTTGGTTCCAACTGTGAGAAGTGAGAGGGAGGTGAGAAGTGCAAAAGGGTGACTCTGTTCACATATCTGAGGTAGTTCTAGGTGAGTATGTTCACCTTCAGCCTACATCAGTCATGTTTAGTTCAACATGTATCTAAGCGTCACTTGGTGGGGAAGCCCCTGAGATCCTATAAATGATTTTGTTCTCAGCCCTCTGGGCTTACTTGTCAGCTGTGGTGCTGAGGCAAGAGAATTGGTTTAACGGAAGTCTTACCCTCTAATTCTCCAAACTGGTTTAGGAGGAGGTTCTGCTACCTTCCCTGCCCTCATTATTTCCTAAATGCATAGTGTGGAGGGAAGCGCAACCAGCAGGATTGTGTCCTGTCACATTATTTAGAGACTTCTTACTCTTTACACAGTCCTGCTCATCTTCTTTCCCTCAGAGAAAGGTTAGGAATCCCTCTGCAGCTAAATGCAAAGTGGTAAAGCCACACCATGTAACTCTCTGAAACTGTTTCTGATGTTGAAAGTTACTTCTGTGCTTCCTTTGTTTTCTAATCCCTTTAACATTTTTACTTAATAATGATTTAAATCTGAAAATATATGAAGACAACCTGGTGTTAGGAGAAAATGTTCAACAAATATTAAGAAGTGTATCCCGGTCACTTGGGAAGATTCAGTCAAAGTCTGGTGTACAGATCTCAGAGCCTTTGCCCTCTAGTAGGGAAAATAAGGCAAGTTCACATACATGGTGAGTAGACCATGGGAGGTGCAAGATGATTTGGCCACTTAGAGGAGTATCAGAGCACAGGCTAAACTTTATACCTTTTCACTTAACTCATTCTCTCCTACTGGTTATAAGAGCAATGTTTGTTTTATTGGAACACATGCGAGCGTGCTGAGTCCTTCAGTCGTGTCTGACTCTTTGCGACCCCATGACCTGTAGCCCACCAGGCTCCTATGTCCTTGGGATTCTCCAGGCAAAAATACTAGAGTGGGGTGCCATGCCCTTCTCCAGGGGATCTTCCTGACCTTGGGATCGAACCTGTGTCTCCTATAGCTCCTGCATTGCAGGCAGATTTTTTACCGCTGAGCCACTGAACACAGAAGTATATAATAATGAAAGGAAAATTTGTGACCCAAGCCTAGCTACTGTTAACATCTTGGTGTGTTCTATTTTAATATTTTTTTTTCCTATGGCTATCTGGGATCATATTCTAAATGTAGTTTTGTATCATGATTTCTAATGCATTATTATGAGCATTTCTCCTGTCACTTAAAGCTGAAAAAAAAATAAATTTGCATGTTTTTTGTATATTTATGCCATAATTATATATTTTTAAAGGTATCTATTTATTTTGAATTGAAGGATAATTGCTTTACAATATTCTGTTGGTTTCTGTCATACATCAGCCTGCATCAGCCATAGGTGTATACATGTCCCCTCCCTCTTGAACCTCCCTCCCATCTTCTACCCCATCCCACCTGGCTAGGTT
>NW_011494816.1:2822952-2823670 GCF_000754665.1 Bison bison bison | reverse complement strand
GATAGCCATGTGATCAGGGCATGATCAAGCACGATATCAGTGTATCATCAGCCACGTGAACAGTGCGAGCTCAGTCAAGTGATCAGGGCCTAATGAGCTGCGTTTTTCCTGTCTGCTCAGCTGCTTGACAAGTGCCAGTTGAGCTGTGTGATTACTGCCTGTTCATCGGCTTGATAATCGCCAGCTGAGCTGAGTGATTCCTGCATGCTCATCGGCTTGATAATTGCCAGCTGAGATGCATGATTCCTGCCTGCTCATTACCTTGATAATTGCCAGTTGAGCTGCGTGATTCCTGTCTGCTCATCTGCGTTATTATTGCCAGCGTCATTGCTCTTGAGTCATGGTAGGGGAATCTGACCTCGAGACGTGTTGAAGAAGGTCTCTCGAGGTCTTTCTCGGGTTGAGGCAGGAAACCCTGGGATCCCTCGACTTGTGCAGGTGACCTCAGGGGTCTTCTCATGGTGGCCTTGAGAAGTGAGGGAAACTGGAGGTGGGAGGGGCCTCTCCGGACCCAACTGGGTTTGGTGCATTGGAAGAGGGCCTCTTCTCCAGTTGAGGCAGGAACCTCAGGGTTCCTCTCCATTTCAGACTCCGATCGCAGGGTCCTTGTAGAGTTGGGACAGGAGAGTCAGTCCTCGACTTGGGTTGAGGCATGGAACTCCGCTTGAATCTCGAAGTGTTCACGGGGTGAGAGGCCACTTGTCGAGCTGTATTTGGA
>NW_011494816.1:2819747-2822852 GCF_000754665.1 Bison bison bison | reverse complement strand
GAACAGGCTGAACTCCCTGCGATGTATGCTACTGCTACTGCTAAGTCACTTCAGTCATGTCTGACTCTGTGCGACCCCATAGACGGCAGCCCACCAGGCTCCCCCATCCCTGGGATTCTCCAGGCAAGAACATTGGAGTGGGTTGCCATTTCCTTCTCCAATGTATGAAAGTGAAAAGTGAAAGTGAAGTCGCTCAGTCGTGTCCGACTCCCAGCAACGCCATGGACTATAGCCTACCAGGCTCCTCTGCCCATGGGATTTTCTAGGCAAGAGTACTGGAGCAGCTTCCGATTAGCTATCTGTTTTATACACAGTTACATACATATTTCAACGCTACTCTCTCAATTTGTCTGACCCTCTCCTTCCCCTGCTGTGTCCATAAGTCTGCTCTCTATATTTGAGTCTCTATCCTGTCCTGCAAATAGGTTCATTATTTTTCTAGTTTCCATATATACTACACACTGATATACGATATTTGTTTTTCTCTTTTTGACTTACTTCATTCTGTATAACAGTATGCTATCATTTTTGTTGTATATTCGATTTACAACTTTTTTGATATTTTAGAAGAACTATAGTGAATATCTTCAGTTCAGTTCAGTTCAGTTGCTCAGTTGTGTCCGACTCTTTGTGACCCCATGAACTGCAGCGCGCTACGCCTCCCTGTCCATCACCAACTCCCAGAGTCTACCCAAACTCATGTCCATTGAATCGATGATGCCATCCAACCATCTCATCCTCTGTCGTCCCCTTCTCCTCCTGCCCTCTATCTTTCCCAGCATCAGGGTCTTTTCAAATGAGTCAGCTCTTCGCATCACATGTCCAAAGTATTGGAATTTCAGCTTCAACATCAGTCCTTCCAATGAACACTCAGGACTGATCTCCTTTAGGATGGACTGGTTGGACCTCCTTGCAGTCCAAGACTTTATTGGGAAGGGGCGCCCAGGTAGAAAGCAGTAGGATAAAGGAACCCAGGAGAACTGCTCTGCCATATGGTTCACAGTCTCGAGTTTTATGGTGATGGGATTAGTTTCCGGGTTGTCTTTGGCCTATCCTTCTGACTCAGAGTCTTTCCTGGTGGTGCACGCATTGGTCAGCCAAGATGGATGCCAGTGAAAAGGATTCTGACACATGATATCTCCTTTTGACTTTTCCCAAACTCTTCTGGTTAGTGGTGGCTTATTAGTTCTGTGTTCCTTACCAGGACCTCCTGTCGTAAAATAACTCATACAAATGGTTACTATGGTGCCTGGCCAGAGTGGACGGTTTCAGTCAGTGTGCTTCCCCTAACGGTAATTGTGTCAATGGAGTATATTTATAGTATATTTATAGTAATTGTTTTAACATTAAAATGATTCTGTCATCTGTATCATTTCTATTGATTGATTAATCCACTCTTTACAAGTTGTACTCTTCTGTTTCATTGCATGCATCATAACTTGTGATTGAATGTTAAACATTATGAATTTTACTTTGTTGGGTGTAAACGGAATTTTTATGTTCCATTAACTATTTAGGAGTTTGTTCTGGGATTGTTGTTTTTTAGAAGTGGTTTGATCCCTTTGAGATCTGCTTTTATGTTTTGTTAGGCAGAATCCAGAACAGTCCTTATTATTCCAAGGCTGAACTGATGCTGCTATTCAAGCAGTAACCTCAGGATTCCACTGATGCTCTTTGTGTTAGGAGATCTTTCCAATGTGGTTTTGAGAATAAAACTATTCCTGGCCCTATGGGAACTATTTTCAGAGAGCTCTCCCTCTCTTCTCTCCATTACTCTTCTCTGTGAGTTCTTTCCGAGATCCCTGTACTAAGCTTTATGTTGTCCGTTGTTTGAAAACAGTCACTTTGTATATTTTGCTCAGGTTTTTAAATGTTTAAGACAGAAGGGTAAATCTGTAGTCCATCATGACTACAGCAGAAGTATATATAATTGTTTTCATTAACAATCCTTTTCAACTTAGGTAAGAAAATTTTCTGTATTAAAATTTTTTTTTAATTTCATATGATAGAAAAAATTCTACTGATGAAAATCCAAGCATAATTTTATATACTTATTTTAAAGATTTCTGTGTTCACAGATTCCCAGAAAACATTTATCCTTTGGGTTGGCAAGTTGATATCATATCTAACTATATAATTTTCCTTGTGTAAGCCTATTCTTTCTTCATCTTATTTTTTATATTTATTCATGTGTTTGGCTGCACCGGGTCTTAGATCCTGCACGCAGGATCTTTGATTTTCATTATGGTGTGTGGGCTCTTTTAATTACAGCATGTGCATTCTAGTTCCCTGACTATATTGACTAAAAAGGTACACAATTTGAGAGTTGTGAATTAAGCTTTATTTGGGGCAAAATCAAGACTGAAGCCCAGGAGGGAGCACCGCAGATAGCTCTGAGAGACTGCTCCAAAGAGGCAGTCAGGGAAGGTCAATATATTAAGAGTTCAGTGAAGTGGGAGTTCAATAGAGTCAAGCTTACTTACTTATCTATTTCTGCTTTATTGACTATGCCAAAGCCTTTGACTGTGTGGATCACAGTAAACTGTGGAAAATTCTTCAAGAGATGGGAATACCAGACCACTTGACCTGCCTTTTGAGAAACCTATATGCAGGTCAGGAAGCAACAGTTAGAACTGGACATCGAACAACAGACTGTTCCAAATAGGAAAAGGAGTACGTCAAGGCTGTATATTGTCACCCAGCTTATTTAACTTATATGCAGAGTATATCATGAGAAACGCTGGGCTTGAAGAAACACAAACTGGAATCAAGATTGCCGGGAGAAATATCAATAACCTCAGATATGCAGATGACACCACCCTTATGGCAGAAAGTGAAGAGGAACTAAAAAGCCTCTTGATGAAAGTGAAAGAGGAAAAAGTTGGCTTAAAGCTCAACATTCAGAAAACTAAGATCATGGCATCTGGTCCCATCACTTCATGGGAAATAGATGGGGAAACAGTGGAAACAGTGTCAGACTTTATTTTGGGGGGCTCCAAAATCACTGCATCATTGCAGCCATGAAATTAAAAGACACTTACTCCTTGGAAGGAAAGTTATGACCAACCTAGATAGCATATTCAAAGGCAGAGATATTACTTTGCC
>NW_011494816.1:2819473-2819647 GCF_000754665.1 Bison bison bison | reverse complement strand
AGGGTATACACATGTCCCCTCCCTCTTGAACCTCCCTCCCATCTTCTACCCCATCCCACCTGGCTAGGTTGTCACAGAAGAACAGGCTGAACTCCCTGCGATGTATGCTACTGCTACTGCTAAGTCACTTCAGTCATGTCTGACTCTGTGCGACCCCATAGACGGCAGCCCACC
>NW_011494816.1:2813161-2819373 GCF_000754665.1 Bison bison bison | reverse complement strand
CAAAGGCAGAGATATTACTTTGCCAACAAAGGTCCATCTAGTCAAGGCTATGGTTTTTCCAGTAGTCATGTATGGATGTGAGAGTTGGACTGTGAAGAAAGCTGAGTGCCAAAGAATTGATGCTTTTGAACTGTGGTGTTGGAGAAGACTCTTGAGAGTCCCTTGGACTGCAAGGAGATCCAACCAGTCCATTCTAAAGGAGATCAGTCCTGGATGTTCTTTGGAAGGACTGATACTAAAGCTGAAACTCCAGTACTTTGGCCACCTCATGCGAAGAGTTGACTCATTGGAAAAGACTCTGATGCTGGGAGGGATTGGGGGCAGGAGGAGAAGGGGACGACAGAGGATGAGATGGCTGGATGGCATCACTGACTCGATGGACGTGAGTTTGAGTGAACTCTGGGAGTTGGTGATGGACAGGGAGGCCTGGCATGCTGCAAATCATGGGTTCGCAAACAGTCGGACACGACTGAGCGACTGAACTGAACTGAACTGAAGCTTACTTTATAAAAGGTGTTCTGCTAGTCAGAAGGAGCTGATATCACCAGGAAGGGATTTAGTGTTTTTCTAGATATGAAGAGATTTAAAGATTGTTATCATGAAATCAGTTCCTGAAAATCTATCTACCTAAAACACCTGTTCCACCAGATTCCCTGGAGCACAGAGTGCCTCTCCACCCTGAACTCCCTCTAGGGGAAGTGTTAAAGGTCAACAGCTGCAGCAGCACAGGTTCAATCTCCACAGAGACAGATGGCAAATGCTTTGTTAGATGGTAAAACTAAGGCACAAAGAGAGAGGTCAGACTTAAAGTCTGTAGGAAGAGTCCAGTTCCTGAGTTCTTTCCAGCTGTTGTGTCCAACTGTGTGCCCTGAAAGCCACGCTTCCCAGCCACCCCACTGACTTTAGCAGACCCAAGTTCTGACCCAGAACCCTCTCACCTCTATTCCTCGGTCAATGGCTACTTTGCTCAGCCGCACAGCAATGGGGGCCTAGGGAAAAGCAAACGCTTGGTTGAGGGGATCAGTTGGTGCTCACAGGCACACAAGCTCCATGATAGGGGATGAGGTCTGGGTAGAAATCCAGCTATTCTAGTGACAGTGTTTACTTTTGTTAGTGTTATACCTACTAATTAGCTGATGTTCCTTTTCAATAATGAAGGAAGCCTAACCGATCCCTAACCCTCCTAGTCCTGACCATCTGGAATTCTCGTCAGTTAATACATGCCTCCAGCATGTACAACATACTCCACTGTACACATGCTTTCCCACCCACAGACTTGTCTAACGGTCACAGGCTGCTCCCCAGCCCTTCAGGAGGGGTTTAATTGAGGCTCAGGGTGGGGAAGCAGTTGGCCACGTTTATCCAGTCAGTGGCGAAGCTTGGATCTGATTCCCAGTCACCTTTCCCACTGCTGCTCCCTTCCTCTACCCTCTCATCTCAACAAATGCAAGCCTCCACTGAAAGCATGTTTTACCCCAGGAGGGTGAAAAAGGTCAGTAGTAGGAACTTGGACTTTGGAATCTGACAGGCTGGGGTTGAAATCCTGAGGGCCATTTTGTAGGGCCACTTGGAAGCAAGAGCACCAAAATGACCATCTTTGCCTCACTGATCTTGCTTCTAGTTATCTTGTGTTACCGAAGGTCTGGCTCTCCATCCTGGGCCCTGCTTCAGGCAAGGAGTACATTTGCCTCATATTTTATTCACACTGTATTATTTGAAGGTTTTGTAAGACTTTATCCAGAAAAGAACAATTTAAAAAGTCTGTTAGCATTGAAGGCATAAATGAAAAACTAGCTTCATAAAGATAAAAGAACTTCAGACTGGGAAAAATACCACAGATTTAAGCAAAAATCAAGAACTGGGAAAATATATTTTGATATTGTGACAGAGCTTTTCCTTTACAAAAAGCTGGTATAATTTTTTTTTTTTATAGCATTCACACAGTATAGAAAGGTAGTTGAAAAAAAGAGATGAGGTATGCTCAGCTTTACTTTTAAAGAAAAATAAATCAGAACAGTTAGGTGCTCCTTTTCACCTCACACTTGGAAACTACAAAAGGTTGGTAACGCCCATTATTGTTGAGATTTAGGAAACAAGTATTTGCACACATAATTGAATGGAGAGTAAACTGGTACAATGCTTCAGGAGGACAATTTGACAAGAACTGGCAAATTAGATAGATGCCCATGCTCTTTCATGTTGTAACTCCATGTAGGCATCTGCCCTACAGATGCACTTTCAGGAGTATACACTAAGATGTCCAAAGTTATTCATTCCAGCTATTTTTCAGGAGCTTAAAGGTGTCAGTAATGTGATGTTCCTCATTAGAGTACTAGTTAAATGATGGCACATCCATACCATTAATGAAAAAGTGTGCAGTTTAAATGAATGAGGTTAGTAAGTACATGCTGAAATGGGTAACTCTCCAGATATTAGGTGAAAAAAGGAAGCTGCATCGTGCTGTGTATATTATTCAATTTGTGTAGAAGGTGTTGGTATGATGTGTCTTTGGGGAGAAGGGTCGAGAGAATGGAGAACTTCACTTTTTGTTTTATACTTTTCTATACTGTTTGAATTCTTTTGTGTGCGTAGTTTATGTTTTTAAACATCAGTTAGAACTGGACTAACCTTCAAAGGTGTGTTCCTTCTCCCCTAAATTGTCCTAAAGGAATTTAGAATTATTTAGATATGTGAGTATATGTGCACATTTTGCATGTACAATGAAAATTTCTGGAAGAGTATGAAAACTGTTAACAGTGGTCATCTTTGGGGAGTGTGACTGGGGAATTGAGGAATGTTTTGGTGACCAACTGTCCTGGTTTGCCAGTGACTGACGTTTTGTTTTATGATGTGGGACTTTTCACTTTGAACCTGGACAGCCCCAGGATAACAGGATCACCCTACTTTTGATTTTTATTCTATGTCCTTTGATTTGCTTGTTATGAATATGTATTATTTAACTACTGATTTCTCATCAGAGAAAATTAAAAACTATATAGCCATGTTGTCTCTGTGTTGAAAACACACATATTATGTTTCTGAGTGTGTCTGTGCATGTATACATAATTGTAGTTGAGCCTTGAACAGCCTGGAGCTTAGGGGAACTGATCATTCAAGCCGTAGAAAATCTGTACATAACTTTACAGCCAACCCGCCTTGTAAAGAATTCTGCATCCACAAATTCAACCAACCTTGGATCATGTAGTACTGTAGTATGTATTTAGTGAACAAAAAAAAATCCATGTATAAGTGAGCCTGCACAGTTCCAACCTGTGGTGTTTGAGGTAACACTGTGTGAAGCAGATCAATTAGAAATATGATGGATCATTTTATGTTATTTGGAAATGAGAACAGTGAGTCACAGTTGCCACAGGATGTTCCATTCCTTTGATGTTCCATGGAAAATGTAGCCAAATCCATATTCCTACGGTAAAGTGTATTTACTGCTTAAAGGGAAAATCTGAGTGTTAATTTGTGGACCTTGTGTTTATTGACAGGCTCTTTTGGGCTATAGGGCTTCGTGGCTCAGACAGCAAAGAGTCTGCCTGCAATGCGGGAAACCCGGGTTTGATCCCTGAGTTGGGAAGATGCCCTGGAGAAGGAAATGGCAGCCCACAGCAGTGCTCTTATCTGGAAAATTCCATGGAGGGAGGAGCCTGGTAGGCTACAGTCCATGGGGGTCGCAAAGGATCGGATCCGACTGAGCGACTTCACTTTCTTTTTGGGGTGAATGTAATTTCTGGAGAATTTTGACTCCCTGGTCTTGGTAGTTTCTCCAGTAGAGGGCAGCCGTCTACCACAGTATCTCTTGCACTCACCCCATAGGGAATCTTCATACTTGGCACTCAATGGCACTCAGTAACTCACCTGGAAGTTAAACAGGTTGCATCAGAATGTCCCAACATTTGCGTTAGTGATTCTATCACTAGTTTTCAGTATGATGTTGATTTGGTATAGAAAGTGAAAGTCACCCAGTGGTGTCCGACTCTTTGCAAACCCATGGACTCTACAGTCCATGGAATTCTCCAGGCCAGAATACTGCAGTGGGTAGCCTTTCCCTTCTCCAGGGGATCTTCCCAACCCAGGGATCGCACCCAGCTCTCCCATATCGCAGGCGGACTCTTTACCAGCTGAGCCACAAGGGCAGCCCAAGACTACTGGAGTGTAGCCTATCCCTTCTCTAGCGGATCTTACCGACTGAGGAATCAAACAGGGGTCTCCTGCATTGCAGGCAGATTCTTTACCAGCTCAGCTATCAGGGAAGTCCCTTGGTATAGAAAGCTACTTTTAAATACTGAAATACTAGTAATGAATAAAATACTGTTATTTAAATACATTGAAAAATCTGAAGCCTGAAACATCTTGAGATCAAGCTCCAAGACCCAGTTATTTATTTTATGCAAAAAGACAAGCTCTATACAAATAGGCCCCCCACTCCGTGGAAGTGTAATCAGCTACTACCTTGAGTTACTCAGAGTTTTGTATCAGTTGAGAGACTTTCTGACCAAGTATAAGAGAAACACGACAGCATTAAAATGAACAGCTTCAGACTCTCCATTTATGTGTGATGAAACTATAAACAAGAAATGAAGACAAAACAAATGCTTTTAAACCAAACTTACCATCAGTTTTTTATAATCCTTACCCTCAAGTAACTAAGCAAGCAAGTAAGTACAGATCTCAAAATTATAAAAAGAGGCAGGATTATTTAAGGGAGACTTTTTTTCCCCCAAAATAAGATAACTCTTTTTTACTTTTCATGATTAATTCAAATACTTTTCTGTGTTAATAATATTAAAATGATAGAATATGTTTAACATTTTTATATTTGACCTTTGTAATATGTCTTTAATTTTTTGTATTTGAAATCCATTAAAGATTTAGTTTGTTCTTTAAAAATTGTGTACATGGTCTGCACTCTTTAAAATGCTAGTTATCATCTGTATTTCTGTATTATGCAGAATGGATGCCAAAATAGTGTCTGTCTTTGTGATATTATTGCAGTCACTTTCTTTGACTTTGATGAGCAGTCACTTAACCTTGTTGGGTCTGTTATAGCACAGACGCGACAGGCATAATCACCTCACCTGGATTGTTCTAACATTGGGACACTATTAAAGTACCCAGGATTGCTTGTGTCTGATTGTGTCTGAAGGATGAGGGTGCACCATATGGGCTTAGTGAGTATTACAACTTAACAGAACCTGGCTCCATTTCAGCTGCTTGCCTATCTTTGTGGAAACTTGGGACGTCCCTCTGGCTCTCTTAGAGAAGTGAGAAGCCAGTGGAGCCTCTCGGGTACTTGGAGATTACATGTAGGCAGGGCCTAATCCACTCCCTGGGTATCTACACTTTTGGGGAGACTATGCTAATAGGCTCTTTGAGGATTAAAAGAAAGTATGGGTCTTAATACATGTCCGGAGAAGGCAATGGCACCTCACTCCAGTACTCTTGCTTGGAAAATCCCAGGGACGGGGGAGCCTGGTGGGCTGCCGTCTATGGAGTCGCACAGAGTCAGACACAACTGAAGTGAGTTAGCATAGCATAACACATGTCCTACATCATGTATTTCAAGTGCTTTTCCACCACGTAGTATGGTTGAAAGATGGGCTGGTAGTTCTTTATCTGCTTTAAAGAATCTTGCATTTTCAATTTTGGAACACATTCATGCTTTACTGTCCAGTACAATAGCCAACAGCCAAATGTGTCTATTAGGATTAAAATATGGGAAGTGTAATTGAGAAATTAAGACTTTAAGTAATGTGGCTAGCGGGGCTTCCCAGATAGCTCAAGGGTAAAAAACTGCTTGGTAAGCAGGAGCCTCAGGTTCAGTCCCTGGGTTGGGAAGATCCCCTGAAGAAGGAAATGATAGCCCACTCTAGTATATTTGCCTGTAAAATACCATGGACAAGAGGAGTCTGGTGGGCTACAGTCTGTGGGGTCACACAGAGTCAGACATAGCGTCAAAACATGTGGCTAGTTCATGGGGTCGAGAAGAGTTGGATGACTGAGTGGCTTCCCTTTCACTTTTCACTTTCACGCATTGGAGAAGGAAATGGCAACCCACTCCAGTGTTCTTGCCCAGAGAATCCCAGGGATGGGGGAGCCTGGTGGGCTGCCATCTATGGGGTTGCACAGAATCAGACACGACTGAAGAGACTTAGCAGCAGCAGCAGCAGCAGTGGGTGCCTTAGTGGATGGCACAGATAGAG
>NW_011494816.1:2796242-2813061 GCF_000754665.1 Bison bison bison | reverse complement strand
GACAGGAAGATGCCCTGGAGAAGGAAATGGCAGCCCACAGCAGTGCTCTTATCTGGAAAATCCCATGGACGGAGGAGCCTGATAGGCTGCAGTCCATGGGGTCACTAAGAGTCGGACACAACTGAGCGACTTCACTTTCACTTTTCACTTTCGTGCATTGGAGAAGGAAATGCAACCTACTCCAGTGTTCTTGCCTGGAGAATCCCAGGGACGGGGGAGCCTGGTGGGCTGCCGTCTATGGAGTCGCACAGAGTCAGACACGACTGAAGAGACTTAGCAGCAGCAGCAGCAGCAGTGGGTGCCTTAGTGGATGGCACAGATAGAGATCATTTGCATCATCCCAGGAAGTTCAGTTTTATAGGCTGTTCTGAGGATTTTCAAGCTTAATTGATCCCAGCCCCTCGGAACTCAATTTTCATTTTAACTTAAAATCTGATTTAATATTATTTTACTAGATGGCTGAATGGAGGCAAAACTGCCAAAGATGGTTAATTTTATAAATCTGGGAAAATGGATCTTGTGTGGTTGCATGAGACACCCTTGTCTCTTGGCCTCCCTACCTGTGATCCCCAGTGGCACAGGCCCGCCTGTGCTGAGTGGCAATCGTACCTGGGGCAGGATCTCCTGGGCCGGTGTTGCCGTCCTCCTTTTGGGCCACAGCGTGGTTCACCAGCCCCAGAGCCTGGGCCTGCGCCCAACTCAGTCATCGGCCTGTGAAGATGAGCTCCTTCGCCAGGGCCACCCCCAGGCATTGAGGCAGCCTCTGAGTCCCTCCTGCCAGGATGGAGTAGGGATGGTGAATCCTCATGGAATGTGGGGGCCCAGAGGAGGCCCTGGCTGGGAGTCAGCCAAGACCTCTCAGAGGACGAGATTGGGTTAGGCTGGCAGGGGAGACCCCAGAACATAGGGCAAAAGAGGAAAGTAGGGAATTATGCTGGATAGAGTGGAGTTGAACAAGTAGAGAAGAATGGATGGTGTGTGTTGAGATTACCTGCTCCTGGGAGGAGTCCTCGGGTGGTCTCAATCAGTCCCATGACAGCCGAGGAAACTGCTTAGACAAAACAGAGTGAAGCCCCCACCCTGTCTTCCAGCTCTAATCCCTGAGGAGAGGAGACACTGTCTGCTGACTCTGCTCACCCCTCCAGCTGATCATTTCCCTCATGGTGTGGCCACAGCCAGACTTCTCCAGTAGCTGCCTTTGGAAGAGCCCTAGCCTGGAAGTCAGGAGTCCCAGCACTCACCCTCCCTCCACAACTCACTGAGCAACTCTCTTAGCCTTTCTGAGCCTCATGGACGGGGAAGAAAAATTGATAACCTCTCTTTTACCTGCTTTATAGAGCTGTTTAGGATCAAGTGAGGTCATGGTGCTTGGAACAAGGAGGGGTTCCTGGATGGTGCCCGGTACCTATTTGTAAGTTAATGGATTCTCTGTCTCATGCATCCTTAGCTCAGGTCTGGCCTAGAGTGTCAGTGACTCCTGCTTCCACCAGTTTTTCTCCCAGCTTTTTGTCAGCCTGAAATTTTCCTGTATGCTGATCCACATCCTCCTTTCGCAGTTGTACTTCCTATGACAGGCCCTCCTTGAGTGTCCCACCCCACAGGCTTCTCCTGAAGTCCCTCAACACGGTCCCTGTGAACCATGCAGGATGGGAGGGAGGAGTTTACATTCACCTCCTACCCACCAACCCCTTCAGGTTAGCTTTCCTAAACATGGGCAGGTGGGGACCAGAGTTGGTGCTATGACCTGACCTGATATTTGATGTCTTCCCTTTGTTATGCATCATATGGATATAAAGTCCCTCTATGCCTGGGGCTACATGTTAAAAAAAAGATGAACAGTTCTTGCTTGGTGGCAGGAGAAAGTGTGGCACCATTATGGCACTCAGATCTTCTCTGATTTCCTCTAAAAAGGGCACACCTAACCACCAAGTCAGCAAGGTTAAAAGC
Source organism: Bison bison bison (assembly GCF_000754665.1). Classification (NCBI taxonomy): domain Eukaryota; kingdom Metazoa; phylum Chordata; class Mammalia; order Artiodactyla; family Bovidae; genus Bison; species Bison bison. The sequence goes on along the minus strand of NW_011494816.1, from coordinate 2,811,114 downwards.
AATCAATTATCTTCATCCTCCCTGCCCTCCACATTTCGAAGTTCAATTTCTTTGAACTATTAATGCAAACCTCTGTGGACTCTGATAGAGCTACTGTAGGGCACTGTTCCTGCCCAGTCATGCTTGTGATTAACTGGGCATAGACTGCCCTCATGGCTCACCTTTGTTCACAATATGATCGATACAGCTGGCTTGGACAGAACTGGAAGACTGAATAGATACCTTTGTCCCCAACCTTCGCTCTCTGTGTTCTTTCTAGCTGTGTCAGCGGTTGCCCTGGGGTTGGTACAAACAGTCCTGAGCTGAGGGCAGCTGACTCTGAGAAGGGACGAGTCCTGTAGCAGTCAGGGGCTGGGCGGTGGGTGGGGAACCACTGCTTCCTGAATTCCTTGGCTCCCACTTTGCCTTTAGTTCTGGGGTTTGTTGGAAAGCTGAGAGCAGTGGCTGACTGCAGAATCCCCAGAATTAGCTTGTTTCATTCGCTCTTCCCTCCCACCCTTCCACACCTCTCCCTGTACCCAGTACCTGCCACTCGGAGGTCACAGGCCAGGGCAAGTTCCAGGCCTCCACCCAAGGCAAACCCATCCATAGCTGCAATGGTGGGTGCAGGGAACGCTGCTGTGGAGACAAAGGAGGGCTCAGCCTGTGAGGCCCTGGTAGGACCAGGACAGTGTCTCAGGGTAGGAGACGGTCTAGCTGATTGTGATAGAAGGCTTCATTGATCCCAAGTTTGGGGACCTTACCTTATACCTCAGCTAGGTTATCTTAGCAGTCAGTTTTCCCACTGGGGCAAGTTGTGGGATCTGCTGGGGAATAGGAGTGGGGAGATGGGTGGGCAGGGTGATGCCTAGTCATGCCCACCTTTCTGTGGGCCTCCCTGGGACCCGCCTTTTTGCTCTCCCTTCTCATTCTGTGTGTTGGGAACAGAATTGAATCTGACATGGGGAAGGCAGATGGGCAAACAGGTGATGATGACCCAGGGTGATCAGTGATCTGAGAAGGGAAGCTTGGATGATGGGCCAGGGATGGCTTTCTGGAGGAGGAGGCACTTGTGGTCTTGAAGAATGCATAAGCAGTTCAGATGGCCTAGGAGGGATATTCCAGAAAAAGGAACAAGCATTTGTCAAAGCCTGCAAGTATACTTGCTGAAAGTTGACCCTGGCATGGCCAGGCTTGTACGCTGAGGGCACAGAGGCTGGGCGTCAGAACTAGCAGGGCACTAATGCTGGGGAGCCAGTGCCCTTTGGACCCTCATGGCACCCTCCTCCTTGTAGAATTCCTTGTCCCTACCTCCTCTCCCTGGGAGAATCATCTGTCTCTCCACAGAGCTCACAACAAAAACCATTCTGTCTTTAGAGTATGGTAGATTGGGTGAGGCTCTGAATCCCAGGCTGTCAAAGGATCCAGCAATGGAAACCTGAAGAGAAGCGGCCAGAGAGGAAAGAGAAACACCAGGAAAACTCATCAGGGAAGCCAGGGAGGGAGGAGGGTGGGCAAAAAAAGAGAGACACAACAACAACAAAAAGATAAATTGGATTTCATCACAATTAAAAACTAATGCGTCAAAAGACACTATCAAGAGAGCAAAGACAACCCATGAATGGAAGGAAATACTGGCAAATCATACATCTGGTAAGGAACTGATATCTAGGCTGTATAAAGATTTCCTACAACCAAATACAAAGGACTTCCCTGGTAGTCCAGTGGTTTAAGACTCCACACTTCAATTGCAAGGGACACGGTGTGATCCCTGGTTGGGGAACTAAGATCACGCAAGCTGTGCAGAATGGACAAAAAAAACACAAAACCTCACAAAGGACTTGAATAGACATTTCTCCAAGGAAAATAAGCCAGTGGGATTTCCCTGCTAGTCCAGTTGCTAAGATTCTGGCTTTCTATTGCAGGTGGCCCAAGTTTGATCCCTAATTGGGGAACTAGAGTGCTCATGCCAGAACTAAGAGGTGGCATGTCACAGTGAAGTTTGAAGATTCTGCGTCCCTCAACTAAGACCCAGTGCAGCCAAATAAATATTTAAAAAAGAAGATAAGGCAGTAAGCACTGGAAAGTGTGTTCAGCATCATTGGGGAAATGCAAAGAAAAACCACAATAGGATACTGCTTTTTACCCATTCAGATGGTTATTATAAACAACAAACAAAAAAAGTGTTGACATTGGTGTGGAGAACTCTGATGTACTGCTGGTAGGAATCTCAAATGATGCAGCTGCCGTGAAAAATATTTCGGTGCTTCCTCCCAAAGTTCAACATAGGATTACTCTGTGGTCCAGCCACTTTACTCCTAAGTATATACCCCAAAGAATTGAAAGCAAGGACTCAAGCAGATACCTGCACACCAATGTTCATAGCAGTATTAATCACAATAGCCAAAATGTGGGAATCACCCAAGTCCATCAACAGATGGATTAAAAAAATGTGGAATATATATGTGAAAAGGAATATTATTCATTTTTAAAAAGGATAGAAATTCTGCAATATGCTACAACATGGATGAACATGAAGTACATGATGCTAAGTGAAATAAGCTAGCCATGAAAGGACAAATGTATGATTCTACTTGTAGGAAATAGAGTAGACAAATTCGTAAAGATAGAGAGTAGAATGAAGGTTATGGGTGTTAGGGAAATGGGGAGGAATTGCTTAATGAGTATACAGTTTATTGAGATGATGAAATAGTTTTTGAAATGGATAGTGGTGATTATTGAATAACGTTGTGAATGTACTTGCTGCTGCTGCTGCCAAGTCGCTTTAGTCGTGTCCGACTCTGTGCGACCCCACAGATGGCAGTCCACCAGGCTCCACCGTCCCTGGGATTCTCCAGACAAGAACACTGGAGTGGGTTGCCATTTCCTCCTCCAATGCATGAAAGTGAAAAATGAAAGTGAAGTCGCTCAGTCGTGTCCGACCCTCAGCGACCCCATGGACTGTAGCCCACCAGGTCCCTCCGTCCATGGGATTTTCCAGGTAAGAGTACTGGAGTGGGGTGCCATTGCAGTCTCTGGTGAATGTGCTTAATACCAGTGAATTTTACACTTAGAAGTGATTAAAATATAAATTTTGTGTAATGTATATATTTGTGACAACTCAAAAAATACATTAAATAGTAATAAAATTTTATTATTTTTTCCTGTTTTATTGAGAAATAATTGGCATACAGCAGGTATAATTATTTTTTAAAAGAAGGGCTTGGTTGAGGAGTGAGTGCAGGGACAGTGGCATGGGGGGGGGCAGGGTCCTTGGTGAGAGTAGTGACAGTGGAGGTTCACTGAAGGCCAGACAGCCAGAGCCTGAGTCATGAATAGGGGGTGAACGTACTCTCTGCAAGTCCTAGATTATGGGAAAGTCAGTTGGGAGAGCCTTTGGGATTCTGATTAGTCCTAGCCCCTCAGTGACAGATGGGGAAACTGAGGCGCAGAGAGAGACAGGGACTAGCCCAGGATTCCAGAGCAAATCAGGGGCAGATTCAGACCTCCTGCACGCCCCCTTCTTTTCCTGTCCTTCGCTGGAGGGGTGAGGAGTGGGGCTAACGGTCATGAAGTGACCGTGATGGAAGACGTCAGATCATGGGGGGAGCCAAAGGAAGAGGCCGGAGTAGGAGGAGGGCCTCGATCAGGGCAGTGGGGTCAGGCAGACTGGTCCACATACTTCTCTTGCCACCTCCCGCCCCAGGCTGCTCACGGGGATCCTGACAGTTGAGGCCTGGGGACTGAGCCACATGCCTTTGAAACTGCCTAAGAATCACTCGCTTCCCACTCTCGCCCTCCGCAGCCTCTTCCTGTCTCTCCCGTGTCCCCTCCAGAGCCACCCCAGAGTCAGTTCTTAGCTCAACTCTCATTCGCTTGCTTCTTGTAGTGGGCCTGGGATGCAGCATTTCTCGTCTCAGAAAGGAAGTGCGTGGTGCTTGCCCTGTTTTGAGGACCAAATGGTACAGAGACATGGAAGAGTTTCGTTGACAGGGACTGAAATCTTGTAGTGGGCAAAGGGGCAGTAAGTCAGTCCTATCTTGGCCACAGACCTGGTGAGTGTCGTTGGACTCCGTTTTCTCATTTCCTCAATGCAGTGTCAGAACAGAAAAAACAAGGATTTGGGGGTCAGAAAGGTCAAGTTCTAACCGAATTCTCACTAGCTGTGTTGCTCTAAGCAAGGAGTTTCACCTCTGAGTGCATATCTTTAAATGGGAATGAGTCCTGTGCTGTGTGCTAAGTCGCTTCAGTCATGTCTGACTCTTTGCGACCCTATAGACTGTAGCCCGCCAGGCTCCTCTGTCAATAGGGATTCTGCAGGCAAGAATATTGGAGTGGGTTGCAATTTTCTCCTCCAGGGGATGTACCCAACACGGGGTCGAACCTGTGTCTCCTGTGTCACCAAGCGGGTTCATTAGCAATAGCGTCACTTGGGAAGCCCTGAGTCCTGTGCTAGAAATGACCTAAGTATCCCCTGCATGCAGGCTGGTGGGAGCCCTGCTGAGCCCCAGGTTGGGGGCAAGGAAGGAAACTCAACTGCACAGAACACACCCTTCACTCCACTCCTGAAGATCAGGACACGCACTTGACGGTCCTCCCGAAGCTTGGCCAGAGCTTCCAGCAGCTGCAGAGGAGACCAGATCAGATACCTCCCAGCTCAGCCCCAGCCCACCCTGGTGCCCGCCCTTACTCACCTGACTGATGAAGACGTTCCCCAGGGCATTGCAGGCACTCGGTCTGTTCATCAGAATCTCAGCAATTCCTGCAGGGGACAGGGCAGCGTTGGGTGAGCCAGCTGCCCTGCTCACTCCTGGGCTGGGGCCTGGGATCTGGGCAGCCTCTACCCTTGATGAGCAGTGTGACCTGGGGCAAGTCACACACACTCAGGCCTCAGTTTTTCCACCCATAAAATCGGGAGAATAACCCTTGCCCTTTCTGCCTCACAGAAGTGGAAGGGCTTGAGAACCTCAGAGCACCATGGGGAGAGGGACGAGAATGACTGCCCCAGTGATTCCTGCCTGCTTCTGCCATTGTGAGACCCACACACACACCTACACAACCCTTCTTCAATTTCATGTATATCTCTCCATGTGATTCTTTTCTCTACAGCCAGACTTCTTCCTCTCGAGCTGAATGAGTTATGATAACACCACCACCCAGAAATCTCGTGTGCCCTGACTCATTCACTGCTCCCACCTACCCCTTAAAAGTAACAACTCTCATGACTTTCTTTTTCCTCCTGACTTTTTATGGTGATGACTTTCCTGCATTTCTTAACAATTTTATCACAAAAATATTCTTCTCTAGACATTATAGTTCAGACTTGCTAATTACAAAAAAAAAGAAAACTCTTAAAAGCTTGTTAAAAACCCTCAGCTTCTGCTTCTAGCCCTGTCTTTCCCTCAAAAGTTATTTATTAAAGAACCTGGGGCAGGACTTCCCTGATGGTCCAGTGGCTAAGACTCCCTTAATGCAGGAAGCCTGTGTTCAATCCCTGGTCAGGGAACTAGATCCCACATGCTGCAACTAAGATCACAAATACTGCAGCTAAGACTGGCACAGCCAAAGAGAAAAAAAGAATGTGGGGCATTTGACCTGTAAGATTTCCTGCAGCATGGAATTTACTGATTGCACACTCATGGGACAAGCGAGCAGACGCCTCTGTCATAGGAATTTAGCAGCTAATCCAGAGGCTTGAGCACATTGACATTCTGTCCTCTTTGGCAAGAGAATATCCTTTGCCCTACTCATGTGATATTCTTTCATGAGCACCAGTGAAACTTCTTGAAAGGCTTTTCCATTTTCAGTTAATAATTTTCTTGCCTTCCATTCTCTTAAGTCTTCTCCAGTCTAGCTCCCACCCCATCACTTGGCAGAAACTGCTCTCACCTAAGTGAGACCAGTGTAACCAGTGTAATCATATCACTAACCGAGGGACATATTTCCATCTTTGTCCCAGGCTCAGCAACAATTAACTCTCCTGACCAAACACCTGCTCCTCCTTGAACATTTTCTGCTGTGGCCTTTTTTGTTTTTTTAGTAGACAGTTTTTTTTTTTCAGAACAGTTTTAGGTTCACAGCAAAATGGAGTAGAAAGTGCTTCCCTGATGGCTCAGAGGATAAAGAATATGCCTGCAATGCAGAAGACCCGGGTTCAGTCCGTGGGTTTGGAAGATCCCCTGAAGAAGGAAGTGGCAACCCACTCCAGTATTCTTGCCTGGAGAATTCCACGGACAGAGGAGCCTGGCAGGCTACAGTCTGTGGGATTGAGAGGAGTCAGACATGACTGAGAAAGTATGGAGAGTCCCATAAATCCTCTAGCCACTGCACAGGCATGGCTTCCCACCAGAGTGGGACATTTGTTACCAAAGATTAACCTCCATACATATGTCATTATCACCCGACTTCCATGGTTTACATTAGGGTTCACTCTCGGTTGCATATGCTATGGGTTTTGACAGATGCATAACAACATGTACTTGTCTGTGGCTCCACATTTTCCTGGCTTTCCTACGTCTCAGATGATGCCCTGCACTTCTTTTCTAGGTTTTCTTCTACCCAATTTAAAAATTCTTAATTCATTTATTCAACATATATCTATAATAGGTAAAAATTTTCATTTTCAGAGTGAGGTATAGTGGGAAAGCGGAGAACGAAATGGCACCCCACTCCAGTACTCTTGCCTGGAAAATCCCATGAATGGATGAGCTTGGTAGGCTGCAGTCCATGGGGTCACTAAGAGTCGTACACAACTAAGCGACTTCCTTTCACTTTTCACTTTCATGCATTGGAGAAGGAAATGGCAACCCACTCCAGTGTTCTTGCCTGGAGAATCCCAGGGACGGGGGAGCCTGATGGGCTGCGGTCTATGGGGTCGCACAGAGTCGGACACGACTGAAGTGACTTAGCAGCAGCAGCAGCATAGTGGGAAAGATACTATAGGTAAGAGACTATTCCATTTGAAAAATTGTATCTTATTGAATGTGTTAATTTCTATTGTACAGCAAAGTGATTGAGTTATATACATACATATTCCTTTTCCTATTCTTGTCCATTATGCTTTATCACAAGATATTGAATATAGTTCCCTGTGTTACACAGTAGGACCTTGTTTATCCATTCTAGATATAATAGTTTGCATCTGCTAGCCCCAAACTCTTAATGCATTCTTCCCCAACCTTTCCTTCCCCTTGGCTACCACAAGTCTCTTCTCTATGAGACTACTCAAGTAGTTGAAGTTCCTGAAAGGTCAATCCAAGATCTCTTTATTCAGTCGTTGGTACAGTTTTGTATTTAACACACACTGGCCTCTGTACTAAACACTGATGTCAGAGACTAGAGCAGACTCAGTCCCTGTCCTCTTAGATCCTAAAAGTCTAACAAAGGAGATCGACATTTATCAACAAGTAATTACTATTTGTGACGAGTACATGGGGGAAAAAAGACAGGAGGATAGGGGTTTAGAGTGGGCAGAGGGGAGCCCTAGTGTAGAAGATCAGCAGTGACCTCCTGGGGGAAGAAGTGACCTTTCAGCTGAGAGCTGAGGAATAAATAGGAGTTAGCCAGACAAAAGTGTGTGTGTGTGTGTGTTGGTAGGGAAAAGCCTATTTCAGAGAGGGAGTGGCACAGATGAGGGCCCTGAGTGCAGCAGAGCCGGTACTATATGGTTTATATTGCTGGGCCTTTAATGTTTTTTGGCTGCACCTGAGAATTAAACCAACATAAAACAGATTAACAGGAGAAAAGCATACGAATTTGTTCAAGTTTTATGTAACACACGAGCCCTCAAAAGGAAATGAAGACCCCAAGAATGGTACGGCCTACATGCTATGACAAACCTAGGCAGCGTGTTGAAAAGAAGAGACATTACTCTGCTGAAAAAAGTCTGTATAGTCGAGGCTATGGTCTTCCCAGTGGTCATGTACAGTTGTTAGAGCTGGACTGTAAAGAAGGCAGAGTGCCAAAGACTGTGCCAAACACCTTTGAACTGTGGTGCTGGAGAAGACTCCTGACAGTCCCTTGGACAGCAAGGAGATCAAACCAGTCAATCTTAAGGGAAATCAACCCTGAATACTCATTGGAAGGACTGATGCTGAAGCTGAAGCTCTGTATTACAGTCACCTGATGTGAACAACCGACTCATTGGCAAAGTCCCTGATGCTGGGGAAAATTGAGGGCAGAAGAAGAGCATGTCAGAGGATGAGGTGGCTGGATGCATCACCCATGCAACGCATATGAATTCTGGGAGATGGTGAGGGACAGGGAGGCATCATGTGTTGCCGTCCTTGGGGTCGCAAAGAGTCAGACACAACTGGGCAGACAAACAGCAAACAACATGCTTTTACAGTGGGTTGTATGAAGAGCAGCAACTGTGGCAAAGTTAACTGTTTGGGAGTCTACAAGAAGAGAAGCCCTGTTTCTACACAGGTGTCTGTTCACACTTGTCTATTTCAACACACTTGTCTGTCTGTATAGAATTCTCTTGGCTTCAACTCCCTGTTGAAGCCCATAATGAGAGACCATAGTCCCTGCCAACTTCAGGACTGCAGCCTGCTAAAACCCTGAGAAGGGAGTTTGTGGGTACTTTGAAGCAGAGAACCCAGCAAAATCATGCCTGGACTTCTAACCTATGAAAACTATGAGATAATAAATGTATGCTATTTTAAGCAACAGAGTGGTAATTTGTTATGTGGCAATAGAAAACAAACATAATCATGACATCCTGGGGTTGACAGGAACTTTCCTCTCTCCTCTTCACTTTCCTGTTCTGTCTTTCCTTTTTCTCTGGCTAACTCTCTCCCATATTTCATCTCTAGCTCCCTCTTGCAGAATGCAAATATGGTGCTCGGCTGAAGTCACAGCTCAGTCACATCCCAGCTCCATGGCCTTGGATAAGTTACTTTATCCTTCTGACCTTCACTTTCCTGATCTATAAATAGAAATACTAAAAAGGTTGTAATGAAGATTAAGAGATAATGTCCATAAGTGTATAACTAGAGTCTGTGGGCACTTTGAGCAGGGAAAATGCACAGAAGCTGGTGAAAGTCTAGGACCCAATATGAGGTGTGAGCTCTAAGCTGGGAGACCTAAGGGGCCAGACAGGGTGTCTTTGGCTTTCATTCATTCACCTGACAATGTTCAGCTGGTACTACCACATGCCAGGTCCCGGAGAAATAGAGGACCCAGCCGTGGTCCCTGACTTCTTAGTTGACACCCTATTCTGGGAACATTGCCCTTGCTGGACCCCAGTAATAATGATGGGTTTGCATTGCACCCTCTCTACTCTTATCAGACTCCCGTGATGGTTTGATTTGCTTAGCAGAAGACCTAGAGTCACATCTGTCTGGTTCTGGATCACACAATGATGTGGGTGGGAGTCGATAGAAACCACTGGAAGGTCGTGTGGGTATGTGTGCTCAGTTGCTCAGTAGTGTCTGACTCTTTGTCATCCCTATGGACTGTAGCCTGCAAGGCTCCTCTGTCCATGGGATTCTCAAGGCAAGAACACTGGAGGGGTGTTGCCATTCCCTTCTCCAGGGGATCTTCCTGACCCAGGGATCAAACCCAAGTCTTCTGTGTCTCCTGCATTGGCAGATTCTTTTACCACTGAGCTGTGTGGAAAGCCTTAATAATCCCTTAATACATAGAGGGGGAAACTGAGGCTCAGAAAAGAAGAGAACGTGCCAAAGTTACTAGGTGGACCCAGCTAGCAATCCTCACTCTCAGAGTTAACAAGTGATGAGGAAGACAAGTCCAGACAGAAGGAATGTAAAAGGACAAGGGTGGGAGCTGCTGCTGCTAAGTCGCTTCAGTGCTGTCCAACTCTGTGCGACCCCATAGGCGTCAGCCCACCAGGCTCTTCCGTCCCTAGGATTCTCCAGGCAAGAACACTGGAGTGGGTTGCCGTTTCCTTCTCCAGTGCATGCATGCATGCTAAGTCACTTCAGTAATGTCTGACTCTATGCGACCCTATGGACAGCAGCCCACCAGGCTCCTCTGTCCACAGGATTCTTTAGGCAAGAATACTGGAGTGGGTTGAAGAGGGTGGAATTCCTAAGTGGTTTACAAAGGTAGAGAGGGAGGAGAGGACCCAAGTCAGGGGCATAGTTAGAAGAAAACACTTAAGTGGTATGGCTTAAAATGAACAAACCCACTCATGGTAGGAGAGATAAGGTGACATGGTCAGGTTGTGGTGGAGAACCTTGAATATTCAGCTAAGGAGCTGGAGTAAAGCCATAAGAGTAAGGAGTGGTTAACGGGCTAATCTCATTTTCAAAGACAACAGGCGCAATGTGACAATGCTCTGGTGCTGTCACGCCAAGTGGAAGACAGAACTGGTGACTTGTAGGAGGATGGTGGGATGGTTCTCCTGGGTGTGGGTCTCCTCCTCATGCCTCCTCCACTGCCTCTTCTTGGTTTCCTTATCTCCTTCCCTCTAGGACATTCTATATGCTCTCTGGCAGGGGCAGAAGCATAATCTCCTGACGCTTATTGTTGTTGTTCAGTGGCTCAGTCATTTCTGACCCTTTGTGACCCCACTGCCTGCAGCACTCCAGGTTTCCCTATCTTTCACTATCTCCTGCTGCTGCTGCTGCTAAGTCGATTCAGTCATGTCCGACTCTGTGCGACCCCGTAGACGGCAGCCCATCAGGCTCCCCCGTCCCTGGGATTCTCCAGGCAAGAACACTAGAGTGGGTTGCCATTTCCTTCTCCAATGCATGAAAGTGAAAAGTGAAAGTGAAGTCACTCAGTCGTGTCCGACTCTTAGCGACCCCATGGACTGCAGCCCACCAGGCTTCTCCATCCATGGGATTTTCCAGGCAAGAGTACTGGAGTGGGGTGCCATTGCCTTCTCCGTCACTATCTCCTAAGTTTGCTCAAATTTATGTCCTTTGAGTCGATCTTGGCATCCAACCATCTCATCCTCTGTCACCCCCTTCTCCTCCTGCCCTCAATCTTTCCCAGATCAGGGTCTTTTCCAATGAGTCAGGTCTTTGCATCAGGTGGCCGAAGTATTGGAGCTTCAGGTTCAGCATCAGTCCTTCCAATGAATATTCAGGGTTGATTTCCTTTAAGATTGACTCTTTTGAGCTCTTTGCTGTCCAAGGGACTCTCAAGAGCCTTCTCCAGCACCACAGTTAGAAAGAAACAATTCTTTGGTGCTCAGTCTTCTTAAAGAGCTTCCCTTGTGGTTCAGGGGCTTCCCCGGTGGCTCAGACAATAAAGAATCTGCCTGCAATGCAGGAGACTTTAGTTCGATCCCTGTGTTGGGAAGATCCCCTGGAGGAGGGCGTGGCAACCCACTCCAGTATTCTTGCCTGGAAAACCCATGGACAGAGGAGGCTGGTGGGCTAGAAAATTATTAGAATTCTAGTGATTTACTAGAATTACTAGTAATCACTGAATTACTAGAAGAATGTGATGACCATTAATAGTCGAGAAGACAGGTTTTAAAATCAGACCTGGTTCAATTTGCTTAAACTCTCTGTCCTTGTTTTATTGACCATAAACCTGGGAGAATAGTTATAGCTATTTCAAGCCAAACACTGTTGCCAGTTTGGCAGTGAACTGAACATGAAAGCAAGGGGGGTATTCTCCAACGCTAGCCATCCCACATGGCCAGAGAATTCTCACCAAGTGATGTAGTGGGAGGCCAGAAGCCCCTTCATGTCCATCAAAAGTGGGGGATGCACATAGGGAAGTGTATGCAACAGCAGGGTGCTAGGAACAGCTCTTCAACTTCGTATCAAGCAAGAAAAAAGGAGATATACAAAATCCCTAGAACAACTGAATCTGTGTAAACTAAAACTTGGACACAAACAGTGCTACTTTAAATGCGGGGAAGGTTAGAGGGGTTGGAACTGGGGAGAAAGTAGACAAGAGGACCTTGCCCAGCTGGTGACACACAACGGACAGGGGAATGCCACTCACTGATTGCAAAGTCCAACCACTGCCCTTCACCCGCCTTTGCAGATAACACTACCCCCAAATAGAAACAAAACAAAATAAAACACAACCAAACAAAACCCAAGACAAGGCTCAATCAAAATGTTCTTGCCAGTGACTGCTGCGAAATTTTCTTGATTCAGCAGGACTCCAAACTCCACCAGCAGCTTCAGGGCAATTGTGCAGGGGGTCCCCAAGCTCTCCTCGGGCCTCTTCTCTCTCCCCTCTCCCCCACCCCCAACTGTGTCCTTTCCTCTGCTCCTCCTTTTCAGAAGGCCGGGCACCCTAAGCCAAATTGGAATTGGTTTGGCTGCCCAGCCCACGGGAACCTTGCTAGGAAGTTTGGCCTGGAAGGAAATCAAGTATTTTAAAGCTCTAGTGGGGGCTGGGCTTGCTGGCACCTAGTTCTACCCTTGAACAGGTCCCCTCTCTTTCCTCACAGCCCCGGGGAACCAACTATGGGGCTGAAGGGACCGATATTGACATAAAATCCCATCGGAATTACGGTGGGAGCGGCAGGTGAAGTGGTCACCTACCAAAGGATTTAGGCCTGGGGAGCCTCTACTGGCAGAGAAGGCAAAGGCATCCCACTCCAGTACTCTTGCCTGGAAAATCCCATAGATGGAGGAGCCTGGTAGGCTGCGGTCCATGGGGTCGCTAAGTGCTAAAGTGCTGCCTTGTGCTAGGCTCTAGGGATAGGGAGGAAAAGGGGAGATTCTTTGCCCCTTGTCTGATCAGGTGAAGATTTTACTAAGCTGACCCATTCTTAACCCAGGAATTCTTTACCTAGGCTAGTGGAGGCTCCTTAGACTCACCTGGAGAAACTAAACATTCATGCCTAGGCTTTACTCCCAGATGCTCTGATTCAGTAGAAAGTGGGCTCTGAATATGGATGTTCTGAACCTTTGGTGATTTTTATTGGTGGGGGGCACAGTATATATAAATGTGCAATTTCTATAAGGCCTTTTGAAATCATAAACATGGCCTATGAACTGAGAGTCCACTTGGTTCAGTTTCCTTTTAGAACTAAGTGTGTTTGTCTTTTGCAACCCCCTTGAAGCCAGTCAGCATCAGTTTGAACATGTCCCTAACCACCCACCCCTGCCCCCAGACAGGATACTCAGTCCCCTCAGAGATAGCTTGGTCAGTCTAAGAAACACCTCAGCTTGCCCCAAGTCCTCTGTCTTTTCACCTCCTGCCCAGTAACTCCTCAGCAGCCAGGTGGAGTTTTTGTTATTCTACAAGTCCTAAGAACAACTGGAGGAGGTAACCTTCCAACATTTGATGCTTTATGCCATGAAGATCTATGAGGGGCTCTTATCATACACCCTTAAGACTGGAAGGGGCCTCAGAAATTTTACAAACATTCACACACACAGAGTCAGTTCTCAGATTTTGGTGTTAGTTATTTTCTAAAAGTTGCTGTAAACACAAACCAGTGAATACTGAACAATTGCTCCTAAGGAAAATACAGGGTTAGGCATCTGCAAGTCTCTGCGCACGACATATTTTGTCAGTTGATCAATAAATAAGCTGGTTTTATGTGTTTCTGTTTAAAGACATCTTGTTATTTGTATTTGAACTCAGGGCCAATAACACTATAACTCATGTATGAGCCAAGTTCAGTATTTTCTTCACAGTGCACCTCACACCCTCCTTGTATCTAGGTATACTTCAGGCACCATGGTTGCAGGAGATTTTTTAAATGGTGAAATCAACAGCAAAACACAAAAATGTGAAAAACATGGCACAAAATCATGAGAAACACGTTTGTTTACAGCATGAACTGGACAGGGTCTTGTGTAACCTCAACTGAAAACAGACATGTGGGGCAACTCACATTTTTCCCCCCGCCTCCAGAGCTCTTGGAATATTGACTTTGGGGTTACGGATACATTCTTATCAGTAGGAAAATCCGCAAATTCAGAATCAGCCAATAAAAATCATCCCCTAAATATATAATATATCCACAACATATATTTGGTCCCTGTTTCAAGTGCTAAAGGCTTTGCTTCTATCACCTCCCTTAATCCTCAAAAGACAAAAGGTCACACAGCGGTGACCTTTTCCACCTTTTCCACTTTCCTGGTGGCACAGAGGATAAGAATCCGTCTGCCAATGCAGGGGACACGGGTTCGCTCAAATCCCTGGTCTGGGAAGATCTCACACGCCCCTGAGCAACTAAGCCCCAGGTCGCCACAGCTACTGAGGCCGGGGCATCCAGAGCCTGTGCTCCCCAACAGGAGAAGCCACCACGGTAAGAAGCCTGTGTACCCAAGAAGACGAGCCGCTGCTCCTTACAACTAGAAAAAGTGCGCAAAGCAAGGAACATCCCGCAAAGCCAAAAATACATAAATAACGAACAAACAAACCATATTATAAACATTAAAAAAAAAAGTCACGGCTAGTGACAGGACTTTGGTTTTATTTTAGACATTCATATAATAAAACCCGTCCCCCCTCCCCCGTAGTGTATCTCTTCCAACTTCTCGACCTATAGGATACAGAGCAACTCCCAATATTTCAAAATTTTTCCTTAGGCTACTCTCGTGAATCCAGTCTTCCTTCAATCTCAGGCCTTGCTGCAGGCCACAATAGCCCTCAGCATAGACAACCTAAACCTGAAGGATTGGTACTAGGCTATAGAGCCTTTTTCAAGGGCTGAAAGGGACGGAGTTTCCAACCAACCGGTGAATTCTCGCCTTGAACTTTGTCCGCTTAAGTCCCCTAGCACTTCCCTCCCTGCAGTCATAGCCGGTGTCTCCGCGCACGCGCACGTTTCCAGTTCTGCCCGCCCCGCCCCGCCCCTCGGCCGCCTCCTGTTGCTTCCCTGACCCCAAGAGCTCAGGCGGAGCTGCAGCTTCAGTCTGCGCCAACCTCAGACCTGAAAGCTTTACGTCCGCTGCGCCCGCCTGTGCCCACAGTTGTTCGAACAATGTCTTTGGTC
>NW_011494816.1:2795478-2796142 GCF_000754665.1 Bison bison bison | reverse complement strand
GAGTCCCCGGAGGTGGGCTCCCTGCTCCGCTCAGCCTGGGTGAGGCCGCGGGAGCCCTGAGTGACCGGGAAACGGGGGTTGGGGTGGGTTGTGGGGTGTCAGGACTTGTCGCCGTCCGTCTGTCTGCCCTTCCTACCGGAGGGCGCCACTGGCTTCCCACCGCCCAGCTCGGGTCCTTGTCTGTGAGGCATCAGAGTGGCGACTCGGATGGGTTGTGATGTTGATGTCTCTGCGGAATCATAATGTCTCAGTGTTGTTCTGCGGCTATATGTTCCTCCTTCTTCCCTTTTCTTCCTGGGGCGCAGTTTGTTAAGACCTCCTCAAGATGACCCAAACTCCGCACCTCCTTTGAATATGGGTGGAAACCTAAGTTGTGTGGACTTGTAACTGAGGCAAGGTTTGCCCCATACCCAGGAGGAAAGCAGGTCGTGAATGTCGCCAGCCCTGCACTTCCAGTAATACTCCGTGTTGGATCCCTTCTCAGTTGCAACTGTAGGAGTAGAAATCTCAGTGATGCTCAGCGTCTTGGCACAGGTGGCAGGTTTTCTACATCCTCCGACCTTTGCGTTTCTCACATGGTACTCTGCTTGCTACTCAGGAGGCCAGAGGCAGCTTACAGTCTCACTTGATTGTATTTCTTGACATGCTCACTACCTTTGTGCTC
>NW_011494816.1:2787683-2795378 GCF_000754665.1 Bison bison bison | reverse complement strand
ACTCTGCGAGACCCCATAGACGGCAGCCCACCAGGCTCCCCCGTCCCTGGGATTCTCCAGGCAAGAACACTGGAGTGGGTTGCCATTTCCTTCTCCAGTGCATGAAAGTGAAAAGTGAAAGTGAAGTCACTCAGTCGTGTCCGACTCAGCGACCCCATGGACTGCAGCCTACCAGGCTCGTAGAGAAAACAACAGAAAGCAAAGCAACAGAGGCATAACAAAGTTTGGGACGAAACTATCAGTACTTCAGCATCACCTCTGTGTTCTGTGCTCTGTACTCTAGTGATGCTAAAGTACTGATAGTTTCGTCCCAAACTTTGTTATGCCTCTGTTGCTTTGCTTTCTGTTGTTTTCTCTACTTAAGACCATTTGTCTTCACTTGGTTAACTTGTTTGCATTTTTAATACTCCCTTCCCAGGACGGAGCTCGGTCCCTACCTCTTTTGTCTGTTTTGTTTTTTTTTTTTTTGTCTTTTATATTTTTTCCTACCTCCTTTTGAAGAAAATGGGCTGCTTTTCTGGGTGCCTGATGTCCTCTACCAGCATTCAGAAGTTGTGGAATTTACTGGGCGTTTAAATGTTCTTTTGATGAATTTGTGGGGGAGAAAGTGGTCTCCCTGTCCTATTCCTCCGCCATCTTAGGACCACCCCCTTGTTTGCATTTTTTAAAAGATCAATTCAGATCTTCTAGGAGAAGTTCTGATTCTCCTGACTGTCCCATAGAGCCCTGTACTTAACCTCTGTCTTAGTACTTTATATTTTATCCTGAAATTCTGTTTATATGTCTACATTCTTCTTTTGCATATAGCCATCTCCCAGGTTAATTAATTGCTATACCTCTGCTGCTGCTGCTGCTGCTGCTGCTGCTAAGTCACTCCAGTCATGTCCCTCTAGCACTTTGAAAATGCCTTGTGCTTGAAGAGCTCAGTAAGTGTTAGTTGAACACTATTAAATGCATATGCTTTGTGACAGAGGGTTCCTATGGGAAGTTCTCTTTCCAAGAAAACAACCTTAAACTTTTAAGGTCCTGCTCTGTGTTTCATAGACAGCTATGTATGGCAGAAGGGCAAGGGAAATCTAGGGGATCTTTTTATAAGGGCAGTAATCCCATTCTTTTTAAAAAAATTTTTATTTATTTGGCTGTGTCAATTCTTAGTTGCAGCACATGGGATCTTTAGTTGTGGCATGTTGGCTCTAGCTCCCCAATCAGGGATCAACCCAGGGCCTCCTGCATTGGGAGCTCAGATTCTAAGCCACTAAACCACCAGGGAATACCTTCAAAAAAAAATTTTTTTTTTTAATTTATATACTAGTCCCCTCTTCAGGGCTCCATCTACATGATTACCAAAGACCCAAGTTCTTAAGGAATGTATAATATGGAGAAGGAAAGGGTAAACCATTTAAATATGATGTATTAGGACATTTTGGAGAAGGCAATGGCAACCCACTTCATTACTCTTGCCTGGAAAATCCCATGGACGGAGGAGCCTGGAAGGCTGCAGCCCATGGGATCGCTAAGAGTTGGACACAACTGAGCGACTTCACTTTCCCTTTTCACTTTCATGCATTGGAGAAGGAAATGGCAACCCACTCCAGTGTTCTTGCCTGGAGAATCCCAGGGATGGGGAAGCCTGGTGGGCTGCCGTCTATGGGGTCGCACAGAGTTGGACACAACTGAAGCGACTTAGCAGCAGCAGCAGCAGCAGGACATTTGGTTAAGTGTAGTAGATTGGAAATATGAATTTATTTGTTTTGGTGCTTTCCAACTCTCACAAAAAATGACAGTAAAGAAATTAAAGTATTAACCCATCGGGGTAAAGTGACTAGGAGAGGAAACAGTAGAACGATGTCAGAAAAACAGTGGATGATTAAAAGCTGATGGAAGTGTGGTTATTGATTCAAAACAGAAACTCAGAGCTCAAGTTCTTGAAGAAGGATTATACTGGTTGAGTCTTCCTTCAGAACTTGAGAAGGTTTAGGACCTGCGTGTACTAGATGTCAAGTAAGGTGGGAATGAGAGGAGGGAAGAAAAGCACTTCCCTGGTATAATTGGATTCCAAGATCCTTTTTACCACTAGGTCACTATCAGTTCCTTGTCAAGGTATTGGAGACTTGTTCTCTGGAGAAACTGAACTGATGCGTCTCTAGAATCATCTGACCTTTAGGTTTAGTGGAAGACAGGAGTGAGGCCCAAGTTGAAAAAAGGGAATTAAATGGAATTCTGTACAGTATTAAATGATAGTAATTACCAGCCCTGTTCCCAGAGCACTGGTGATCAGATACATGCTAGCTTCAGGGCAAATTTTGGAAATTATGTGAAAAGACTCCAGAGAAAAGTCAGATTATCACTCTACTCAAAGGGAAAGATTTTAATGGACTTGAGTATAGCAAGAGTATGAAAAGTTGATTGATATTCTTTTAAATTCAACATTGCTTTTAGCCTGTCAAAAACTCCCACTTTTCACGTTTTAGTCTAGTATTAAAAAAGAATATCCACAATTATCTTAAAAGGCCATTAAAGTCCTCCTCCCTTTTCTAATCACATATCTGTGTGAGGTCAGATTTGCTTCATAGACTTCAACCTAAAAAATAATGCCAAAGGTTGAATGAAGAATCAGCTGTGTCAGATGAAAGAATTCACCTGCCTCCTATGAAAGCAGATATTAAAGAGAATTGCTCAAGTGCAAAACAATGCCCCTCATCAGTTTTTCTTGGGGGGAATATAATTATTTTTAATAAAATTATTTATGTTAACATATAATGGTTTTTTTTTTTTTCTGAGTGAATTGTTATTTTGAATGTCCTGTTATACGTGCTAATAGGGTAAATATTGGTAACTATAACCCTCATGATCAAAGTTCTGGCATCTTCAGTGATTTTTAGGAATGTAAAGCTGTCTTGAGACTGAAAAGTTTTGAGAATTACTGGTTCTAATCATTGAGTACTAAGAGCTACTAACAACACAAAGAGAGAAAATCATATGCTTCCAGATGAAAAAATAGACCACTACTGATAGTTTTGCCAAAGAGATAGAGTGAGTCTGTAAGATTCTGGATCCAGCTGCCAATCTGTGGGTCAGAGAACAGAGGAACAGGTTGAACTGTATGAGTATGCGATCTACAAAGTCCAGAGTGTGGGAAACTACTGTCCCAGCATCTGGGTTCTTTAATAGATGTGTTGAGAGGAAAAACATGTAGTGGAGGGGAACCTGTAAATTAAAAGAGAATTTAAAAGACCCATAATTTTTTTTAAAAGGCAAGGCTGAAATATAGTGTCCAAGACACTTGGGTGATAGAACTACGAAATACTACAAGGAAGCAATTATTATAAGGATCAGGATAATAATTACTTTGGGGGTGAGGCGGGGTTGAGGTAAGGGACAGCATGTTTAGAAGAGTGTGTGGAGTGGCAGGGAAAGTTCTGTTTTTTAGTTTGTGTGGTTGTTGTCAAAGATAAAGGTAGACACTAGGTAAAGTGTTAGGGCAGATTTTAATAAATAGTATGCTATTGCAAAAGTCCAATGTGCAGTACCTTTATATACATGTGAGTAGAGAAGAGGAATCAGAGAAGCTTGAATAGAATTTGGTGAAGGAGAGAATATTTGTCAATGATTTGTACAAGAGTGTTTGCTTAAACTTTAAAAAATGAGGCAGTTAACTCCAGGAAAAACAAAACAGATTGCTCAATGAACCACATATAATCATAATATACAACCTGGCTCAATAATAAGCAACATTGTCTTAATAAGATAAGCACTATGTAATGATTTAATTTAAAACTTATGTTTCCACTGTATAAGGAGGATGAAGAACTGTAAATATATAAGTGAGGTGGTCTAAGAGACCTAATTCTCATTGTCCCTTATTGAAGACTATGATATAATTTCTTAAATTGATAAGTCAAGAAATAATAGTATCAGAATATTTAGAAATGTGACATTTTATAAAAGAAATATCTGAAAGGATTGAAAATGGATGTTTTGGGAGCAAGTAAGACTAGTGAGTGGAGGGCAACAGATTGCTATTTTTATTATAGGCTTTAGGGTAGGTTTTTATTTTTTTTTTGCATTTCTTAGGAGAAGGAAATGGCAACCCACTCCAGTGTTCTTGCCTGGAGAATCCCAGGGACGGGGGAACCTGGTGGGCTGCCGTCTATGGGGTTGCACAGAGTCGGACACGACTGACGGGACTTAAAAGCAACTGTTGACTTTCCTTTTCTTTTATTTACCTAGCTCCTACTCATCCTTAAATACCTTATTTAAATAAATATCAGTTCCTCTGGGAAGGCATTCTAGTCCTCTGAGGCTGGGTAGTTGTCTCTCCCAGATTATTCTGTACTTAGGACCCTGTTGCATAATTGCCTGTCTTCCATTAAATAAGTTCCCTGTGGGTACAAACTGTATATTATTTATTATCAGAGTCCAGCAACACTGATAGAGACTCAGATTTTTTTGTTTAAATGACTAGATGAATGTATTTCTGTGGTTCTCTCTTGTGAGAGACTATCACCATAGTGTTTCCTTTTGTTATCTTCTCTATTTCTAGTTCACAAAGCCTGGAGTCGAGAACAGAGACTACCCTGACTTGGCAAAGGAAGCAGGTAAAAGAGAATATTTAGATCTTTGAACATTGTAGTTTATTGTGTGGTCTGTCTTGATTGTGGAGCAGCCTTGCAACCTTCACGGGAAGTTTTTTCAGGGCCAAGCAGTCTAAGCTTAGGTATCAGTTGTTTAAAGGGAATTCTGGCTTCCAGAGATTAAATTGCCAACATTCAGTGGATCATAGAGAAAGCAAAGGAATTCCAGGAAAACATCCACTTCTCCATCATTGACTACATGAAAGCCTTTGACTGTGTGAATCACAACAAACTGTGGAAAATTCTTCAAGATTTGAGAATACCAGACCACCTTACTTGTCTCCTGAGGAACCTGTATGTGGGTCAAGAAGCAACAGTTAGCACCTTACATGGAACAATGGACTGGTTCAAATTGGGAAAGGAGCATGACAAGGCTATTGTCACCTGTTTATTTAACTTACATGCAGAGTGTATCATGGGAAATGCCAGGCTGAATGAATCATAAGCTGAAATCAACATTGTCAGGAGAAATATCAACAGTCTCATATATGCAGATGATACCACTCTAATGGCAGAAAATGAAGAGGAACTAAAGAGTCTCTTGATGAGGGTGAAAGCAGTGAGTGAAAAAGCTGGCTTAAAACTCAGCATTCAAAAACTAAGATCAAGGAATCCGATCCCATCACTTCATGGCAAATAAAAGAGGAAAAGGTAGAAGCAGTGACAGATTTTATTTTCTTGGGCTCCATAATTACTGTGGATGGTCACTGTAGCCATGAAATTAAAAGACGCTTGCACCTTGGAAGGAAAGCTATGACAAACGTAGACAGCATATTAAAAAGCAGAGACATTGCTTTGCTGACAAAGGTTTGTATAGACAAAGCTATGGTTTTTCCAGTAGTCATGTACGGATGTGAGTGTGAGACCATAAAGAAGGCCCAGTGCCAAAGAATCGATGCTTTCAAATTGTGCTGGAGAAGATTCTTGAGAGTCCCTTGGGACAGCAAGGAGATCCAACCAGTCCATCCTAAAGGAAATCAGTTCTGAATATTCATTGAAAGGACTGATGCTGAAGCTGAAGCGCCAAAACTTTGGCCACCTGATGCGAAGGGCTGACTCACTGGAAAAGACGTTGATGCTGGGAAAGATCGAAGGCAAACAGAGAAGAGGGTGGCAGAGGACAAGATGGTTAGATAGCATCACCGACTCAAGGGACATGAATTTGAGCAAACTCCGGGAGATAGAGAGGGACGGGGAATCCTGGCATAGTGCAGTCCATGGGGTCGCAGAGTCGGACCTGACTTAGCGACTGAACAACAAAGGCTTCCCACACATGGAGACCTTGGAAACTTCGTGGTCCCATGAAGTTGTTTAGGTACAGTCCTCCTGTGAAGCCTTCCCCTTCCTCCTTTCCCTGTCAGATTGTTGCCAGGCAATTCAGAAAAGATTATTCTCATTTTTCATTAGACACTCCTTGTCTCTCCAAGTACTTGTGCACTCAGTGTTCGTAAATTAGATTTCATTTCAACTCCATTATACAGGTCTGTGTTTACTATACGGGAATCAGAGCATCTCTGTCCCCCAAAAGGAAGGTTCATGAGATTTGATTAGCTGATGTTGATTCTCTAGGTGTATAATATTCATTCAGTGTTTATCGTTTGGTTGTTAAATCTTTTCCTCCTGACTATTGTCTCCAAACAGCTTCTACTTTTCTTTGAAATAGGAAATGCTTTAATCAATTTTTCTATGTATTTTTTGTTCTATTTCTTTTAGTTAGTTAAAAGTGGTTACTATAAAAATATATGGATGGAATATTTTGATTATAAGATGGTAATGTTGAAATGAAGTTATTAAGTTTGAGTTTACCTCTGGAATTGTCTAATAACAAGAAATTCAGTTTGATTGCCTCTATTTACTGATTACAATTTTCTTCTTTTGCAGACATTGTTAGGAAAATAAACTCAATTTAAAAAAAGGAATTTTTATGTAGAATATACTTTTAAAACATAGCTTTGTTTTTATAAAACCCCTTGGTTCCAACTGTGAGAAGTGAGAGGGAGGTGAGAAGTGCAAAAGGGTGATTCTGTTCACGTATCTGATGTAGTTCCAGGTGAGTATGTTCACCTTCAGCCTACATCAGTCATGTTTAGTTCAACATGTATCTAAACGTCACTTGGCGGGGAAGCCCCTGAGATCCTATAAATGATTTTGTTCTCAGCCCTTTGGGCTTACCTGTCAGCTGTGGTGGTGAGGCAAGAGAATTGGTTTAAGGGAAGTCTTACCCTCTAATTCTCCAAACTGGTTTAGGAGGAGGTTCTGCTACCTTCCCTGCCCTCATTATTTCCTAAATGCATAGTGTAGAGGGAAGCGCAACCAGCAGGATTGTGTCCTGTCACATTATTTAGAGACTTCTTACTCTTTACACAGTCCTGCCCATCTTCTTTCCCTCAGAGAAAGGTTAGGAATCCCTCTGCAGCTAAATGCAAAGTGGTAAAGCCACACCACGTAACTCTCTGAAACTGTTTCTGATATTGAAAGTTACTTCTGTGCTTCCTTTGTTTTCTAATCTCTTTAACATTTTTACTTAATAATGATTTAAATCTGAAAATATATGAAGACAACCTGGTGTTAGGAGAAATGTTCAACAAATATTAAGGAGTACATCCGGGTCACTTGGGAAGATTCAGTCAAAGTCTGGTGTACAGATCTCAGAGCCTTTGCCCTCTAAGTAGGGAAAATAAGGCAAGTTCACATACATGGTGAGTAGACCATGGGAGGTGCAAGATGCTTTGGCCACTTAGAGGAGTATCAGAGCACAGGCTAAACTTTATACCTTTTCACTTAACTCATTCTCTCCTACTGGTTATAAGAGCAATGTTTGTTTTATTGGAACACATGCGAGCGTGCTGAGTCCTTCAGTCGTGTCTGACTCTTTGCGACCCCATGACCTGTAGCCCACCAGGCTCCTATGTCCTTGGGATTCTCCAGGCAAAAATACTAGAGTGGGGTGCCATGCCCTTCTCCAGGGGATCTTCCTGACCTTGGGATCGAACCTGTGTCTCCTATAGCTCCTGCATTGCAGGCAGATTTTTTACCGCTGAGCCACTGAACACAGAAGTAT
>NW_011494816.1:2783805-2787583 GCF_000754665.1 Bison bison bison | reverse complement strand
TTTTACTTAATAATGATTTAAATCTGAAAATATATGAAGACAACCTGGTGTTAGGAGAAATGTTCAACAAATATTAAGGAGTACATCCGGGTCACTTGGGAAGATTCAGTCAAAGTCTGGTGTACAGATCTCAGAGCCTTTGCCCTCTAAGTAGGGAAAATAAGGCAAGTTCACATACATGGTGAGTAGACCATGGGAGGTGCAAGATGCTTTGGCCACTTAGAGGAGTATCAGAGCACAGGCTAAACTTACACCTTTTCACCATAACTCATTCTCTCCTACTAATTATAAGAGCAATGCATGTTATTTATTGGAACATAGATATATATGTATATAATAATGAAAACAAAATTTGTAACCCAAGCCTGAGACAGTGCACTAAGTCGTGTCCGACTCTTGCGACCCCGTGGACTGTAGCCTGCCAGGCTCCTCTGTCTAGGGCATTCTCCAGGCGAGAATACTGGAGTGGGTTGCCAGCCTAGCAGCTGTTAATATCTTGGTGTGTTCTCTTTTAATATTTTTTTTCTATGGCTTTCTGGGATCATATTCTAAATGTGTATCATGATTTCTAAAACTTATTATTATAAGCTTTTCTCCTGTCACTTAAAACTGAAAAAAATTAAATTTTCATGTTTCTTTGTATATTTATGCCATATTAAAAATTTTTTTTAATTGTTTATTTTTAATTGAAGGATAATTGCTTTACAATGTTGTTGGTTTCTGTCACACATCAGCCTGAAACAGCCATAGGTATACACATGTCCTCTCCCTCTTGAACTTCCCCTCTCCCTCCATTCTGACCCACCTGGCTAGGTTGTCACAGAATACTAGGCTGAACTCCCTGTGCTACAGAGCAGCTTCCCGTTAGCTATCTGTTTTACACACAGTTACATAGATATTTCAGTACTACTCTCAGTTCGTCTGACCCTCACCTTCCCCCGCTGTGTCCATAAGTCTACTCTCTATGTTTGTAGGTTCATCAGTATCATTTTTCTAAATTCTATATATACACATTTATACATATATTTGTTTTTCTGACTTACTTCACTCTGTATAACAGTATGCTATCATTTTTGTTGTATATTTGCTTTACAGCTTTTTGACATTTTAGAAGAATGATAGTGAACATCTTGCTGAACACAAATATTTGTTCTCATCACTGGTTATTTTTGAGGACAAAGCCTAGAAGTAGACTCATTGGAGCAATGAATATAAACAGTTTTATCAGTCTTGACAGGTTATTTTTCAGACCATTATTAGTTTTACTGGGATCATATGAGAATGCTCTTTTTTTTTTTCGCTCGTACATAAAGCAGGAAAAGAAAGCTGGTTTGACTAAATCAATCCCATGGTCAATCATATATATATCTTCTTAAGTTAAAAAATCTTTAAAGTGATACATTCATTTGGTTAGAACACACACACACACAAACACACATACACACAGATGGTTTATACTTCCCAGACCTCTTCTGGGGCAACTTCTTTTAACTGTCTTGGCTTTAGTTCTTCTGTTGGTTATCTCCCTATCTCTAAATACTCTTTCCACCACAATTGTTCTCCTTTTCAATTTATCAGTTTTAGATATCTGTTTGCTTCTCACTATGGTAGATGAGGATTTAGGTCAACCTTTTCTCTAGCTTCCACTCTCCTCTTCTTATTTTCATAATTTTTCTCAATTCCTCCAGTGGTCATTTCTACACCTTTGGATAGCTTCCTTGAAGCTTCTTTTCTTGTTCCGTAGACAGGGTCATCTCTTGATCCTGGCTTTGTAAGATGATCGTATGAATGCTCCCACAGTTCCCCTCCTCAGCACTGACATTCTATCTTATTTTGCCCTCTGGATGAGCGATAGAGCAACAGAAATGAATAAGACACCTTGTCATTAAGGAGCTTTAAGACTCTTGGGGTTTAATATATTTATAGTTAGGTGTACAGTTAGAATAGGAAATGTTAAATATCAAAAAAGTGGTGTGAAAAAGTGTTACAATAGCTTAGAGGAAGAAATGATAATTTTTTAAAAAATTATTTTTTATTGAAGGATAATTGTTTTACAGAATTTTGCTGTTTTCTGTCAAATCTCAACATGAGTCAGCCATACATAGGTATACATATATCCCCTCCCTCTTGAAGTTCCCTCCAAATGATAACTTTTGAAAGGTAAGATAACTTCTGAAAGGCTGAGATGATTTGATGAAGGATTTTCATTTGAATCGATCCCTGGGTTGGGAAGATCCCCTGGAGAAGGAAATGGCAACCCACTCCAGATTACTGCCTGGAAAACCCCATAGACAGGTGTTGGGAGGATCCTGGCGGGCTGTAGTGCTTGGGGTCACAGAGAGTCGGACAGAAACAGCAACTGAACACACTAGAGTTAGAGAGTGACTAAACAGCAGCAACACCCTAGAGTTAGCTTTACTCTGGTCAAACTCTAAACTTATTTTTACTCACTTAAAGTGCTATGTGATAAAACTTTTTTTGTTTTTATAGGCCAGAAGGCTTTAGCGGATGCACAGATCCCTTATTCTGCAGTGGAGCAGGCATGTATTGGCTATGTGTATGGTACGTGGAGACTATATATTCTAAAAGTTGTTCACCTAAGTCTGTCATCAACTACATAAACAATACAGAAGAATTTGTGAATTTTAACCCTCAAAACTCAGAATTCAGGGTCTTATTTTCATTATTTTTAGAATTTCCTTATGTGTCAGCCTAGTTTAGTACACATATATATTTTGCCAATATTGTGTTGCCAATAAAGGGGACAAATTTACATTTCTTTTTCTTGGGGATGGTCTTGATCATTGCCTCCTGTACAATATCAGGAACCTCTGTCCATAGTTCTTCAGGCACTCTGTCTATCTGATCTGATCCCTTGAATCTATTTGTCACTTCCACTGTATAATCATAAGGGATTTGATTTAGGTCATACCTGAATGGTCTAGTGGTTTTTCCTATTTTCCTTAATTTAAGTCTGAATTTGGCAATAAGGAGTTCATGATCTGAGCCGTAGTCAGCTCCTGGTCTTGTTTTTGCTGACTGTATAGAGCTTCTCCATCTTTGGTGGCAAAGAATATAATCAATCTGATTTCGGTAATGACCATCTGGTGATGTCCATGTGTAGAGTCTTCTCTTGTGTTTTTGGAAGATAGTGTTTGCTATGACCAGTACATTCTCTTTGCAAAATTCTATTAGCCTTTGCCCTGCTTCATTCTGTACTCCAAGGCCAAATTTGCCTGATACGCCAGAGATTTATATCTGATAATACACATGAAATATTGCTTCCTTTATCATGTAACCCTACCCAGATTGAGTTGTTTGCTATTACTTGGTCATTTCTCTACTTTCCTACCTCTGTGTTATGTAAATAAAGTGCATATATATATACTATGTTTTGAAAATTTTTGTATTTGCAGAATAAGTGGTGCTTCATGCTGAAACTGTTTCTGAGTAAGATGTCCATGTTTTATGTTAGACAAGGGCATAATACTAGAAAAATATAATGTAGTGTTATATTGCTTTGCAGCTCCATAATTGTCATGTTGCATAGATAATTTTCTTTTTTCTATGTAGGTGACTCCACCAGTGGGCAGAGGGCTATCTATCACAGTTTGGGACTGACTGGAATTCCTATAATCAACGTCAACAATAACTGTTCTACTGGCTCAACTGCTTTGTTTATGGCCCGGCAACTGATTCAGGGTGGTGAGAAGTGCCTGTTTGTCTAGTGTACTTAAATAGATGTGGGGTTATTGCCCTTCTTTTTTTTTTTTTTTTT
>NW_011494816.1:2783379-2783705 GCF_000754665.1 Bison bison bison | reverse complement strand
CTCTTTATTAAGGTGGATACACATTCTCATATTAACAATTCTTGTGAACAAAAGCAACCAAAATAAGACGATAGTAAGATGTGCTTCACATAAAAACAATCAAGTGGCTAAGGGGAGATCTGGCCCTGTACAACAGAAAGATTAGGAAGCAAAACGTGAATAAGTCCTATATTCCAGAAGCTACCCAAATGTATGAGCAAAGACAGCATACCCATAATATAGCTCACTTAGGTTCCTTCTTTATGACGCATAATTCCTTAATTATCCATTTGTGAAATAAGAACAAACATTAAGAAATGTGAAATCCAAATTGCATTCATTTTCAC
>NW_011494816.1:2781849-2783279 GCF_000754665.1 Bison bison bison | reverse complement strand
CCCAGGTTTATGAAACTATCAGCACTGTTTAATCTTAGAACATTTTTATCACCCATAGAAGAAAGCTCTACCCATTAGCGGTCACTTCCCGTTTCTCCCCACAACCCTTGGCAACCACTAATTTACTTTCTGTCTCTATGGATTTACATATTCTGAACATTATATTAATGAAATCATATAATATATGACCTTTTATGGCTTTTTTCACTTACCGGAATATTTTCACAGTTCATTCATGTTTTAGCATGCATCAGTACTGCATTCTTTTTTGTGGCCAAATAGTAATCCATTGTATGAATATACTACATTTTGTTCACCCATTTATCAGTTGATGTACACTGTGCTATTTCTACTTTTTGGCTTTTATGAATAATCCTGCTATAAACATTTGTGTACAACTTTTTTGTGGCCATATGTTTTCAGTTCTCTTGGGTATATATCATAGTCTGTATTTCCAAATGTTCTAGGCTCCCTCATTAGGCCTTTTATTCTTCTGATTGTTGATTATTGCTCTGCTACTTGGTATTTTAATTGTTGGAGCTTTATAATGTCTCACTGTTGGATAATACTAGTAGCCCTTTTACCCCCTACCTTGTTATTTTTTTTTTCTTTTTTTAAAGAAAAATTTTGGCAGTCCTGCTTGTTTTGCTGTTCATTTGAACTTTAACATCATTTTTAGAAGCCCCCTCTTTCCAAAAATAGTTCTGTTGAGATTTTGATCAAGATTCTTTAAAATTTTTTAAAATCTTATTTAATGTTTAAAAATTCACAATTAGCTATTTGTATTTGTTCTTCACTGGAACATATTTCCACATTAATAAAAAGTTTTATTAACACTCAAAATCAAGGAAGAAGTATATACTTTATTGATTTTTCCTTGTATCTAGAGGTGTATAAGAATTTTCTCTGTAATTTTCACTTATTACAAATTTTATAACCCCTACACTATGTTTTTACATTTTGTGTACATCGACATACTTGTTTAAATAGAAGTATTTAAGGGTATTTTGTTTGAGTCTAGAAATTTAATTTTTCAAGATAATTACATTTTCTTTCAAGGTCTGGCAGATTGTGTCTTGGCTCTTGGGTTTGAAAAGATGGAAAAGGGACCCGTTGCAGTAAATGTGAGTCTCAATTATTTTTATTTCAGAACTGTTATAACACTATGAGAAAACTTTGCCCATCTGACTGCCATAAATAGAGCTCGCAAAAGCTGAAAAATGAGATTGTCTATGTATGCATGCATGTGTGCTGAGTCACTCAGTTGTGTCCAGCTTTTTGCAACTCCATGAATTGTAGCCTGCCTGTCAGGCTCCTCTGTCCCTGGAATTTAAGGCAAGAATACTGGAGTGGCTTGCCACTTTCTTGTCCAGGGAATATTCCTAATCCAAAGATCAAACCCTCATCTCCTGGGGTTTCTGCATTGGCAG
>NW_011494816.1:2780817-2781249 GCF_000754665.1 Bison bison bison | reverse complement strand
CTTCTTTGGGATTGGAATGAAAACTGACCTTTTCCAGTCCTGTGGCCACTGCTGGGTTTTCCAAATTTGCTGGCATATTGAGTGCAGCACTTTCACAACATCATCTTTCAGGATTTGAAACAGCTCAACTGGAATTCCATCACCTCTACTAGCTTTGTTCGTAGTGATGCTTTCTAAGGCCCACTTGACTTCACCTTCCAGAATGTCTGGCTCTAGGTCAGTGATCACACCATCGTGATTATCTGGGTCGTGAAGATCTTTTTTGTACAGTTCTTCTGTGTATTCTTGCCACCTCTTCTTAATATCTTCCCCTTCTGTTAGGTCCATACCGTTTCTGTCCTTTATCGAGCCCATCTTTGCATGAAATGTTCCCTCTGTATCTCTAATTTTCTTGAAGAAATCTCTAGTCTTTCCCATTCTGTTGTTTTCCTC
>NW_011494816.1:2779943-2780717 GCF_000754665.1 Bison bison bison | reverse complement strand
ACTCTCAAGAGTCTTCTCCAACACCACAGTTCAAAAGCATCAATTCTTTGGCACTCAGCTTTCTTCACAGTCCAACTCTCACATCCATACATGACCACTGGAAAAACCATAGCCTTGACTAGACGGACCTTTGTTAGCAAAGTAATGTCTCTGCTTTTTACTATGCTATCTAGGTTGGTCATAACTTTCCTTCCAAGGAGTAAGCATCTTTTAATTTCATGGCTGCAGTCACCATCTGCAGTGATTTTGGAGCCCCCCCCCCAAAATATGGCACTGTTTCCACTGTTTCCCCATCTATTTCCCATGAAGTGATGGGACAGATGTCATGATCTTAGTTTCCTGAATGTTGAGCTTTAAGCCAACTTTTTCACTCTCCTCTTTCACTTTCATCAAGAGGCTTTTTAGTTCCTCTTCACTTTCTGCCATAAGGGTGGTGTCATCTGCGTTCCTATTTGGAACCAGTCTGTTGCTCCATGTCCAGTTCTAACTGTTGCTTCCTGACCTGCATATAGGTTTCTCAAGAGGCAGGTCAGGTGGTCTGGTATTCCCATCTCTTTCAGAATTTTCCACAGTTTATTGTGATCCACACAGTCAAAGGCTTTGGCATAGTCAATAAAGCAGAAATAGATGTTTTCCTGGAACTCTCTTGCTTTTTCGATGATCCAGCGGATGTTGGCAATTTGATCTCTGCTTCCTCGGCCTTTTCTAAAACCAGCTTGAACATCTGGAAGTTCATGGTTCACGTATTGCTGAAGCCTGGCTTGGAGTATTTTG
>NW_011494816.1:2746962-2779843 GCF_000754665.1 Bison bison bison | reverse complement strand
GAAGAAATCTCTAGTCTTTCCCATTCTGTTGTTTTCCTCTATTTCTTTGCATTGATCACTGAGGAAGGCATCTCTTCTTGCTATTCTTTGGAACTCTGCATTCAAATGGGAATATCTTTCCTTTCTCCTTTGCTTTTCGCTTCTCTTCTTTTCACAGCTATTTGTAAGGCCTCCCCAGACAGTCATTTTGCTTTTTTGCATTTCTTTTTCTTGGGGATGGTCTTGATCCCTGTCTCCTGTACAATGTCACGAACCTCCGTCCATAGTTTATCAGGCACTCTGTCTATCGGATCTTGTCCCTTAAATATATTTCTCACTTCCACTGTATAATCATAAGGGATTTGATTTAGGTCATACTTGAACGGTCTAGTGGTTTTCCCTACTTTTTTCAATTTAAGTCTGAATTTGGCAATAAGGAGTTCATGATCTGAGCCACAGTCAGCTCCCGGTCTTGTTTTTGCTGACTAGATCCTGGTAATTTAGACAGTAAAGAATCTTAGAGATAATTTTGCTCAACACTTTTATTTTGTGAAACTTATGTTCATACAAGTTAGATCATTGAATCTGAGATGGACCTGTGTATTTAATTTGAAACATTCAAATTTTATTCATTCATTAAAAAATTAATTCCATTCAACAAACTGAAGAGTGTCAATAAAGTGGGACTTCTGTTTTCCATAATGGCAAGTCAGGTTTTTAAATCATTTCTCCTAATGATCACAACTGAAATATTTGAATGGAATAGAAATAAGATACCCTGAAGACACTGAAGAACTAACAGGAGAGGAACTGCAGGTGAATGCCAGAAAATTAAGATCAGCATTAGAAATTGTTTTTGCCTCAGAGGCCTTTGATCAGGAAGCCTTGACCTTCCATTTTGATGGCCCCCTAGGATGAAGGGGAAAGTAGTCGAAGCTCAGGTGCTCCGAAGATGAGAAATTTAATACCCATTCTCCACCTTTAACTGGGTGGACTCTGTAGGGGTAAACCTTTTAGGTAAAGGTGAACACAAAGTAAAATTGCCCCCTTTGATCTGATCTGATCCCCTACATCCTCTTTTTCCCTTCAGGAGATTACAGGGAGAATTGCCTTGGCACTGAGCTGAGCAAGGGAGAAAAAAAGAGGACAAAATAACCAGAAAACTTTTCACTGAGAATTAAGAAACCAAAGGCTATTTTTATATGGGACTGCTGCCAAAATGCTCCTTTACCTGGGTGGTGAAAGAAACATCAGGCTATGAATTGAGTCTGGACTTAGGCTCAGCTGGTAAAGAATCCGCCTGCAATGTGGGAGACCTGGGTTCAATCCCTGTGTTGGGAAGATCCCCTGGAGGAGGGCATGACAATCCACTCCAGTATTCTTGCCTGGAGAATCCCCATGGACAGAGGAGCCTGGTGGGTTACAGTCCATGTGGTGGCACGGAGTTGGACACAGCTGAGCAACTAAGTACAATACAGCACATGAATTGAGTCTAAGTTGGTTCCAGTTTGGTACCAATTACTTTCTACCATTAAGTTGCACTCAACAGAAGCAACTGCAAATTTTCTTTTGGAGGAAAGCATCTTCCTTCTAGGCTTTGAGATCTATTCAAGTAAGTTTTCAAGGACCTGCAATTAAAGATAACCAAGTGTTAAAGAAACAAGGTACCATATTTGAGGACCAGGAGAAAAAAGGAACGGTAAAAAGTGATCTCTGCAGACCTCTAAAGCTAGATACATTGGATACAGATTTAGGCACACTGGACGTGAGTTTGAGTGAACTCTGGGAGATGGTGATGGACAGGGAGGCATGGTGTGCTGCAATTCATGGGGTCGCAAAGAGTCGGACTCAACTGAGCGACTGAACTGAACTATGTTTAAAAAAAAGAAAAGCTTGAAAATACCTCAGGGGTATAAGAAACTGCAAAAAGGGATATTGTAGGCTTTGAAAAATACCAAATAGGATTTATAGAATAAAAATGAAATATTTAAAATTGAAAATTCAAAAGATAGGTTTGATAGCCAATTATACATGATTAAAAAAGAATTTCTAGTGAAATGGGACTAGAAATAATTATTTAGAGTACACTCTAGAAAGAAAAAAGTTTGAAAATAGGCAGGAAGTTATGATATATGGAGAATAGTGTGATGTTATAATAAATGGATAATTGGAATTAATGGGGAGAAGTGGTGAGAGAGAAAATAGGGCATAGGCATTTTGTCTATCTTTTCAGAAAATTAGCTGTTAGTTTCATTTATCTTTTTAATTTTCTTTTAAGCCTCTATTTCATTTATTTCCTCTCTAATCTTTGTTATTTTCTTCCTTCTAATGATTTTAGGCTTCGGTTATTCCTTTTTTTCTAGTTTCTTGAGAGAAAAGTTAAGTTGTTTATTTGAGATCTTTCTTGTTCTTAATGTAAGCATTGTTTTGAATATCCCTCTTAGAACTGCTTTTACTGCATCCTACAAATTTTGATGTATTGTATTTCCATTTTTGTTTGTCTCAAGGTACTTTATGATTTCTTTTTTGACTTATTGGTTGTACAGTAGCATGTTGTTTAATATCCACATATTTGAATTTTATAGTTTTCTTTCTGTAATTGTTTTCTACTTTTAAACCACAGTGTTTTGAAAAGATGCTTCCTGTGATTTCAGTCTTAAATTTCTTAAGACTTGTTTGTGGCCTAACGTATGATCTATCCTGGAGAACATTTTGTGTGTGCTTGAGAAGAATGTGTATTCTGTTGATTTTGAATAGAATGTTCTACAAGTCTCTGTTAAATCTATCTTGTGTAGTATCTTGTTTAAGGCTGGTGTTTCCTTATTGATTTTCTGTCTAAATGATCTGTTTATTGATGAAAGTGGAGTATTAAAATCTCCTACTATTATTGTATTGCTATCTATTTCCCTCTTTAGATCTGTTAATATTTGCTTTATGTATTTAGGTGCCGCTATGTTGGGTGCACAAATATTTACAAATGTTATACCCTCTTGTTGGTCTGACTCATTTATCATTGTATAATGACCTTCTTTGTCTCTTAGTACAGTCTTTGTCCTAAAGTCTATTTTGTCTGATGTAAGTACAGTCAACCCTTGAACAATGCAAGTTTAAACTGCATGGGTCCACTTTTACATGGATTATTTTTCAGCAGCAAATACTACAGTAGTACAATTGGTTGAACTTACTGATGTGGAACCGAAGATATGGAAGAGCCATGGATATGGAGGAATTGCACTTATAAATTATATATTATATGCAGACTATAAATTATATGCAGCTTTTCAACTGCATGGAGGGTCAGTGCCCCAACACTCATGTTGTTCAAAATTCATCAGTATATATCTACTGTAGCTTGGTTTTGGTTTGCAGTTGTGTGGACTATCATTTTCCATCTCTTCACTTTTAGTCAGTGGTATCCTTACATCTGAAGTGAGTCTCTTACAGGCTGCATATAGTTAGGTGTTTTTAAAAAATCTGTTATTAACTGTGTGTCTTTTGATTGGAGAATTTAGTCCATTTACATTTAAGGTGTTATTGTTAAGTATAGACTTACTGTGGAGAAGGAAATGGCAACCCACTCCATTACTCTTGCCTGGAAAATCCCATGGACGGAGGAGCCTGGTAGGCTGCAGTCCATGGGGTCGCTAAGGGTCCGACACGACTGAAGCGACTTCACTTTCACTTTTCACTTTCATGCATTGGAGAAGGAAATGGCAACCCACACCAGTGTTCTTGCCTGGAGAATCCCAGGGACGGGGGAGCCTGGTGGGCTGCCGTCTATGGGGTCGCACAGAGTCGGACACGACTGAAGCGACTTAGCAGCAGCAGCAGCAGCATAGACTTACTGCCATTTTGTTAATAGTTTTCTGGTTATTTTGTAGGGTATAGGTATTATTTGAACAGATAATGGTTAGCATATAACTTGGACTGGCAAAGGACACTAATCTATAGATTGAAATTCCAGTGACTCCAAAGTAGAATAAATAAAAAGAAACTCATATATAGATATGTCACAGTGAACTGCAGAACAAAAGAAAAAAAAAGCAATACAAAAGTAAAGAGAATAGTGGGGTTTAATATCTTTGTTTTGGGGCCACACTGCATGGCTTGTGGTATCTTAGTTCTCCAACCAAAGATTGAACTTGGGTCATCAGCAGTAAAACACAGATTCCTAACCACTGGACTGCCAGGGAATTCTCTTTTAGTATTTTCTTTGTATGGAGACTATCAGTACAACACAGGTTATAGACATTCTTTTTGTGTATCTATGGATATTGAGTTTGGACACATTAGCTTTAGAATAATTTTACCTTCTATTTGTGAAAAAGTAATTAGAAAATTATTAAATGAGTGTTTTAAGCAATTTGAAGCAACTTCTAAATGAATTTTTTGACAATTTTAAGACTAAGGGTCTGTAAATTTGGTTATTGACATCATTTTAAAGAGTTGTATTTTAGTTAAGAGTTTCCTTCGTTGACTCAGTGGTAAAGAATCTGCCTGCTAATGTAGGAGATGCCAATCCCTGGTACAGGAAGATCCCCCAGAGAAGAAAATGACAATCTACTTCGGTATTCTTCCCTGGGAATTCCCACAGACAGAGCCTGGTGGGCTACAGTCCTTGTCAGATATGACTTCGAGACACTCGCCCACCACCATTTTAGTTAAACCATAGTCTCTTCATCTTAAAAGTAGTCTTAATTTTAGTAATAATCATTTGGTAATGGTTTCTACTTTTTAGTTTTGTTTCTCCAGTGTTAAGTGTATAATTTCTTATATATATATGTTTTCCCCAAGAGGGGAGTTGTTTCTTTAATTATGTACTTAATGATTCTTTAAAATATGAGTATCTAGGAACTGATCTCTCTGGTAAATTCAGATTTTCCTGTAGAAGGTGCTACATTATAAAAATAGAATCATTGTTAGAAAATGAGTTGAAGACTTTTAGCCTTTCACTTGGGATTATATTGTTACCTAATGCATGAGATCAATCTCATTCAATTTTCTGTGTTTTAACATTAAAGGACCTCTACCCCATATTAATTTAAATCCATGTAATATTATCTCTTAGAATCAAAAGAGTGGTTGGAACATCACAGGCCTTCCAATCAACAGAAGCTATTTCCCATTTTCCCTTAGAGAGCATTTTAAGAAAATGGTTTAAGCTAAGTTGGGTCTTAAATATAATTAAGGTATAGTAACAATTTTTTTTTGTTTTTGGTGGTGTGGTGTAGGTTTTGGGATGTTAGTTCCCCAACCAGGGATTGAACCTGGCCCTTGGCAGTGAAAACATGGAGTCCTAACCACTGGACTGAGAGGGAATTCCCTAAAATTGCTATATAATAAATAAGAAT
Source organism: Bison bison bison (assembly GCF_000754665.1). Classification (NCBI taxonomy): domain Eukaryota; kingdom Metazoa; phylum Chordata; class Mammalia; order Artiodactyla; family Bovidae; genus Bison; species Bison bison. The sequence goes on along the minus strand of NW_011494816.1, from coordinate 2,774,513 downwards.
AATAATAAAATAAAGGTAATTAATGATCCTCCTGGAGGAGGAAATGGCAACCCACTCAAGTATTCTTACCTGGAGAATTCCATGGACAGAGGAGCTTGCAGGCTATAGTCCATGGGGTTGCAAAAAACTGGACACAACCAAGCACATACATACACAATTAAAGATCAAGGAAGACAAGTTGTTTCTAGTTATGGGATAAAACATCATAAGCCAAGTCATGAATGTTGGAATGAATATAGTAGGTTCAGGGGACAGTTTGAAAAACTGGATTGCAGGGTGGCAACAGGAAAAGATGCCAAATAAGATGGTTAGGTGATTGGCTAACAGAGGCACTTAATATTTATGTCACATGATAAATAGATGTTTTTCTTTCGTAGTTAATGGTAGATACCTTGATAACTTCTATTAAAACTAGAAAATAGTAAAATTCATCCATAGTCCGGCAATTTTAAAAAGTAAATATGTTAAAAGTCGTTTTCTGATTGTTTAATATTGTTCAAAAGTATATATGTTAAAAGTCATTTTCTGCTTGTTTAATCCTATTCTTCAGAGGTAACCAGTATATTTATATGTCCTTTCTTTTTTCCATATTTATAAAGGTATCTAAATATATTCATGTACTACACTACACACACATACATACTAACAATGTTAAAAAAATTTGACATGTATGTGAAGAAGATGAAAAATTTTATACATATTGCTCTTTCACGTTACAAATGGACAGATTTCCTGGTTTGAACATGTTGATAAACTTCCTTATTTTTTTAAGAAATTATTATAGTTTTTAACTGAAGGATAATTGCTTCACAGAATTTTGTTGTTTTCTGTCAGACATCAAATGAATGATAAACTTCCTTATTTTTAACAACTTTCTAGTATCCTTTTTCATGGCCATAAGGTTTTCAATTGATCCCTCTGCTTTTCTGGTTAGATGGTTTACTTTTAATTTTATACGTGTTTTGTTTTTTTGTTTTGCTGTTACAGTGCTCCAGTCAACATTCTTGTACATAATATCTTTACTTTCTCAAGCAGTTCTGTCTTTTTTTTATCCCTTTTTTCCCTCCCACCATCCTCAAGCTAGTATTTCTGTAGGACAGAAGTAATTTAGACAATGTTTTAGTTAGAGGTGGCCCTGAAGATGTTGTGCCGGTAAAGTGAAACCATAAAGCCCAAAGTGAAGTAATTACCCAGTGCCATACGACCAAGTTAGCAGTTAGTGATACAACTGTTGGAGAAGGCAATGGCACCCCACTCCAGTACTCTTGCCTGGAAAATCCCATGGATGGAGGAGCCTGGTAGGCTGCAGTCCATGGGGTCGCTGGGAGTCGGACACGACTGAGCGACTTCACTTTCACTTTTCACTTTCATGCATTGGAGGAGGAAATGGCAACCCACTCCAGTGTTCTTGCCTGGAGAATCCCAGGGACGGGGAAGCCTGGTGGGCTGCCGTCTATGGGGTCGCACAGAATCGGACACGATTGAAGTGACTTAGCAGCAGCAGCAGATACAACTGAGACCAGGTCTTTTGATCCAGAGGTGCTTAGCTGAAACTGATGCCTCCTGGCTTGTACCAGCCTGCAAGATCTGATTATGCATGCCTTTTTTTTTCCTATCTTTGCTTTCAGTGACATCATGCTAGCATATTCAAATTGGTCACTGCAGGATTATTTACACCCCCAAAATCAACAAATACTATCAGTAAGACCTCCTTCATCCAACATGAGCCTATTAAATATTTACTAGGAAACCACTGATTTAAATCTACCATCTTTCTACTTGTTTTCTTTTGTTCAATATCTTCTTTATTCCTTTTTTCCTCTTTGTCTTCTTTTCTGTTCATTGAGAATTCTTTATAATTTTATTTTGTCTGTTTTATGATCATATTAACTATACCTCCGGAGCTTTGTTTTTAGTGGTTTCATTAGGGTTTACATTCATCTTTAACTTATTCACAAACCCCCTTTAAATAATGTTATGACTGTTCACTGTAGTATGTTACATGAATCTTACAAAGTGTTTTTTTGGTTGCCTCTTCCTAGAAGCACATTTTACTATACATGTTATAAGCCCCTCCTCAGTGGGGCTTTTTGTCTTAAATAGTCAATATTTTTAAATTTTAATTAAAAAATTTTATTTATAGCTGCACTGGGTCTTCATTGCTGCACATGAGCTTTCTGTAGTTGCAGAGAACGGGGGCTACTCTAGTATGTGGGCTTCTCATTGCAGTGACTTCCCTTGTTGCAGAGCATGGACTCTAGAGCCCAGGTTCAGTAGTTGCGGTGCATGGGCCCAGTTACCCCAAGGCACGTGGAATCCTTCCAGACCAGGGATCAAACCCCTGTTCCCTGCATTGGCAGGCAAATTCTCAGCCATTGGACCATCAGGAAAGTCCCTCATCAATTATTTTTTGAACGAATTCTTAAAAAAGGAACCCTTATATTTTTTTCCATATGTTTATCATTTTCAGTGCTCCTTATTCCTGTATTATTGATCCAGAATTTCCTTTAGGATTATTTTCCTTCTGCCTGGAAAATCTGCCTTACCACTTCATATAGTACTGATTTGCTGGTGATATATTCTCTCAATGTCTGTGAGTTCTACTAGGTCTTTATTTACCTTTTTTTTGAAAGATATATTTGCTGAGTACAGAACTCTCTGTCAGCTTTACTTTGTCTTGGTTCACTGTCTTTTTGGCTTTCACTGTTTTCAATTTAAAGTCTGTTATCATTCTTATTTTTTGTTCCCCTATACTTAATGTATATTTTACTTTGGTTACTTTTAGTATTTTTCTTTCTCACTGGTTTCAAACAGTTTTATTATGATGTACCTTGGTGTAGTTTTATCATGTTTTGTGTTATTGGGGTTTGTTGAGGCTCTTGGCTATATGAGTTATAGTTTTCATCAGATTTGAAAAATTTTCATCCATTATGGCTTAAACTATTTTTTTCTGACTTTTGTCTCTCTCCATTGTCTCTTTTCCTGACTCCAGTTACAATATCTCTAAACTTCTTGATTGTTGTTCCACAATTCACTGATCTTGTTCATTTAAGTTTTTTTTCCTCCTCGTGTTTTAATTTGTTACTTGCTCAGGTTTGCTAATCTGTGCTGCATTGTTTAGTCTGTTAATTTCATTGAGTTTACTTTTCAGACAATATATATTTTAGCTCTAAAAAAATTTCGACTCTTTTTTATATCTTCCATATTTTTCTTTGTCATGTTCATGCTTTTTTACCTTGAACAAATGGAGTATGTTTATAGTAATGTTGCAGGAAGAGGGACCTCTTCCAGGGCCCAAGAGTGGGCTCTTGTCTAACACTTGGAAATGAATTATCTGAGGAAACACACGTGTTGACAAAGCAATATGACTTTATGGGGAAGGGGCACCCGGGTAGAGAGTAGTAGGGTAAAGGAACCCAGGAGAATTGCTCAGCAAAACTTTCAGTCTCAAGTTTTATGGTGATGGGATTAGTTTCTGGGTTGTCTTTGGCCAATCCTTCTTTGATTGGCCAAAGACTCAGTCTTTCCTGGTGGTGCACACATTGCTCAGCCAAGATGGATGCCAGTGAAAAGGATTCTGGGAGGTGGTCAGACACCTTTTGACTTTTCCCAAACTCTTCCGGTTAATGGTGGCTTATTAGTTCTGTGTTCCTTACCAGGACCTCCTGTTGTAAAATAACTCACACAAATGATTACTATGGTGCCTGGCCAGAGTGGGTGGTTTCAGTCAGTGTGCTTCCCCTAACAGTAATTGTTTTAGTGGAGTTTATTTATAGTAATTGTTTAACATTAAAACAATTCTGTCATCTGTATCATTTCTATTGATTGATTAATCCATTCTTTACAGGTTGTAGTCTTCATTTCATTGCATGCCTCATAACTTGTGATTGAATGTTAGACATTATGAATTTTGCTTTGTTGGGTGTTAACGGAATTTTTGTATTCCATTAACTATTTAGGAGTTTGTTCTGGGATAGTTGTTTTTTAGAAGTGGTTTGATCCCTTTGAGATTTGCTTCTGTGTTTTGGTAGGCAGAATCCAGAACAGTCCTTATTATTCCAAGGCTGAACGGAAGCTGCTATTCAAACAGTAACCTCAGGATTCCATTGATGCTCTTTGTGTTAGGAGATCTTTCCATTGTGGTTTTGAGAATAAAACTATTCCTGGCCCTACGGGAACATTGGGAATTATTGTGCCTGCTCCTTTTCAGTGACTCTTTCCCTGGTCTTATTAGTTTCCTCATATTCATGTGTTGATTCACTAAAGACTCAAGGGGAGCTCTCCAGATTTTCAGAGAGCTCTCCCTCTCTTCTCTGTGAGTTCTTTCAGAGATCCCTGTACTAAGCTTTATGTTGTCCATTGTTTGAAAACAGTCACTTTGTATATTTTGCTAAAGTTTTTAAATGTTTAAGATAGAAGGGTAAATCTGGTTTCTGTAGTCCATCATGGCTAAAAGCAGAAGTGTATATAATTGTTTTCATTAACATCCCTTTCAACATAGATATTATTTTCCATATTTAAAAAAATTTTTTTAGACTTCTTTTGACAGAAAAACTTTCCACTGATGGAAATCCAAACATAATTTTATATACTTATTTTAAAGATTTCTGTGTTCACAGATTCCACGGGACCCATTTATCAACTGATTTTATCTTTATCCTTTGGATTGGCAAGTTGCTTATCATATCTAACTAACTAATTCTCCTTGCATAAGCCTATTCTTTCTTAATATTATTTTTTATATTTATTCATTTGTTTGGCTGCACCGGGTCTTAGACCCTGCACACAGGATCTTTGATCTTCATTATGATGTGTGGGCTCTTTTCGTTAAGGCATGTGGGGTTTAGTTCCCCGACTAGGGGTTGTTGACTGAAAAGATGCACAATATGAGAGTTTTGAGTTAAGTTTTATTTGGGACAAAATCAGGACTGCAGTCCAGGAGCGGGTACCTCAGATAGCTCTGAGAGACTGCTCCAAAGAGGCAGTCGGACAAGGTCAATATATGATTTTGGTGAAGTGGGAGTTCAGTGCAGTCAAGCGCTTGCTTTACAAAAGGTTTTCTGCTGGTCAGAAGGAGCTGATGTCACCCTGAAGGGATTTAGTGCTTTTCTACACATGAAGAGATGCAAAGACTGGGATCATCTGAAAAGATCTAACTATATAAACATCTGTTCTACCAGATTCTCTGGAGCACAGAGTGCCTCACTCCACCCTGAGCTCACTCTAGGGGAAGTGCTAAAGGTCGACAGATGCAGCAGCACAGGCTCAACCTCCACAGAGACAGATGGCAAATGCCTTTGTTTTGTTGTTCAGTTGCTGGCAAATGCTTTTGGCAAGTGCCAGTTTGTAGTTGACAGGATGAAAGTTGGCTCCCCTGCATTGGGAGTGTGGAGTCTTAGCCACTAGACCACCAGAGAAGTCCCTCTTAATCTTTTTTTTTTTTTTGAGTTTTTTTGAATTGGAGAATTGGGAACATCCCCTGGAGAAGGGCATGGCAACCCAGTCCAGTATTCTTGCCTGGAGAAGTCCATGGATAGAGGAGCCTGGCAGGCTATAGTCCATGAGGTCACAAAGAGTTGGACATGACTGAACAACTAACACACACACATAGTTGATTATGTTTTGCCAATTGCTGCTGTACAGCAAAGTGACTCAATTATGCACATATATACACTCTACTTTTTGTTCTCTTCCGTTATGATTGATCACTGGATATTGAATGTAGTTCTCTCTGCCATACATTAGGATCTTGTTGTAAACGTAACGTCTACCAACCCCAGACTCGCAGTCCACCCCTCTCCCTCCTCCTGGCCTTTGGCAACCACAAGTCTATCCTCTAGTTCTTTGAATCTGTTTCTGTTTTGTAGATAGGCTCATTGCACCATATTTTTGACTCCACATATAAGTGGAATCATAGTATTTTTCTTTTCTTTCTGATTTACCTCAGTTGGTATGATATTCTGTAGTTACATCGATGTTGCTGCTGCAAATAGCATTATTTCACACATTTTTGTGGCTGAGTAGTGTTCCATTGTACATACGTACCACATCTTCTTCATTCATTCATCTTTTGATGGACATGAGGTTGTGTCCATGTTTTCTCTATTTTGAACAATGCTGCTATGAACATAGTAGTGCATGTATCTGTTTGAATTATAGTTTTGTCTGGGTATATTCCCAGTAGTGGAATTGCTGGATTATATCGTAGTTCTGTTTATAGTTTTCTGAGACACCTCCATAGTGTTTTTCATAGTGGCTGTACCAACTTACATCTTCACCAACAGGGGATAGATATGAGGGTACCCTTTTCTTCACAGCCTCTTCAGAATTTGTTATTTTTAGACTTCTTAATGATGGCCATTCTGACAAGTGTAAGGTGGTACCTCATTGTAGTTTTGATTTGCATTTCTCTAATAATTAATGGTTTTTAGAAAAGGCAGAGGAACCAGAGATCCAGTTGCCAACATCCGCTGGATCATGGAAAAAGCAAGAAAGTTCCAGAAAAACATCTATTGCTGCTTTATTGACTATGCCAAAGCCTTTGACTGTGTGGATCACAATAAACTGTGGAAAATTCTGAAAGAGATGAGAATACCAGACCACCTGACATGCCTCTTGAGAAACCTATATGCAGGTCAGGAAGCAACAGTTAGAACTGGACATGGAACAACAGACTGGTTCCAAATAGGAAAAGGAGTCTGTCAAGGCTATATATTGTCACCCTGCTTATTTAACTTATATGCAGAGTACATCATGAGAAATGCTGGGCTGGAAGAAGCACAAGCTGGAATCAAGTTTGCCGGGAGAAATATCAATAACCTTAGTTATGCAGATGACACCACCCTTATGGCAGAAAGTGAAGAGGAACTAAAGAGCCTCTTGATGAAAGTGAAAGAGGAGAGTGAAAAAGTTGGCTTAAACCTCAACATTCAGAAAATGAAGATCATGGCATCTGGTCCCATCATTCCATGGGAAATAGATGGGGAAACAGTGGAAACAGTGTCAGACTTTATTTTTGGGGGCTCCAAAATCACTGCAGATGGTGACTGCAGCCATGAAATTAAAAGACGCTTACTCCTTGGAAGGAAAGTTATGACCAACCTAGACAGCATATTCCAAAACAGAGACATTACTTTGCCAATAAAGGTCTGTCTAGTCAAGGTTTTGGTTTTTCCAGTGGTCATGTATGGATGTGAGGGTTGGACTGTGAAGAAAGCTGAGCGCAGAAGAATTGATGCTTTTGAACTGTGGTGTTGGAGAAGACTCTTGAGAGTCCCTTGGACTGCAAGGAGATCCAACCAGTCCATTCTAAAGGAGATCAGTCCTGGATGTTCTTTGGAAGGAATGATGCTAAAGCTGAAACTCCAGTACTTTGGCCACCTCATGCAAAGAGTTGACTCATTGGAAAAGACTGATGCTGGGAGGGATTGGGGGCAGCAGGAGAAGGGGAGAGAAGATGAGATGGCTGGATGGCATCACTGACTCGATGGACGTGAGTTTGAGTGAACTCTGGGAGTTGGTGATGGACAGGGAGGCCTGGCGTGCTGCAAATCATGGGGTTGCAAAGAGTTGGACACGACTGAGTGACTGAACGGAACTGAACTGAACTGAAGAGCATTATTATTTACATTTTAATCATTTTCATCCTCATTACTTTCTATTCCCTCTTCCTTCAAATATGAATGCTAGATGAGCCGGGAATTTATCTGTTTTGTTTATTGTTTTATCCCCAGAACATTTAGCAGTTATTTGCACATAATGGGATTCTTTATACATGTTTCTTTTTTTTTTTTTACTTAAAAATTATTTATTTTTAATTGAATGACTGATTTTAGTCATACTGTCACTTTTTGGCTTACTCTACACTTCTAATTAACGAACATCTTAAACACTGTAATAGTTGAAAGAGATACGTATCATGTCGAGTACTTATGAAAAAATTTTTTTCTTCTCTCTTAGATTCAAAATAAGGCTAATCCAATTGATAAACATGTTGAAGTCATGGTCAATAAGTATGGATTATCTCCCAGCCCAGTTGCTCCTCAGATGTTTGGGAATGCTGGAAAAGAGCACATGGAAAAATATGGTATGTTAAAAAAATTTAAGGCTTATTTTTAGTTATATACACATATTTATTAAGGAACTGTAGAGGATGCCAGTTTGTATAAAATATGAAATGGTTTTTCAATTAAGTTGAAATAGCCTTTGTTGAATTCAGTTGTATTTATACAAATGACATCATATTGGAAATACCTTGGATGTTCCAAAACAAGACACTGAAGTAGGAAAGATAACATAAATCTTCAACCATGGAGTATAAATTGAGGCTTATCAGTTTTGAGTACAGTATTCTCAGTACTTGAATCCATCAGGAGTCCATCGTCATTTGTCAATCCATAGTGTTTTATTTTAAATTTAATTAAATTAATTTATTTATTTTTGGCTACACAGTGTCTTCTTTGCTGCATGGGCTTTTTCTTGTTTTGGCAAGTAGGAGCTACTCTCTAGTTCAGTGCACAGGGTTCGTACTGAGATGGCTTCTCCTGTTTTGTGAAGCATGGGTTCTGGGGCATGTGAATCTTCAGTAGTTGTGGCACATGGGTTTACCTGCCCCGTGCCATGTGGACTCTGCCCAGACCAGGGATTGAGCCCATGTCCTCTGCATTGGTAGGCGAATTTTTAACCACTGAAGTACCAGGGAAGTCACATAATGTTTTGGGAGAATGAAATTGCATAGTTGATTTTTATTTTGTAGGTGAGCATCCTAGCTTTTTGACTGATGATCAGTGATTGATCTGCATTAGCCAGTTAGTTAAAGCATGGGGTAGTGCAGAAAGAGTTTTTTTTGTTTTTTTTTTTCCTTTAATTTTTATTATATGACCCTCTGTTCTGTGAGATGAGAAAGAAAACAGTTATGCTTGAAAGTACAACATTCCTATTCTTTGCAGGAGAAATACCATAGGTTTGATAACCAAGATCAAGTAATCAGAAACGAAAGAAATCTTCAAGGAAGATGGTAGGATGGCATAGAGGAGACTGATAGTTTGGGGCCATGGGAATTTTCTTCCTTGTAGCTATTTGTTACCATTTTAAATTCTGTTCATTCCAGTCTGGCTTCCCCTCTTTCTCAATACTACCACTGATCACCACATTGCCATAGGAAGTAAATACTGCTCAATACTGTTTTAATAGACCTCAGCACCATTAGTCCCTTTTGATCACTTCTTTCTTAAAACATTTTTCTCTTGGCATTTGTAACACCTCATTCTTCTGATTTTCCTTACCTCTTTGGCTATTCCTTGTCCATTTCCTTTTGAATTAAATAATTTATTTAAAATATTTAGCTCTTACTGTATTGCAGGCATTGTTCTAGGCACTGAAATATACAAGTACTGTTGTTCGATTGCTCAGTTGTGTCTGATACTTTGCAACTCCGTGGACTGCAGCACGCCAGGCTTGCCTGTCCTTCACTATCTCTTGGAGTTTGCTCAAACTCGTGTCCATTGAGTCGATGATGCCATCCCACCATCTTGTCCTCTGTTCCTTTCTTCTCCTTTTGCCCTCAGTTTTTCTAGCATCAGGGTCTTTTCTCATGAATTGGCACTTTGCATCAGGTGGCCAAAGTATTGGAGCTTCAGCTTCAGCATCAGTCCTTTCAATGAATATTTAGGCTTGATTACCTTTAGGATTGACTGGTTTGATCATGCTGTCTAAAGGATTCTCAAGAGTCTTCTCCAGCACCACAGTTCAAAAGCATCAATTCTTCAACGCTCAGCTTTCTTTATGGTCCCACTCTCACATCTGTACCTGAATACTGGAAAAACCATAGCTTTGAATTTGTGGACCTTTTTGGCAAAGCAGTGCCTCTGCTTTTTAATACACTAGGTTCTTCATAGCTTTTCTTCCAAGGAGCAATTGTCTTTTAATTTCATGGCTGCAGTCACCATCCACAGTGATTTTGGAGTCCAAGAAAATAAAGCCTGTCACTGCTTCTACTTTTTCCCCATCTATTTGCCGTGAAGTGATGGGACTGGATGCCATGATTTTTGTTTTTTGAACATTGAATTTTAAGTTAACTTCATCACTCTCTCTTACCTTCATCAAAAGGCTCTTGAATTCCTCTTCACTTTCTGTCATTAAGGTGGTGTTATCTGCATATCTGAGGTTTTTGATATTTCTCCTAGCAATCTTGATTCCAGCTTGTGCTTCATCCAGCCCCTCATTTAGCATGACGTACTCTGCAAGTAAGTTAAATAGGCAGGGTGACAGTATAGAGCCTTGATGTACTCCTTTCCCAGTTTTGAACCAATCTGTTGTTCCATGTCCAGTTCTAACTGTTGCTTCTTGACCTGCGTACAGATTTTTGAGGAGACGGGTAAGGTGTTTTGGTATTCCCATATCTTTAAGAATTTTCCACAGTTTTTTCTGATCCATACAGTCAAAGGCTTTAGTGTAGTCAGTGAAGCATAAGTAGATGTTTTTCTGGAATTCGCTTGCTTTTCTCATAATCCAGCAGATGTTGGCAATTTGATCTCTGGTTCCTCTGCCTTTTCTAAATCCAACTTCTACGTCTGGAAGTTTTCAGTTCACGTACAGGTGAAGCCTAGCTTGAGGGATTTTGAGCATTACCTTGCTAGTGTGTGGAATGAGTGTAATTTTGGTTTAGTTTGAACGTTCTTTGGCATTGCCCTTTTTTAGGACTGGAATGAAATTGATCTTATCCAGTTCTGTGGCCATTGCTGAGTTTTCCAAATTTGATGGCAATGAGTGCAGCATTTTTGCAGCATCATCTTTAGGATATGAAATAGCTCAGCTGGAATTCCATCCCCTCCACTGGCTTTGTTCATTGTTTGGCTTCCTAAGGCCTACTTGACTTCACACTCTATGGTATCTGGCTCTAGGTGAGTGACCACACCACTGTGGTTATCCAGGTCATTAACACCTTTTTTTTAAATGCAGTTCCTGTATATAATCTTGTCACCTCTTCTTAATCTCTTCTGCTTCTATTAGGTCCTTATCATTTCTGTCCTTTATTGTGCCCATCTTTGCATGAAATAGTCCCTTGGTATCTCTAATTTTCTTGAAGAGATCTCTAGTCTTTCCCATTCTATTGTTTTCTTCTATTTCTTTGCATTGTCCACTTAAGAAGGCTTTCTATCTCTCCTTGCTATTCTTTGGAATATCAGTATTCCAATATCTGCAAATATCCAATGTCTGCATATCAATTAACTATTGCTGTGTAACAAACTACTCCCAAATTCAGTTTTTATTAAACAATGATTATTATCAAAGTTTACAAGTTTGTAGATTGACTGGGAAACAGTGGATCTACGGAGAAGGAAATGGCAACCCATTCCAGTATTCTTGCTTGGAGAATCCCATGGACGGAGGCGCCTGGTGGGCTACAGTCCATGGGGTCGATAAGAGTCGGACACGACTGAGCGACTTCACTTTCACTTTTCATTTTCATGCATTGAAGAAGGAAATGGCAACCCACTCCAGTGTTCTTGCCTGGAGAATCCTAGGGACCAGGGAGCCTGGTGGGCTGCCGTCTATGGAATTGCACAGAGTTGGACATGACTGAAGTGACTTAGCAGCAGCAGCAGCAGTGGATCTAAGTCATGCTCAGCTCTTTTTGTCTGGGTTGATCATATGAGTGTAGATTGGGTGTCCGTTTTACTCCTGTTTGGCTGGGTGTCTCATCCTCTTCTTGGGACCAGCGGGCCACCTCTGGCATGTCCTTTTCATAGTCACAGCAGAAGCAGAAGAGAGTAATCTGCAATATGCAAGGTATTTTGAGACTTGACCAAAGCAAGTCATATGAAAAACTTGGAATCAAGGGATAGGGAAATATACTCTACTTTTTTAAAGGTAGGAATCTGCAAAGTCAGATCATAAAGGGAAAAAGAATTAGGGATATCAATGAGGTCATTCTCAAGCAACAAATAAGCAGAGGAGATATGTGGTATTTGCTTAAATTTCTAGTAGGGGGAGACAGTAGCATATGAACAAAATAAAGATAATTTCAAATAATGATTAGTAGCTGTGAAGAAAATAAAACAAGGTAATGCATTTGTTGGGGGGGGCTAGGATAGTCAATGATGGAGTGTTTACCTGTATATCCAGTTTTCACCTTCACATCTCTGCTTGTGTGTGTAACAGATGTCTCAAATTTCACATGTTTATGTGCAGACTCAAAGAGTCAAGGAATCATGGTGGTGACTGAACCCAGCATTTTTTACAAATATGAAATTTGTTGTTGTGTAGTATAACTCAAGTCAGAGAAATGCACGCAACATAAATATACAGCTTAGTGAATTCTCCCAAAGCCCATATCTGTAACCTAATTTACCTCCCAGGTCAAAAATAGAATGCTAACACCTAAGAATCCTCTCTGTAGAAAATTTTTATCTTAAAAATTTTGTGGCTTTCGTTTTTATTGTAAAAACTTGTTTGGTCCTCCTGTCTACAAATTACACCTGCAAAATCTCTTTGAGTCCTTTCTGAGATGGCTGAGGGGCAACCTTCTTAAACTCCTAAGCAGTCCTTTGAGAGGAATTGTGAGGCACAGCTCTTTTCTCTTTAGAGAGCTTTTTTTCTGTATGAAAAGTATTCTGAGGCATCGTCTTTGTTTTTTTCTGAGTCTTAAAAGATTTGTCACAACCTGGGCTTCATTTTTGGACCGTGTTTTTCTGGCAGTGCACTGGCTTTGATCTTTGCTCAAAGACTATTTGTTAATTTTAGCATCTTTTACCACTTTGAGAGTCTGAGAATTTTTAAAACTATGAAGTCCTGGATTGTTTTTATTTAATAGTCCTTTCTGCAATATAGCATTATAGAATTTTACTATAAGCAGCAAGAATCAGTCATGTGGCAGTTTCAATATTTTGTTTATTATCTAGTTTCTACATAACTTTTGGTAATAGTAGTATTATAATTTCTGCTTCTATTGTAACAGGGGTCTCCTTTTCCTCAGTTTTCAGGAAGATTTTGTTCTTTTGTAAACTGTCATCTGCAGCATCCTCAGTTTCTTTGGTTTCTTCGAGGCACTTCAGTTTTTTTCACTAGCAATGTTCCAAACTTTGGAATTAGAATGGTTCCAAAGCCATTCACGTGTTTTACATTTTTGTTCAGTATAACTCCATTTCCACTGTATTAGTCTGCTTGGGCTGATATAGAAAATATCATAGACTGGGCAGCTCAAACAAGGAAATTTATTTCTCATAGTTCTAGAGGCTGGGAAGTACAAAATCAAAATGTATGATAGGGTTTATATCATACTAAAGCCTCTTTTCTTAGGTCATAGGTGACCTCCACCTCACTGTGTATTCACATGACCTGTTCTTTTGTGTGCGTGCAGAGACAGAGGGAGAGAGAAAATTCTCTGTGTTCTTTTTTTAAGGATTCTTATAAGAGCACTAATCCTGTCTGGAGAGTCTCACCCTCATGACCTCATATACCATAATTATTATACCTCTGCAAATACCCATCTCCAAATACCATCACATTGGTTGTTAGGACATCTGCAAATGAATTCTGAGGGGACACAGTTAAGTCTATAGCATTCAGGTACCAAAATATGTGTTAATATTATAAATTACTGTGTTACAGTGAGACTGTTTAAAAACCATTTCTTGTTTTAATTCCTGCTGTCTAGTCTTCCCATATGTAAGCTCACTGGCCTTTCAGTGTGTTCAATAAGCCAAACTTATTCCTTGTACCACAGTCTTATATTTTCTTTGGCTACAGTGCTCTTTATTCTTTTAAGGTCAACTCTTTTTGCTGTTTAGGTCTTTAAAAAAAAAACCTCTTATATCTACAACACTTTACAGAAGTATTTCTGCTTGGATGTCTGATAGATCTTTCAAATTTAATAGGTCTGAAACTGAAATACTAATTGTCTCCTTGAACTTCCACCTTCCCCATTGTTTCCTCCTGAAGTTTCTCCTATCCAGAAAATGATAACTCTGTCTTTCTAGGACCTATGACCCGCCTTTTCATTTTTCTTGTACTCAATATTCAATATATCAGCAAACCTTTTTACTCATTTCTCAGAATATCTATAAATATGAGAAATAGAAATATTTCTCTACATTTCCCCCACTTCTGTAGTGCAGACTATCATAATTTCTCACCTGGAGTATAGGAGTCTCCTAAATGGATTTTCTGCTTCTGCACATGCATCTGTACAGTCAATTTTTTCTTTTTTCCAGATCAGTGCTTTTCAAATATAAACTAGATCATTTCATTCCTCTGCTCAAAACTCTGTTGTGTTCTTACCACACTCAGATTGAAACCTTCAGGTCTTTTTATGGCCTACAAACTTCTATGTGTTCTGACCTTCAACCCTCATTTTCTCTTTGACTTCATTTCCTACCATTTTTTTTCTTTCACCTCTCTGCTCCAGCCTCAAACACAGTAAGCACATTGCTGCTTCATTCAGGGCCTTAGCCTTGCTATTTCAACTTCTGAAACACTCTAGGATATCAGTGCTAACTTTCTGACTTCCGTCAGGTCTTTGCTCAAATGTCATCTTCTGCTTTCTTTCATCACCCTCATTCCCAGAATTGCCTATCCTCTGTCTTCTGCTTTAACATTTTCTATAGCACTTATAAAAATCTGGCTATATGTATTTTCTTATTTCTTGAATGTCTCTTCCAACCAGAATTGAAGTCCACAGTTCAGTCAGTTCAGTCGCTCAGTCTTGTTCGACTTTTTGCAGCCCATGGACTGCAGCACGCCAAGCTTCCCTGTCCATCAACAACACCTGGAGCTTGCTCAAACTCATGTCCATCGAGTTGGTGATGCCACTCAACCATCTCATCCTCTGTTGTCCCCTTCTCCTCCTGCGTTCAATCTTCCCCAGCCTCAGGGTCTTTTCCAGAGAGCAAGCTCTTCACATCAGCTGGCCAAAGTATTGGAGCTTCAGCTTCAGCATCAGTCCATCCAATGAATATTCAGGACTGTTTTCCTTTGTGATTGACTGGTTTGATCTCCTTGCAGTCCAAGGGCCTCTTCTCCAACAACATAGTTCAAAAGCATCAATTATTCGGTTCTCAGCTTTCTTTATGGTCCAACTCTCACGTCCATACATGACTACTGGAAAAACTATAGATTTGACTAGACAGACCTTTGTTGGCAAAGTAATGTTTCTGCTTTTTAATATGCTGTTTAGATTTGTCATAGCTTTTCTTCCAAGGAGCAAGCGTCTTTTAATTTCATGGCTGCAGTCACCATCTGCAGTGATTTTGGAGCCCAAGAAAATAAAGTCTCTCATTGTTTCCATTGTTTTCCCATCTATTTGCCATGAAGTGATGGGACTGGATGTCATGATCTTCATTTTTTGAATGTTGGGTTTTAAGCCAGCTTTTTCACTCTTCTCTTTCACTTTCATCAAGAGGCTCTTTTGTTCCTCTTTGCTTTCTGCCATAAGGGTGGTGTCATCTGCATTTCTGAGGTTATTAATATTTCTCCCGGCAATGTTGATTCCAGCTTGTGCTTCATCCAGCTCAGCATTTCGCATGATGTACTCTGCATATAAGTTAAACAAGCAAGGTGACAGTGTACAACCTTGATGTACTCCTTGCCCAATTTGGAGCCAGTGTGTTGTTCCATGTCCAGTTCTAACTGTTGCTTCTTGACCTGCTTACAAATTCCTCAAGAGGCAGGTCAGGTGGTCTGGTATTCCCATCTCTTGAAGAATTTTCCGGTCTGTTGTGATCCACACAGTCAAAGGCTTTTGTGTAGTCAATAAAGCAGAAGTAGATGTTTTTCTGGAACTCTGTTGCTTTTTCTACGATGTAACGGATGTTGGCAATTTGATCTCTGGTTCCTCTGCCTTTTGTAAATCCAGCTTGAACACCTGAAGGTTCTCGGTTTACATACTATTGAAGCCTCTCTTAGAGAATTTTGTGCATTACTTTGCTAGCATGTGAGATGAGTGCAATTGTGCAGTACTTTGAACATTCTTTGGCATTGCCTTATTGGGATTGGAATGAAAACTGACCTTTTTGAGTCCTGTGGCCACTGCTGAGTTTTCCAAATTTGCTGGCATATTGAGTGCAGCACTTTCACAGCATTGTCTTTTAGGATTTGAAATAGCTCAACTGGAATTCTATCACCTCCACTAGCTTTGTTCATAGTGATGTTTCTTAAGGCCCACTTGACTTCACATTCCAGGATGTCTGGCTCTAGGTAAGTTATCACACTATTGTGGTTATCTGGGTCATGAAGATCTTTCTTGTATAGTTCTTCTGTGTATTCTTGCTACTTCTTAATACCTTCTGCTTCTGTTAGGTCCTTACTGTTTCTGTCCTTTATTGTGCCCATCTTTGCATGAAATGTGCCCTTGGTATCTCTAATTTTCTTGAAGAGATCTCTAGTCTTTCCCATTCTATTATTTTCCTCTATTTCTTTTTATTGATCACTGAGAAATGCTTTCTTATCTCTCCTTGCTGTTCTTTGGAACTCTGCATTCAGATAGGTTTATCTTTCCTCTTCTCCTTTGCCTTTAGCTTCTCTTCATTTGTCAACTCTTTGTAAGGGCTCACTGATTTTTGTTTGTTTTATTCCCTGCTCTTTGACTGTTACTTAGAAGAGTGCCTGGCATAGAACAGGTATTCTGTAATTAATTAATCTTAGAGGCCCTTTTCTTCATCATTCTAATTAAAGTGGATCCCTCCTGTTATTATTTTTAATAGATAGTTTTCCTATTGCTTTCCTTCATAGCACTTAGCTCTATTTATATTCATATATTTATTGTATGTAGTTTTACTTGTTTAATTTTTGTGTTCCTTATTTCTCTTATAAACTTGTTTGAAAGTAGAAATTATGTTTATTTTGTTTACCTTCAATCCATGCAGCCTAGCAACAGTGGTTGGCATGTAATCTGGCCAGAAAAAAGGGTTTTTCCCCTCTTTTTTTTCTACAGTCTCTAGGATATTTAAATGTTCAGTAACTGTTTTTTTTTAATGAATGAATGAATACATTTCCATACCCATATTATCTCATTCAATTCTCACAACAATCCATTGTAGGAAATGTTATTATTGTACTATTATAATTGTACTATTAGTACAATTGTTATAATTGTACTATTAAGTACAATTCTGGCTTCAGGATCTCATATATATATTTAATATATATCTCATATATATATATATTATATATATATTTTTTCTTTCTCTTTCATGGTTTCCTTCCTTCCTTTCTTTCTCTCTCTCTCCCCCCTTTGTTTCTTCCTTCGTTTGTCTTTGTTTCTTCCTTCCTTCCTTTCTTTCTTTAAATGGTGTTGAGAAAGTGTCCTTTAATTCTTTCAAAAGATTACACCACCTTGGATCTCCTGTACTTTTCTCACCCTTCCCTATAGTCATGATTTGATTTATTGCAACATTTTTTTCACTTTTTGCAGCAACATTTCAACATTTTTCTACAAGTGTTTCACTCTTAGGGGGAGTCTTTCTCTTCTGGGTGGTAGTTTCAGAGCAATTGTAAGCCTACCACTAACTCCCCACTCCTCTCCTCTGCAGTGTTTTCAGACTGCCCTTCTTCCCTAGAGGCATCCTGTGGACGTGAGAGCTGTTACTGTGGAAGTTACTGGCAGATATTTGGTTACTTTTCTTTTCACCTTTATCTTTTTTTCCCACTTATAGGTAATTTGAAGTTTTGTGTTTTCTTTTGTCTAGTTATGCTGAGGGTATGACTTTGTGCAGTTTTATTTGTTCTTCTTGTTTATTGGTATTGTTTTTGAGGATACAGAGATTTTGGCCACTTCCATTACCCTCAGCTAGCTGGAAATCCTGTGTCTGGTGCGTTTTCAATCTTTTCTAAAATTTTACATTAGTCATAGTAGTTGGACAGTTTTTTCTAGCCTAAAATTTGAAGTATAAATGTACGAAATGTTATTCTTCATCCAGTAGATTTCTAGTGAATTGTAGAATTTCATTGAGTTTCAAGTTGTCACTTGAAATTGCCATTTTTGAATGTGTCCTAGAAATGAATAGGTAAGAATATTTGTAGTAGCTTACATTCTGCCATAGAGTCAGGAGATTTTTGTGGCTTCAAAGTTTAATTCCAGGAGATTGAGATCTTCTTATACCATGCATATTCTTAAAACAACCAAAAATGTGAATTGGCAGTTCAGAATCAGGAGTCAGCAAGCCCTCTATCTGTGTCCTGGCTTCATAAATACATGGTAAGGGATTGGCCGAATATTTTTCAAAGGGTTGCTACCTTGTATAGATTAATTTGATCCCATAGTAAGAAAACAAGAAGGAAAGACATAATATCTACTGAATATCTCCATTTTAGACACTATACCAGGTGCTTTTATATAGTTTATCTGCCCTTCTTCCTATAAATCCGTGTATGAATTGCTTATAAATCTTCTAATGGATGATAGTAAAGCATTTGTACTTCCTGTGACAAGAAACTTGCCACAGACACTACTCATTCCATTTTTCTGGGTGATTCTAATTGTTACAGTGCCCTTTTTCATGTTGAATTCAAATCTCTCTCCCTATAGTTTCTGTCTTCTGAGACTCATATTAATAGAACAAGCCTCTTTCACCTTATTGCCTGTCAAATATCTGAAGCCAGACAGACCTTGTTCCTTTAACTGTTTCTCATTATGTTACTGAAATGCACGTCCATGTGCCTGATGCACAGAGAGGCCAAACAAGTCTGAAATTTTAGAGTTTGGAACAGAGAAAGGTTTATGGAGGAGATGCAAGAAGGGTGGCTCATGCCTTAAAACCCCAAAAGCTTTCATCAAATCTCTTTTATAGGAAAGGTGAGGAGGGGTGTGGTTAGTTGCTGCAGACATCTTGTGTCAGATTCCTTTGTTCTTGAGGTCAGGTCATAGTCAGGTAATGAAGTTCCTGTAAATCTCTACCAGCAAATGTTATTTTTTTCTTCTAATAAGAACAGGCAAGGTCCCAAGGGCCAGTTTCGCCCTCTGAAGTCCTAGTCCTGGCTAAGAGGAGGAGGTAGACCTCAGTTGGTCCCCAGACCCTGCCCAGCTGTCATCACTGAGGGAGCCAGGCACCCAACCCAACTGGCCCTGAGGCTCCTCACGTCTCCCAAATGGGGAGGAGGAAGTGGGTAGGGACAGGTCCCACAGACTGTGACCCAGGCAGACTGCCATTGCTATTAGGTCTCAGAGATAGGAATGGGGGAGAGGTTCACTGCTGCTTCAAGGCCTGGCCCTGCCAGTGTGTGATCTTGGGGAGGGTTCTAGAGCCTTGCAGGACATAGCCCCTACCTGTTCCCTGGGCCCTCCAGCTCATCCACTGGTCCAAGGCCAGGTGAGCTAGAAGGCCCCTGGAAGAAGACCGGGATTTGCCTTTTAATTCACTCTACACCTGATGACCACCACTCCAATGGGCTCATTGACAGTTGGCTGTTTATGGGAGGGGCCCACTAATGATATTGCAGTAACCTTTGCCTCCTAATGACTGCATGCTAATGTCTGCACTTGTCTGGGTTCTATTACAATTGTTTCATTACCCATCATCACCAGACTAATTCCTGTACTGTGATTGCATGTAAGCTTTTCTGGTAATCTCATCACACTGGTGATTCACATTGAGTTTATAGTGGAACAGACTCTCAGAGCTTTTCTCATGGCTGCTGCTCCTTTTCTTAGGCAGTTTTGGGTATTCAAGAATAGAACTGGGCATTTAATTAATTATATTCTGAGCCATCTCATTGATAAATCTCTTCGAAGTCTATTTGAATCCAACATTGTAGCAGTCTCTCCCAGTTTCAGATTTGATGAGCATAACTTTAATTTTCTAATCCAATTTTTAGAAATATTACCCAGAGCATGGCTGAAGTTAGAGATTAGTAGTAGAGACTTTTCTCTAAGTTACTACATTGATCAGTGCCTTTCATTGATCAGCGATTCTGTGTTCTGTTGGCTCTTAAAATCCTCTTATGATGTGGTCAGTTAAGTTGGAAAATGCTTCATACTTTAACTCCCTTTTGGACAGTCATAATACACATGCAATGGTAAAGGCTCTGAATGTTTTGCCATAAAGAAATTAGTTTAACTTTGTTTAAGCAAGTGCTACATAAACTTGACAGAAGAATCTGTATATTTTTAATAACATCCCCAAGCCCCTGAAAACCAAAAGGAAACAAAGCTCACTTTACAGTATTTCCTTATCTTGTCCCAAAAGATGATCTTAAAGATTGTCCATTGTTGGGACTTCCCTGGTGGTCCACCTGGCTAAGACTTCATGTTCCCAATGCTGGGGGGCCTGGGTTCAATCCCTGTTCAGGGAACTAGATCCTGCATGCTGCAACTGAAAGATCCCACATGCTGCAACTAAGACCTGGCACAGCCAGATAAGCAAAAAATAAAATAAATACTAAAAAAGAAACTTCAGTTATTAAAAAAAAAAGATTTTGTCTTTTTTATCTAGATGCTATGTTTCATTTGATCTACTAGCCAATATGAAAAAGATATCATTAATAATTTGATATGGCTTGTTCTTACTGAACTCATACCATCTATTTCTGGAGCACTCACTAGTGTTACTGGTATGAAATAACCAGTGTGGTCTCTGCCTTCTTCCATTTTTATTAGAATTGAGAGAATATTCGCTTAGTTATATGTGTCATTTCTGCTCTGAGGATTACCCTCTTTGATAGAGAGAAAACAGAAATGGGAACTCTCCACGTTATTATGCTGTCTATGAATATAATATTATCAACTCCAGTCAGTGGACTTTTTCCTTCCTTGGTCTTTCTGCTCCAATGGAGGATTCAAAATCTATTTTATTCTTTCGTCTCCTTAAAAATAGTAAAAAAGATTTTTGCAGATCATGCTTCAGTAGCGTGCTTGCTTTTGTTTTCTCATAGTAATCTCTAAACTTTCTGTTAATTTGAAAAGCACACACTTTTTCATTAGACTGTAACTTTTCTATAGGCCCTCCTGCCTTATTATAAGGAAAAAGAAGATCAGGCCCTGGAAGTTATGAATTGGAAAATTCACTTTGTCCAGGGGATTGGGATCTTTTGGCATGGGGATTGAACTTCTTGAAGAATTGCTGGCAGTGCTTTCCTGCCTTATAACCACTCGGCCCTAAGCTGTAGTTTCTGGTTTTTGAAACTAGATCCTAGTTGTATGAGGTAGAATAGGCCCGTTTGAACTATTTTCGTATCATATGATTATTAGTTGATTCAATTCATTAAATATACCCATTTAATTATAAAGAAATGTTTATCTGAAGGGTCAGTGTTGAAGTTTTCAATACTAATATCTGCACATGGGAACATGTGGAAATATTTAGCAGGATACTGAGTTCCATTGCGACATTTGTTAATAAGCAGCAGGAAGACATTAACTTGCTAATAGAAGTTTGCTTTCTCTACAGGAACAACACTTGAACACTTTGCAAAAATTGGATGGAAAAATCATAAACATTCAGTTAATAACCCGTAAGTATTTCGGAGACAAGAAGTAGTGAAAATATGGGTTATTCGCTTATGTAATGTGCAGCTTTATAGTTGAAAAGCAAATGCAAGAACTCAAAGATGTCATTAATAACTTGAAATTTTTTTCCTTAGGAAAAGCTTGTGCCCAAGTAAACTTTTGACTACTTTTCAATTTAGATTTTGGTCTGTTTATATTTTTGTTGTTGTTGTTTAGTATTTGGGATGCCATTTGAGTTTAGTGGCTCTTTTAAGAAAGAATGTGAATGGCTTATGTTAAAAGATGTAATTTGTCATTGGTTCCAACCCTAGTACATGAAATTTATTATAATAATTTTAATTGGAAATAACCAGGCCCCATTTTAGAACATTTTTTAAAACGTTTCCTAGTTTGTTTTGATCAATTAGAATGTTTGTAAAACATTTGTTGGTAGTTTTAATGACTTTATATTACATTATTTGTGTTTTAATCATGTTAGTTTCATTAACTCTTACTCTGGTACAATAATATTGTGATTTGTATAGTAAAATATAGTCTGAAGTAAAATTACATTATATGTATTACTGATAATTAATCTTTGAATCCCTAATACCTAGTGAAATGTGTGGCTCATGGCAATATACTTAAAGGTTCCTAAATAAAATAGGTTCATTGGGAATTGAATTAGTGCCATACCACTGGAATCTCTACAAAAGCAATGCCACTAGGCAATAAAAGAATAGTGGCTAATTTTATTAAATGCCAACTCTGTGTCACTGTGCTGCGTACTTTTATGTATATTTTCATTTAATCCTCTCAAGGACCCTATAAGGTAGTTATTTTTATTTTTATTTTATAGATGATGAAAATGAGGCTTACTGAAATTAGGCACCTTGTTCAGTATCATCCTAAATAGAGGCAAAACAATGTTTATATTTTTCCTTCTAGACTATAAACTTCTTGAGAACAAGAATCATCTCTTATCTTTATGTTCTTAATGTTTAGTGCAGAGTCTGGAACATAATAGGTGCTCAGTAAATTGTTTCTGAACTATTAAAATTTACCATGTTTAATAAACATAAAACTATGATAAGGGAGATTTTATATCACAGTGGATCATTACCACCTATGTCTAATACTTCATGCTACTTCTCATTCATGTTCTTCTCATTCTTCTGATTTTAAATTGATGTTTGAATTCAAGGCATACCTAACTAACGAATAATATCCAATCCCATGCCCTAAATCTAAGGGTATTTTGTGAAATAAAGGGTATTGTGGAAGGTTTGGTTAATTCCCTTGCTTATCTAATAAAATGGAAATTCCTTCATTTAAGATAAGAAGCCTGTTATAATTTGGCTGCATTCTACTTTATTGGTCTTATTTCCTTCTTCCCTGATTATTCTCAATCTCTCCCTTCACCAGATAACTTGGTATTTCCTAAGTGTACTATGTAGTGCTTATTTCTGTGTTTTTAGTTATGTGTTAGCTCTCCCTGGAATGTCTTTCTGTCTTTCTGTTGTTTGATGAATATCTACTTATTCATCAAGTCCCATTCCAAGTATCATTGCTTCTCCTAATACTTTCTTAGAACTTCCTGGTCATAATTATTTTTTCTTATAAGCTTCATTGTACCATCTGTATACCTCTATTATAACATATCACACTGTATCTTATTTATAAATCTTTTTCTCTGATGATGATGGTTCTTGAGCAGAGATTATATCTCTGTGTCTTTTCTGTATCTTTTGTTCCTATTAGGGTATTGGAACATAGTATATGCTCAACAAACTTTGCTGTTACTGAAAAGCAGTTAGGATGAGCTGTCTTAAGCTCATAAATATGATCTAGAATTGACTTATTTGTCCTCAGAATCTGGAGAACCATTAAAAGTCCTTGTCATTTCCCAAAACAGGTAAGGAACTGTACCAACATACTGAGGAATTGACGGTACTGTAGTTCCTGGCTTTGAGGCTCCAAAGCTCAGCTCTGGACTTTCCCCAGAGAAGCAAAGCTTCTAAGTCTTGCTGCTGCTGCTGCTGCTAAGTCACTTCAGTCATGTCCGACTCTGTGCGACCCCATAGACGGCAGCCCACCAGGCTCCCCTGTCCCTGGGATTCTCCAGGCAAGAACACTGGAGTGGGTTGCCATTGCCTTCTCCAATGCATGAAAGTGAAAAGTGAAAGTGAAGTTGCTCAGTCGTGTCCGACTCTTAGCGACCCCACGGGCTACAGCCCACCAGGCTCCTTCGTCCATGGGATTTTCCAGGCAAGAGTACTGGAGCGGGGTGCCATCGCCTTCTCCGTTCTAAGTCTTTCTTTTACTTAATTCCTTGCCTAACCAGGCACTCATTTATCCACTCATTACAGCATTCTTCTAAAGGAATTTCATTCACTCAGATAATATGTATTCAGTAGCTTGCTATATGTAAGACACTCATTAAGCTGCTAGTGTTATAGCAGTGAGCAAGAAGGATAAGTTCCATGTCCTCATGGATCCTCTGCTATGTATTATAAGTCCTCAATTCTGTTGAATAGGCCAATATTATCTCTGAATTTCAGCTTCTTCATTTAGAACTCATTGAAACAGCCCAAGAATAGCCTTCTATTTAAGTTGCTAACTTCTTATACTAGATTTTGCTTGGCTAGTGAAGAAAGATAATTCTGTGTTTGCTAATCAGTCATTAGAAATACCTTGTAACGTATTTCTAAGAAGGTTAAGAATTATTCTCGAGTGCTTCCTCACAAATTATAAGAACACCTAAAGGCAGTGAGAATCTGTGATCAGTAAATAATAGGATTAGGGGTAGCTTCTGCCACTTGAGCCTTCAGACCTGTGTCTATAATTCTGTCCTAGTTGTCTTCACTTAGATGTCCCATAGGTGCCTCAGAGTCAACATGTCCATACAGAATTTCCCATTTCCCCTCCACAGTGTTTTTCCTTTAGTATTTTTCCTCTTGGTGAATCACATCAACATATATCCAGTGATTTAAGGTAGAAAACTAGAAGTCATCCTTGACTTTCCCTTCTTCCTCACTGTCCCATATGAAATGCAGATGAGCAGGGATGAATGGTTGCCTGGAGAATCCCAGGGACGGGGGAGCCTCGTGGGCTGCCGACCCTGGGGTCGCACAGAGTCGGACACGACTGAAGCAACTTAGCAGCAGCAGCAGCAGCAACAAGGATGAATGGAATCCTAGTGATTCTGTCTCTTTACTATCTCTTGAATTCATTGGTTCACTTCATCTTTCACTTCTAATTTCCTATTTTAAACCCTTGTCATTTCTTGCCTTAGTTATTGCCCTAATCTCTTCGTTGATTTACCTGCTTTTGGTAATGTCTTTTAACTGTCTCTTTTCCATTACACAGCCTTCTTACTGAAATACAAATCCGGTCATGTCACTCCCCAGCTTAATCTCCTTTATAAGTTCTTTCTTGTTTTCAGTATCAAATGGAAACGCTATATACTGGACTTTGATGATCTGATCCTGTTCATGTCTCCTGCCCCAGGTGCTGACCTTTTTGCCAGGAATTCTCTGTCTCCCACTTCCTCTTATTTGCAGCCTTGGAAAGGAAGCCTTTTTGGTATCTGGGTTTGATGCATATCCTGTTGCTCCCATGGCACCTTGTATAACATTTCTATCATGGCATTTATCATACTAGAATGGTGTTTTTTATTGCTGTGGGTTCAGACTAAGCTCCTTGAGAATAGGGACTGTGTTCATATCCCCATCATCTAGTACAGGATCTGGGTTAAATAAAGTCCTTTTTTGAAAGTTGGTGATGGACAAAGTTGACATTAGAAGCAAAGGTATAGATAGTAGTGTGCAGATCTGAGTTACATGGGCTTTGTTTCTAAACACTGGAATTGCTTGTTAACTTTCACAACAGTTGGATTTTGCTTTTGGAAACTCCCCTACTGTGTCTATTTGTTTTTGCCAGAGCAATTTCTGAAACCATTTTATTATATTGTTAGATGCACCAAACAGGGTAAAAATGAGTTTCTTCTTTGCAGTGATCAAAAAAGGAAATGTGTTTTAAAAAATGTAGACATTTTATTAAAGACTCTGTACATTTATTTAGGAACTCTGTTAGCCTTTATTAAATGTAGTTGTATAATGTCATTACCACAAAAGTTGGCTGAATTGCAAGTCATTTAGTTTTACTTTTAAGGAAATAGTGTTTTTATAATTCTCCAACTGGCCTGACACCAGCTGGATGTATTGCAATTTAATTCTGGTACTAACCACCTGGAGTTAATACACACACATGAATTAAGGCTTCACAAGACTGCCTTCATGTTAGATGGCAGTCTGAGCAGGGCCCCCAGGCCACCTGCCCTTTTGACCAAGTGACTATTAATTCAGGGATTCCCATGATCCTCTCATGTTTGATAATTCAGTAGAATGACTCACAGAACCCAGAAAAGTACTGTGAAGTGAAAGTCTCTCAGTCGTGTTTGACTCTTTGTGACTCCATGGACTGTATAGTGGGTAGCCTTTCCCTTCTCCAGGGGATCTTCCCAGCCCAGGGATCAAACCCAGGTCTCCCTCATTGCGGGCAGATTCTTTACCCACTGAGCCACAAGGGAAGCCCAGGGGAACCCAGGGATCAAACCCAGGTCTCTCACATTGTAGGCAGATTCTTTACCAGCTGAGCCACAAGGGAAGCCAGAAGGGAAGAAGAATACTGTATGTACTTACAATTAGAGTATTATCATAAAGGGGTTTCCCTGCTAGCTCAGCTGGTAAAGAATCCGCCTTCAGTGCAGGAGATGCCGATTTGATTCCTGGGTCGGGAAGATCCCCTGGAGAAGGGATAGGCTACCCACTCCAGTATTCTTGGGCTTCCCTGGTGGCTCAGCTGGTAAAGAATCCGCCTGCAGTGAGGAAGACCTGGGTTTGATCCCTGGGTTGCAGGAGGGAAAGGCCACCCACTCCAGTATTCTGGCCTGGAGAATTTCATGGACTGTATAGTCCATGGCGTCGCAAAGAGTTGGACATGACTGAACGACTTTCACTTCACTTCACTTCACAATTGAGGAACAGTCAAAAGAAGAGTCACATAAGGTGAGGTCTGGAAAGGTTCCTAGTGAAGAGCTTCCATGCCCTCTTCCTGTGGTGTCGCAGCACATCACCGTCCTGGTATGTGAAGGTACTCACCAACCAGAGGGCTTCACCAAGCTTCAGTGTCCAGAATTTTCATTTGTTGTTCAGTCGCTGTCATGTCTTATTCTTTGTGACCCCATGGACTGCAGCAATCCAAGCTTCCCTGTCCATCCCTGTCTCTTGGAGTTTGCTCAAAGTCATGTCCATTGGGTTTTCATTGGGGTTTCATTATGTAGGTATACTCCGTTAAATCTTGGCCACTTGATTGAACTTGATCTCTAACTGTCCCTTTTTTGCCTAGGGGTCACACTGGCTCAAAAGTCCAAATCCTGTGTTGGCATGGGTGGTCTTTCTGGTGACCAGGCCCCTGCCTCACCCCTTCCTTATCCACCAGCTAACAAGGGGACCCATGGAAGTCACCTAATTAGCATAGCAAACATACTCCTGTTACTTAGGAAATTCCAAGGGTTTCAAAATTTCCATGCCAGAAATCCAGGACAAAAATTAGACACAATTTTTATTATATAATGTGGTATTTTAGAGTTAGGAATTTAAAAAATTAATTCAAATTACTTATTTAGAAATGGTTGATGAAAGCACGTCTTTTGTTTTTGAAAATAATATTTCCATATTAATCTCTCTTTAACTTCTAAACCAGAACATCTTCAACAAAAATTGAAATTGCTACCCCACATTCTGTAACTATTTATTTTATATATTTAGGTATTCCCAGTTCCAAAAGGAGTACAGCTTAGATGAAGTGATGACGTCTCGAAAAATTTTTGACTTTTTGACAGTCTTACAATGTTGGTAAGAAAAACACATTTTAATATTTAATAGAAGTACTATCCCTTCTCCCCGACTCCCACCCCTTGGGTAAACCTTAGGCTCTGTATCTGGGTATATCTGTGTCTGTACGTGCTTTTATAGAACTCCTGTGTATAGAACTCCTAAGTATAGTCCTTACACTGGAGTGAGCACCCTTACTTTCTCTTTTTGTCTAGAGACAGGCTGTCTTTTCTCTT
>NW_011494816.1:2746686-2746862 GCF_000754665.1 Bison bison bison | reverse complement strand
TTTCTCTTCGAATATTATATATTTTACTTCCTTCTCTCATGCCTTTCACCTACTCTGTTCTAATAGTGTTTATTCATTTAAATGCAACTTGGGACAGTGGAAACCAAAGATTTTCCCTTGATCATTTCATTTCCTCTGTTGTATATTTCTACTGTAGGAAATTTTACTCAATTATA
>NW_011494816.1:2744157-2746586 GCF_000754665.1 Bison bison bison | reverse complement strand
AGGTAAAACAAGAAAAAAGTTGTAGCTCTAATAATGATAGCAGCCCCATCTTGAAATTGCTTGACATTATCTGTCTCCTAGAAAACTGAATTAATATTGCATAGCTCCCACCTATGTTTAATAATCACCTGGGTGTGTCCTGGAGATCCTGGCTGGGATGCAAATGAACAAGTGGTGTTCGTTTTGATCTGTTGCAGTATAAAGATCTGCCCATTTTTAAAGTACAACTCAACTCAGAGAGAGCTTCCCTGATAGCTCAGTTGGTAAAGAATCCACGTGCAATGCAGGAGACCCCGGTTCAATTCCTGGGTCGGGAAGTTCTGCTGGAGAAGGGATAGGCTACCCACTCCAGTATTCTTGGGCTTCCCTTGTGGCTCAGCGGGTAAAGAATCGGCCTGCAATGTGGGAGACCTGGGTTTGATCCCTGGGTTGGGAAGATCCCCTGAAGAAGGGAAAGGCTACCCACTCCAATATTCTGGCCTGGAGAATTCCATGAACTGTACAGTCCATGGGGTCCCAAAGAGTTGGACATGACTGAGTGACTTTCGCTTTCACTTTCAATTCAGAGAAAGCTTCTTGTATTTGCTACCTTCTTTCACAGCCTGCTGTAAGGAGAAGGCCTATTTTGAGATCAGTTCAGTTCAGTCACTCAGTCATGTCCTACTCTTTGCAACCCCGTGGACTGCAGCACACCAGGCTTCCCTGTCCATCACCAACTTCCAGAACTTACTAAAACTCATTTCCATCGAGTTGGTGATGCCATCCAACTATCTCATCCTCTGTAGTCCCCTTCTCCTCCCACCTTCAATCTTTCCCAGCATCAGGGTCTTTTCCAATGAGTCAGTTCTTCACATTAGGTGGCCAAAGTGGGAGTTTCAGCTTCAGCATCATTCCTTCCAATGAATATTCAGGACTGATTTCCTTTACAATTGACTGGTTTTATCTCCTTTCAGTCCAAGGGACTCTCAAGAGTCTTCTCCAACACCACAGTTCAAAAGCATCAATTCTTCGGCATTCAGCTTCCTTTATAGTCCAATTCTCACATCTGCACATGACTACTGGAAAAACCATAGCTTTGACTAGATGGATTTGTTGGCAATATGCTTTTTTTTAATATGCTGTCTAGGTGGACTTCCCTGGTGGCTCAGACGGTTAAGCGTCTGTCTACAATGTGGGAGACCTGGGTTCGATCCCTGGGTTGGGAAGTTCCCTGGAGAAGGAAATGGCAATCCACTCCAGTACTATTGCCTGGA
This sequence comes from Bison bison bison, assembly GCF_000754665.1. NCBI lineage: Eukaryota > Metazoa > Chordata > Mammalia > Artiodactyla > Bovidae > Bison > Bison bison. The sequence continues at coordinate 2,745,333 of NW_011494816.1, read as the reverse complement.
AAATCCCATGGACAGAGGAGTCTGGTAGGCTAAGTCCATGGGGTCGCAAAGAGTCAGACATGACTGAGCGATCTTCACCGTAATCATTGCTGTCTAGGTTGGTCATAGCTTTTCTTCCAAGAAGCAAGTGCCTTTTAATTTCATGGCTGCAGTCACCATCTGCAGTGATTTTGGAGCCTAAGAAAATAAGTCTGTCACTGTTTCCATTGTTTCCCCATCTATTTCCCATGAAGTGATGGGACTGGATGCCATGATCCTCGTTTTTTGAATGTTGAGTTTCAAGCCAGCTTTTTCACCCTCCTCTTTCACTTTCATCAAGAGGCTCTTTAGTTCCTCTTTGCTTTCTGCCATAAGGGTGGTGTCATCTGCATATCTGAGGTTATTGATATTTCTCCCGGCAATCTTGATTCCTGCTTGTGTTTCATCTAGCCCAGCATTTCTCATAATGTACTCTGCATATAAATTAAATAAGCAGGATGACAATATACAGCCTTGATGTACTCCTTCCAATTTGGAGCCAGTGTGTTGTTCCATGTCCAGTTCTAACTGTTGCTTCCTGACCTGCTTACAGATTTCTCAGGAGGCGGGTCAGGTGGTCTGGTATTCTCCTTTCTTGAAGAATTTTTCACAGTCTGTTGTGATCCACGCAGTAAATGGCTTGGCTTAGTCAATAAAACAGAAGTAGATGTTTTTTCTGAAACTCTTGCTCTATCGATGATCCAGCAGAGGTTGGCAATTTGATCTCTGGTTCCTCTGCCTTTTCTAAATTCAGCTTGAACATCTGGAAGTTCATGGTTCATGTATTACTGAAGCCTGGCTTGGAGAATCTTGAGCATTACTTCGCTAGTGTGTGAGATGTGTGCAATTGTCTGGTAGTTTGGGCATTCTTTGGTATTGCCTTTCTTTGGGATTGGAATGAAAACTGTCCTTTTCCAGTCCTGTGGCCACTGCTGAGTTTTCCAAATTTGCTGGCATATGGAGTGCAGCACTTTCACAGCATCATCTTTTAGGATTGAAATAGCTCAACTGGAATTCCATCACCTCCACTAGCTTTGTTCGTAGTGAAGCTTCCTAAGGCCAACCTGACTTCGCATTCCAGGATGTCTGGCTCTAGGTGAGTGATCACACCATCGTGGTTATCTGGGTCATGAAGATCTTTTTTGTACAGTTCTTCTG
>NW_011494816.1:2733455-2744057 GCF_000754665.1 Bison bison bison | reverse complement strand
TAGTGATGCTTCCTACGGCCCACTTGACTTCACATTCCAGGATGTCTGGCTCTAGGTGAGTGACCACACCATCGTGATTATCTTGGTTGTGAAGATCTTTTTTGTATAGTTCTTCTGTGTATTCTTGCCACCTCTTCTTAATATCATCTGCTTTTGTTAGGTCCACACCATTTCTGTCCTTTATTGTGCCCATCTTTGCATGAAATGTTCCCTTGGTATCTCTAATTTTCTTGAAGATATCTCTAGTGTTTCCCATTCTATTATTTTCCTCTATTTCTTTGCACTGATCACTGAGGAAGGCTTTCTTATCTCTCCTTAAGCAGATCACAAAAGTCTTAACCAAACCATGGATTTTCTGGTATCTCCTATTCCATCATTTCCCATTTTTCAAAAGGATTTCAGGACTGATTATTTGAGAGAGAACAAAGTTGGAGCTAGTTAGGGCTAGAGTAAAATCTTTATTGTATTAGCTTAGAAATAACATTGTGGACTCCTCAGAAGTCACCAGAAAATACCTTGTGTGTCTGCAAAGGCAAACCTGGAATTCTTTGCAGTAAGAACTTTTGGGGAGAGACCCATAGAGTCTAAGCAGTGATCGGCAGCCTTTAAGTTCTTGCTAGAGGTTCAATCTTCAGATGAGAAGCATGTGTAATTTTTAACTACGGGTATTACTAGGACAGTCCAGTGACCAGCAAGCATCCTCTCCCTGCCTGTCTTTCCACATTGTAAGAACTCCTAGTCTGAAATCCTAGGATTGAAGTGAACAGGATATCAATAACCATTTTACCTCCTCTTAGTCCCACTTCAGATGGTGCTGCCGCAGCAATTTTGGCTAGTGAAGCATTTGTACAGAAGCATAACCTGAAACCCAAAGCTGTGGAAATTTTGGCTCAAGAGATGGTGACTGATATGCCAAGCTCATTTGAAGGAAAAAGCATTATTAAAATGGTGTGTCTCAGGTTCTGTTTTATTAATCAGTTGAGGGATTTCTTTTTAAAAGTTTAAAGTGACATCATGTCATCAGCTCTGAAAGTTTATTTACTTGAAAAAAATTGGTCTAGAAAATTTAGTATTGTAACCCATCATTTAAGAATCTAAGGGAAAATCACTTATGAGAACATATGGACTTCTAACTAACTAGTGTTCTATTTTAAAAAATTATGGAATGATTAAATATGCCCAGAACTCCAGTCTTATAGAATTAAAAAAAAAAAAAAAAACAAGGATGTTTTGGGAACTTTTTGACCCTTAGCACTTTAAAAATTCTGACTGCAGATTGAGTACAAAATGGAGGAAGTAAAAAAAATGAGAATTCTGAGCCAGAACTCTAGGTTGAATATTTGAAGATACATACATATATACATATAAAAATATGCATTGTGTACACACATATATGTAAGTAAGCATATGGTTTACATTAGAGTTTATAAAATGATTTTATAATAAGTCTTTGAATTTTAAAATGTTTCTATAAGTTCCCCAAGATAGGGTATGGTAGAGGTAGAACTTAGGTTTTTCCAATTGTAGTACATTTTCCATTATATCACAATTTTATTGCTTGGAAAAGAGTTGAGTTTGCAAGTTAAAGGGTGTTAAAAGCATGAATATTGGAAAAATGATTTGAATCCTACATGATCTTCTGTTGATAAAAGAAGATTATTTACTTTCATGTAGAAATTCACCCATATTTTTCAGTGAATCATAATAGTCTCTTGATAAATCTCTTCAGTCTACCACAACTGTATATTGTGGTTTAACAGAGTTTTGTAACAGCACTGGATATGGCATGAGGAATTATAAATCCTTTTTATATATCTGATTTAAAATTCTATTCTTTATAGTACAGAATTTAATGTATATGTGCATTGTCTCTCCTGGATATTTTATTTAGACTTTCTGTATAATATAGAATTAACTGAGATTTCAACATTTATGGACAATCCTTAACTGTAAAGGTTATACATATATTAATCTTTTATAATCCTTACATGAAAGTCCCTGTTTTGATACCTTTAATTTATTTATATATGATTTTGGTTTTAGGTTGGTTTTGATATGAGTAAAGAAGCTGCCAGAAGGTGCTATGAGAAATCTGGCCTGAGACCAAGTGATATTGACGTAATAGAACTTCACGATTGCTTTTCTGCCAATGAACTTATTACTTACGAAGCACTGGGACTGTGTCCAGAAGGTAATATCTCTGATGAGGTGCAGATTAACTTACTACATTTCACTAAGAAAATTTCACTTTCATCATCGAAACAAAATAATTCACTAATTGCTTTCCCTTCTATGTTGGCTCTGCCACACTGTGCTAAGTGAATGTAAGCTCTCTTAATGCTGGACTTTAAGAATTGTAGTTTTGGACAGTACCAAACAAGATGACAGAATATATAAATGGTTTAATTTATGTAAATCAAGGGTACTTGTAATACACTGTTAAGTAAAAAAAAAACGAAAAATCACTTATGTAATTATAGGTATTTCAGATGTGTTTGAACAAAGACCTGCAGAAGGGAAAATGAGAAGACTAGTTGGTGGGATCTGGAGATTTTTTTTGTTTGTTTCTAAAGTGGTTGTACCATTTTCCACTACTACTAACAGTATGTGAGATTTTACTTGCTTCATGTTCTTATCAACAGTTGATGTGATCAGTTTTTAAAATTTGAATCATTTAAGAGACTATATACTGATGTTTTAATTTTCATTTTAATTTGCTTATCCCTGATTACTAATGATGTTGAGCATCTTTTCTTGTGTTTGTTGATATTTCATGTATCTTTTGTGAAGTGTTTGTTCAGATCTTTTGCCTTTTGATTATTGGGTTAGTTTTCTTCTTTATTATGTTGTAAAATTTATATATATTCTGGATACAAGTAATGTATCTGATATATGTGGGCTGTGAACTTTTTCTCCCAGTCTGTGACTTGTCTATTGTTTTTTTATTTTTGGCTGTTCTAGGTCTTTATTACTGCACTTGCTGTCTTTTTGTTTTATTAATGATGTCTCTTGCAGGACAAATTTAAAACATTTTGATTATCAGTTACATATATTTTAATCAATTTTTAAAGATTTATTTTTTAATGGAAGGATAGTTGCTTTATAGAATTTTATTGTTTTCTGTCAAACATCAACATGAATCAGCCATATGTGTACATGTATCCCCTCCTTCTTGAACCTTCCTCCCATCTCCCTCCTCATCCCACCCCTCTAGGTTGATACAGAGCCCCTATTTGAGTTCCGTGAGACATAGCAAATTCTCATGGGCTATCTATTTTACATATGGTAAGGTAAGTTTCCATGTTACTCGCTCCATGCATCTCACCCTCTCCTCCCCTCTCCCTGTGTTCATAAATCTGTTCTCTATGTCTGTTTCTCCATTGCTGCCTTGCAAATAAATTCAATGGTACCATCTTTCTAGATTCCACATATATGCGTTATTATATGATATTTATCTTTCTATTTCTGAATTACTTCACTCTGTATAATAGGCTCTAGGTTCATCCACCAATTAGAACTGACTCAAATGCATTCCTTTTTATGGCTGAGTAATATTCCATTGTGTATATGTACCACAACTTCTTTATCCATTCATCTGTTGATGGACATCTAGGCTGCTTCTGTGTTCTAGTTATAATAAATAGTGCTGCAGTGAACATTGGGTACCTGTGTCTTTTTCAATTTTGATTTCCTCTGGGTGTATGCCTAGGAGTGGGATTTCTGGATCATATGGTGGTTTTATTCCTAGTTTTTTAAGGAATCTCCATACCATCTTCCAAAGTGACTGTATCAGTTTATATTCCCACCAACAGTGCAAGATGGTTCCCTTTTCTCCACACCCTCTCCAGCATTTATTGTTTGTAGACTTTTTGATGATGGCCATTCTATCTGGTGTGAGGTGATATCCCGTTGTAGTTTTGATTTGCATTTCTCAAATAATGAGCGATGTTGAGCATCTTTTCATGTGTTTGTTACCATCTGTATGTCTTCTTTGGAGAAATGTCTGTTTAGGTCTTTCCCCACTTTTTGATTAGGTTGTTTGTATTCCTGGTATTGAGTTGTATGAGCTGCTTATGTATTTTGAAAATTAATCCTTTGTCAGTTGTTTCATTTGCTCTTATTTTCTCCCATTCTGAGAGTTGTCTTTTTATCTTGTTTATAGTTTCCTTTGTTGTGCAAAAGCTTTTAAGTTAATTAGGTCTCACTTGTTTACTTTTGTTTTTATTTCCATTACTCTAGGAGGTGGGTCATAGAGGATTTTGCTTTGATTTATGTCATTTATGATTTATGTCAGTGTTCTGCTTATGTTTTCCTCTTAAGAGTTTTATAGTTTCTTGTCTTACATTCAGGTCTTTAATCCATTTTGAGTTTATCTTTGTGTATGGTGTTAGAAGTGCTCTAATTTCATTCTTTTACATGTAGCTGTCCAGTTTTTCCAGCACCATTTATTGAAGAGGCTGTCTTTGCCCCATTGTATATTCTTGCCTCCTTTTTCAAAAATAAGGTACTTATAGGTGCATGGGTTTATTTCTGGGCTTTCTATTTTGTTCCATTGGTCTATATTTCTATTCTTGTGCCAGTACCATACTGTCTTGATGACTGTAGCTTTGTAGTATAATCTGAAGTCAGGAAGGTTGATTCCTCCAGCTCCATTCTTCTTTCTCAAGATTGCTTTGGCTATTTGAGATCGTTTGTGTTTTCATATGAATTGTGAAATATTTTGTTCTAGTTCTGTGAAAAATGCCATTGGTAATTTGATAGGGATTGCATTGAATCTATAGATTGTGTTTGGTAGTATAGTCATTTTCACAAGATTGTAGTCATTTTCACAAGATTGATTCTTCCTACCCAGGAATGTGGAAATCTCTCCATCTGTTTATGTCATCTTTGATTTCTTTCATCAGTGTCTTAAAATTTTCTGTGTACAGCTCTTTTGTCTCCTTAGGTAGGTTTATTCCTAGATATTTTATTCTTTTGTTGCAATGGTGAATGGGATTGATTCCTTAATTTCTCTTTCTTATTTTTCATTGTTAGTATATGGGAATGCAAGTAATTTCTGTGTATTGATTTTGTATCCTGTGACTTTGCTAAATTCACTTTAATCAACTTTTTAATGGTTCAGGCTTTTTATATTCTAAGAAACTCATCTACCCCAAGATTGTAAAGATTATCTTCTGTTTTTATTCTAGGGTTTCTATAGTTTTAATTTTACTTTGAAGTATATGATCTATTTTGAGTCAGTTCTTATGTTTGGTATAAGATAAAGGTTGATACTGTTCTTTTTATTCCTATACTCAACCATTTATTGGAATGACTTTTCTCTCCATTGAATTGCTTTGGCAGCTTTGTCAAAAATTGCCATATACATGAAGATCCATTTTTAGATTCTATCTTCTGTTCCATTGATCTCCATGTCTATCTTTCACCAATATCAAATTATTTTTGGCTACTATGTTTATTCTACTCTACTATATTAGATGGGATAAGTTCTCCACCTTTGTTCTTTTTAGAAATCATTTTGCATGTTTTAGGTCCTTTGCATCACCATGTACATATCAGAATTAATTTGTCAATTTCTATAAAGTAAAAAGCTTGTTGGAATTTTCATTGTGATTTTATTGAGTCTTGCATCTGTGATTTTATTGAGTCTTCCCATCACTTCATGGCAAATAGATGGGAAACAATGGAAACAATGGATTTTCTTGGGTTCCAAAATCACTGTAGATGGTGACTGCAGCCATGAATTTAAAATATGCTTGCTCCTTGGAAGAAAAGCTATGACCAACCTAGACAGCATATTAAAAAGCAGAGATACTACTTTGCCAACAAAGGTCTGTCTAGTCAAAGCTATGGTTTTTCCAGTAGTCATATATGGATGTGAGAGCTGGACAATAAAAAAGACTGAGTGCCAAAGAAATGATGCTTTTGAACTGTGGTGTTGGAGAAGACTCTTGAGAGTCCCTTGGACTGCAAGGAGATCCAACCAGTCAATCCTAAAGGAGATCAGTCCTGGGTGTTCATTGGAAGGACTGATGCTGAAGCCAAAACTCCAATAGTTTGGCCACCTCATGCGAAGAGTTGACTCATTTGAAAAGACCCTGATGCTGGGAAAGATTGGGGGCAGGAGGAGTAGGGGACAACAGAGGATGAGATGGCTAGATGGCATATCTGACTTGATGGGCATGAATTTGAGCAAGCTCTGGGAGTTGGTGATAGACAGGGAAGCCTGGCATTCTGTAGTCCACAGGGTCACAAAGACTCAGACACGACTGAGCGACTGTACTGAACTGAGCTAGATTCATTTAGAGAGAATTGTCATCTTAACAGTGTTAACTCTTTAAACCATTATATGTGTATATCTCCTTTAGCTTCTAACAGGATGCTTCTTGTTTTCAGTATAGGTCTTTTGTTAGGTTTTATTCCTTGGAATTAAAATTCCAATGATTTTTGGTGTATTTTAACCTTCATTTCCCAATATCTGCTGATAGTATGAAAGAATGCAATTGATTTGAAAAAAGGTTGAAAACTGTGACTTTGCTAAATCCATTTATTCTAATAGTTATTTTCCAGATTATGAGTGATTTTTCTATGTAAACAATCATGCCATTTGCCAATGACAGTTTTACATCTTCCTTTCTGATATTTTTATTTTTTCTTACCTTACTGCAATGACTGTGAGCTTTAGTATCATATTGAATAGAAGTAGTGAAAGTGGTCATCATTACCTTGGTCCTGATCTCAGGGGATACAATTTAATCTTTCACCATTATGTGTGTTAGACACAGTTTTTTTGTTTGTTTGTTTGTTTTGTTTTTGTTTTTGGCTGTTGTTGATGCCATTTATCATGTTGAGAAAGTTACCTACTGTTCTTTGTTTGCTGAGTTTTTTTTTTTTTTAATCATGAAGGGGTGTTGGATTTTAAAAATTCTTCTACATCTATTAAAATGATCATATGGGTTTTTCCTTTGTTTTGTTGACATGAATTACATTGATTGATTTCAAATGTTAAATTAAGCTTGTGTTTCTGGGATTAATTTTACTTGGTCATATTATTTAACCTTTTAATATATTGTTAGATTCAGTTTACTAGCATTTTGTGAATAATATTTGCTTATATATTCATGAAGTATATTTATCTATAGTTTTCTTTTCCTAGTTGTTTTATGCTGATCCCTGAAAATAAATTGAGTAGTGGTCGCTCATTCTATATTTTCTAAAATTGTTTGTATAAATTAATGTTACTTCTTCTTTGACTATTTCATAGAATTTACTGGTATAATCACGTAGTTTAAAGTTTTCTTTGGCAGTATGTTTTCAACAAATTAATATTTATTAATAGAGACAGACATATTTATATTTTTTGTTTCTTCCTGTGTCTATTAATTTTGGCAAGATACCTTTTTTCAAAAAAGTTGTTTATTTCATTTAAGTAGTCAGATTTGTCAGCTGAAGTTGTTCAGAGTGTTCTGTTTTTATTCTTTTAATTTCTATAGAATCCATGGTTACTTTTTTTTATTCCTGATGTTGATGTTTTTTGTTCTTTATCCTTTTTTTCCTTCATCTGCCTACCTAGAGGTTTGCCACTTTTGTTGAGCTTTAGCAAGATTTGGCTTTTGACATTGTTGTTGTCTTTTTTCCCCCTCTACTTCACTGATTTCTGCTTTTCATTATTTCTCTCCTTTAATTTACTTTGGGTTTACTTGATTTTTTTTTTTAAGTTTCTTATGACAGATGATTTATTTTAGATCTTTCTCCATTTCTAATGTAGTATGTAAAGCTATATGTTTTTCTCTGAGCAGTATGTTAGCTGCATTCCACAGATATTTTTAAAAATTTATTTATTTATTTTAATTGGAGGCTAATTGGAGTACAGTATTGTAGTGCTTTTTGCCATACATTGACATGAATTAACCATGGGTATACATGTGTTCCCCATCCTGAACCCCTCCCACCTCCCTCCGCATCCCATCCCTCAGGGTCTCCCAATGCCCCGGCCCTGAGCTCCCTGTCTCATGCATTGAACCTGGACTGGCAATCCATTTCACATATAGTAATATACATGTTTCAGTGCATTTCTCTCAAATCATCCCACCCTCGCCTTCTCCCACAGAATCCAATAGTCTGTTCTTTACATCTGTGTCTCTTTTGCTGTCTCACATATAGGGTCATCATTACCATCTTTCTAACTTGCACATATATGCGTTAATATACTGTATTGGTGTTTTTCTTTCTGAGTTACTTCACTTTGTATAATAGGCTCCAGTTTCATCCACCTCATTAGAACTGATTCCAATGCTTTCTTTTTAATAGCTGAGTAATAGTCCATCCAACTAAAAAGCCTCTTGATAAAAGTGAAAGAGGAGAGTGAAAAAGTTGGCTTAAAGCTCAACATTCAGAAAACTAAGATCATGGCATCTGGTCCCATCACTTCATGGGAAATAGATGGGGAAACAGTGGAAACAGTGTCAGACTTTATTGTTCTGGGCTCCAAAATCACTGCAGATGGTGACTGCAGCCATGAAATTAAAAGACACTTACTCCTTGGAAGGAAAGTTGTGACCAACCTAGATAGCATATTCAAAAGCAGAGACATTATTTTGCCAATAAAGGTCTGTCTAGTCAAGGTTATGGTTTTTCCAGTAGTCATGTATGGATGTGAGAGTTGGACTGTGAAGAAAGCTGAGCACCGAAGAATTGATGCTTTTGAACTGTGGTGTTGGAGAAGACTCTTGAGAGTCCCTTGGACTGCAAGGAGATCCAACCAGTCCATTCTAAAGGAGATCAGTCCTGGGTGTTCTTTGGAAGGACTGATGCTAAAGCTGAAACTCCATTACTTTGGCACCTCATGCAAAGAGTTGACTCATTGGAAAAGACTCTGATGCTGGGAGGGATTGGGGCAGGAGGAGAAAGCGACAACAGAGGATGAGATGGTTGGATGGCATCACTGACTCGATGGACGTGAGTTTGAGTGAACTTCCGGAGTTGGTGATGGACAGGGAGGCCTGGCGTGCTGCAATTCATGGGGTCACAGAGTCGGACAGACTGAGCGACTGAACTGAACTGAATAGTCCATCATGTATATGTACCACAGCTTTCTTATCCATTCATCTGCTGATGGACATCTAGGTTGCTTCCATGTCCTAGCTATTGTAAACAGTGATGCAGGTAACATTGGGGTACACGTATCTCTTTCAATTCTGGTTTCCTCGGTGTGTATGCCCAGCAGTGGGATTGCTGGGTTGTATGTCAGTTCTATTTCCAGTTTTTTAGGGAATCTCCACACTGTTCTCTATAGTGGCTATACTAGTTTGCATTCCCACCAACAGTGTAAGAGGGTTCTCTTCTCCATACCTTCTCCAGCATTTATTATTTCTACAAAAGGTCCACAGGTTTTTAATATCCATTGTCATTTAGTTCAAAATATTTAAAATGTCTCTTTAATGTCTGATTTTGTCTTTGACCTGTAAACTATTTAGAGATGAGTTGTTTTGTATCTAAATATTTTGAATTTTCATAGGTATCTTATTGCTTTCTATTGTAATTTTGTTGTAGTCAGAGATTATGCTTTATTTGGTTTTGATCCTTTTAAATTAGTTGAAATTTATTTTATGGCTCAGCACATGGTATATACTGGTGAACTTACATGTACTTGAAAAACAATGGTGATTTCAAGATTGTTAGATGTAGTGTTCTATATGTGTCAGTTAAATCAAGATGATTGATAGGACTTTTCAGATCTTCTGTGTCTCCACTAATTTATTAGATGTGCTCTATCACTTGCTGAGAGAGGGGTGTTAGAATCTCATATTGTAGTTGTACTACAGTTGTGGAGTTATCTCTTTTTTTAATTTTATCAATTTTTGCTTTTTTTATTTTGAGGCTCTGCTATTTATGGTTTTTACGTCTTCCTGATGAGGTTTTTTTTTTTTTTTTCATTATCAAGTATTCTACTTTATCTCTGGTTATATTCTTTGTCTAGAAGTCTCTTTTATCTGACTAACATAGCCATGTCAGCCTTCTTATGCAGCAACCAGAGAAAAAGCTGTGCAGCAGCAAAGATCCAGCACAACCAAAAATAAATATATAAATAAATGATTGTGTGTATGTTAGTCACTTAGTCATGTCTGACTCTTTGTGACCCCATGGACTCTGGCCTGCTAGGCTCCTCTCTCCGTGGAATTCTCCAGGCAAGAATACTGGAGTGGGTTGCTGTTTCCTTCTCCAGGGAATCTTCCCAACCCAGGGATCAAACCCGGGTTTCCTGCACTGCAGGCAGATTCTTTATGGTCTGAACTACCATCAAAAGCTATTAGATGCCTCTGGTAGCATCACCATGACCATTATCATCATTATTTGGACACATTTCACCTCTCATTACCAGAAATATCATCTGGAAGAATATTTTATACTATGCATGCATTATTGTTTACTCCTTAACCACCTGGATGAATGACCACAGAATTGATAAGAATGTTGAGGCTGCCAAGCATGTGATGTAATTTTTTTTCTTTAAGCTTACATTCACAGATGTAAGCTGCAGATGGTGACTGCAGCCATGAAATTAAAAGACGCTTACTCCTTGGAAGGAAAGTTATGACCAAC